>NC_056687.1:18730000-19047500 GCF_018350215.1 Panthera leo | reverse complement strand
TGATTTGAGTCTTGGTGAAGGATTGCTCCCAGGGACAGGTATCCCTGCCACCCCGTCTGTATTTCTCTGAGCCCGTTCCCAGGAAAACAAGACATACCTGCCAGCAGATGAGTCTGGACTCCCAGGGTATGTCACTCAAAGCTGGGCTGAAATCAGAGGTGGGCTAAGAGGAAGAAATGCAGGCTACCAAGAGCCGCTGCCACACTCCGTGCCCAAAGCAGGCCACCCTAGGACATGCCGTGTCCTTTCCAGCTCCCGCCACAACCTTGCTACTGACAGCCCAAGAGTGAACTTCAGTTCCCTGTCCCCCCAAAAGTAAAGCTTTTCCACTGACTGAACCAACTAGGTGCTCCAAAGAGATCATTTCTAATCACATGGTAAAGACAACTGAAGAACTACAAACGAGGTTACAGAAGGTACGGAGAAGGCAGCAATGGTTTCCTTAGCCCCGCCGGGAGTGGGACAGTGGTCAGTGACGTTCTCCTGAAGGGGACATTGTAGGTGCATGCAATAGCTGGGAAACACACACACACACACACACACACACACACACACACACCAGCATGCTGTGTACTTCTGTGTTTCTTATTTGGTCCTTCCAACTTTTACATCTGATAATAGTGCATTAAGCGTTTCCTTCATAACAATATCTTTATGTATACGAAATTTTTCATGTTCATCCTATGAAGACAAGTTACTTCTGGCTTTATTTGTTTTTTATTTTGGCTGCTTTGTTTTCCAGTTTGGGGTTTCTTTTTACTTCTCTACCCCCAGTACAAACTTATTGAAACTCCCAATAGTTGGTGAATTATTTAAAGAATGAATGAATGAGTGATATTTATAATCTCCTTAAATTCTATAATCTATAAGGAGACTCAGAGCGGTCTGTAGTAGACGAGGCACAGGCTCATCAATTAAGGGCAAACAAGAAAATCAGGAGGCATACTTAGTACTGTACCTTTAAGACATTTGAGTATTTACCTTCCCTGAAAGAGTAGATAATGTTCCAGGAAAAGTTGTTCATTTCCATAATCTAGAAAGTATAAGATTCAAATGCTCTATAAAACAAACTGAGGGTTGCTGGGGGGTGTTGGGTAGGCAAATGGGCTAAATGGGCAATGGGCATTAAGGAGGGCACTTGTTGGGATGAGCACTGGGTGTTGTATGTAAGTGATGAATCACTAAATTCTACTCCTGAAACCATTATTACACTATATGTTAACCAACTTGGATTTAAATAAAATTTAAATAAATAAATGGTCTGTTGGAGTTATTTGGATATTTATGGATATTAAGGCTCTCTGCATCACAAACATCATCTCTGTATAGATACAGAGGGAAATTCGGGGGTTCAGTGCTCCTGTATAAGTTAGTAAGAGTCTCTTCACTAATATGTGTCTGGAGTTCTTACTGCCTACAAGTGTTTTATGGGGTGGGTGGTGGGCACGTCCTTCTAACCAGCACCTTTGCGCACTGCTCCGTGGTGTTGGCTCTTAACTGAACCTGACCTTGGCAAATACATGGACAGCACAGTAGCTTGTCTCAATTCTCAATTCAGCAACAGTCATGTGTAGTAAGGTTAGATATTTGGTTTTCACTTTTAATTTGGCATACTTTGTTAAGTTTAATTTTTATGTGTAGATTACTATTTAATTTGAATACCAACTAATATGTGATGTACTTATCCAAAGGAATAATCCTTGGACAAATTTTTCAATCATTTTTGTAGAATTAGTGATAGATCAGTTCAGGTACATCTATACTTAAGAGGCCTGGGTTTGGTTATGACTTACAGTAGAAAGTTACAAAATAGTATATAAGTTTAGGAAAGCAGTCTACTTTTAGGGAGCAAATTAAAGCTAGCTTTAATTTAGCTTAATTTGAAGCTAAACTAGCTTCAAAGAGTCAGTTTGAAAATTTTATTCTTTCCACAAACACTTACTGAGTATCTACTATGGACCAAACATTGTGCTACATAATAATCCCAAACATCAAGGAACTCACAGGTAAACAGGCTATTTATATTAAATTACAGTGAAAAAACCTCAAAATTCATACTAGGCATAGGAGCATGCTGGCATCGATCAGCAATCAGTATGAAACAAATTTTTAATTCAAGAGTTAAACTAGAAAAGAAGAAAAGCAATGTCTGAGTTTATTAACATGTCACATACCTACCGGCATCAGAAATGAGGTCAGTTTCATGCCCTAATAGCTAACATTTTAAAAATTAGAAAAGCAGGAGCACCTGGGTGGCTCAGTCAGTAGTGTCCGACTTTGGTTCAGGTCATGCACTCATGGTTCGTGAGTTCAAGCCCCACACTGGGCTCTGCACTGGTGGTGCAAAGCCTGTTTGGGATTCTCTCGCGCCCTCTCTCTGCCCCTTCCCCACTTGTGTTCTCTCTCTCTCTCTCAAAATAAATTTAAAATTTAATAAATTTAATAAAATTTAATAATAATAAATTTTAATAAATTTTAAAATTCTCTAAAAGTTAGAAAAAGAATTACTCTGGGAAATTGATTTTCTTGTATGAAAATAAGAGTATTAATAGATATTTCAATATGAAGAGAATGGTTTCAAATTTTAAATGTGTCTATCTTGGTACTGTCCCTTTAACTAGTCTGTTTTTCATTATTTTGTGGCAAAATTTTTGAATAGATTTAATTTAGACCACTTTAAAACCTTTCAGAGGATGATTCTGGTCGAATTCATTGATCTGATATTATGACAAATAATTATCTTAATTTTACCGAATCCTTTTTAGCAACAGAGTGACCATCTTGCCAGCTAGATGAAGGAAAACACAAAAATCAAATCTAAAGAATAAACTGAGTTAAAAGTTTGTGACTAGAGTTTATTCATGTGTTAAACATAGCTGTAGAATTTTTTAAATTATTATAAGAAATATCCTAATCCCACCAATCAAACAACTCTTTTTTCTCTTCTATCTTTCCCTTTCTCTCTCTCTCTCTCTCTCTCTCTCTCATTGTCTTTCTTTCTCCCTCTCTGTCTCATTCACTCTTACACACCCACACACTACACAGAATCATATTGAGTCCTATAATCAATGGCCCATGAAACATTTATTCTTTGTTACTTCTCTTTTTCACTTTTTAGAAAAGGAATATGATGGTATCTGTTTCTATATAACATAGCCAGTGGAAATTTGAAGCAAATTCCTAGATATCTGTCCATAGTATGCACATTTTTAAGTGTTAAGAAAATTGAAGAGTGTGTTGCCTTTATATTCTTAACTACTCAAATTTTATCTTCACTGTACTTATACAAATATTCACACATGACTAAAAAGAAACATTTCTAGTCTTTCTCCTCAGTTATATTGAGCATACATTTTATTGTGAAGCCACTGGAGAAAAAATGGAATATTCTCCAGTTGTTGACCCCAAATCAAGTTCACTTTGCAAGAAAACCATTCCATATTTGTTCCTAAGGTAATAAGAGTTCCTCACATCCAAATGACATACGGGGTGGGGGTGGGGGTGGGGGGAACATGTAATTGCCAGGAAGAACTAAAACTTTTTTCAAAACTTTTCTGGGTTCTCTCATTTCTACTTAGAAAGTCACTGAAGTGAGAAGACCTCAAATAAGGAAATTCCCCTCTGATTGTAACTTACACTGGGTCAGAGAAGCCTAGAGAGGGAGGGACACGACCTAGGAGGTTATCGGTTACATAGCAGTCAGTGTCCTCCCTATGTAGAAAATATCCTTCAGACCTGCCAAATCCCTATGGAATTCATGTGTCATATGAAAATGCCATAGAAATTCTCTTTTCCTTTGCCCTTCCTATCCTAGCTTCATGGAATCAATCTATTTCCAACCAAGTCATTTTCTTCTACATTCTCATAAACCTAACTATAAAAGGAGAAACCAACCTATTGTTCATTTCTGTGCTGATTTACAAACCTCTAAAGCTTTTACATTTTTTTTTTTTTTTAAGAAAAGGAATAGATCTTTGAAGGTACACAGAGTGTAACAATAAAAGAGAGAGAGAGAAAGAGAGAAAGCAGACAGGATACAAGGAAAGTACAACTGGAATAAAAAAAATCTCTTCTTAAAAAGAATGGACCTACCTACAAACCCATTCTTTCTGCAGTTGTTTGAAGATTACCCCGTGAACTGAAAGGGGCGAACACAGGTGATTCATGAAAGCGAGGGAAAATATTAAAAGAAGGTTGTGTCCATTTTCTTTTGGGTCTCCCATCTTCTAAGTCTCAGCTACCACCTAAACATAAATCACAAAACCGTTAAGCATAATCTAGGCAGCAGACTGCCCTCACCATGCACAAGTGGAACTCCCACTGGCCATCTCCTTCTCCAGGAGCCAAAGTTATTTAAAAAAAGTTTCAGACTCTCCAAGTTTTGTCTCTTAGTCTTGAATTCCTTGCTCTTTCCAGTAGCATAAAGGCAACAAGAGAAATAGGACGATGGGGGGGCGCCTGGCTGCCTCAGTCCGTTGGGCGTCCGACTTCGGCTCGGGTCACGATCTCACCGCTGGTGGGTCCGAGCCCCACATCGGGCTCTGTGCCGACAGCTCGGAGCCTGGAGGCTGCTTCGGATTCTGTGTCTCCCTCTCTGCCACTACCCCATTCTCGCTCTGGCTCTCTCTCCCTCAAAAATAGATAAACATTTAAAAAAGTTAAAAAAAAAGAAAGAAAGAAAGAAAGAAAGAAAGAAAGAAAGAAAGAAAGAAAGAAAGAAAGAAAGAAAGAAAAAGAAATAGGATGATGGGTTCAAAAGCCAGAAGCACGTTTTCCCAGAACTGCAAACTCCATGGATCCCACAATCCCTAAAATATTAACCCACATCTTGTGATTCCTGCAAATGCCTCGCATCTTGAAATAAGGCCTGGGTGAGGATGAAAGAGAAGAATTTAGCAAGGTCACGTTCGGTCACATCAGCACGCACGTTACTGGTGGCACCAATCACTAGCACTCTATCCCATAGGTGCTAGTTAACACAAATCTGTTTGATAGAATAAAGGGAGTGAATAAATGAAGGCACAGCAGCAACACATCAAATAAACGGGCACCTGGTGCCAGAAACAGGCCATCCCGGAGGCACGTTTCTTTTGGACAGACTCCCATAAAATACTGATGGTGTCTACTTGCCAATGTTGTTAATTTACCCACCTCTGGCCTTCATCTCTTAGCTTGCAAAATTCCCACAAGACTTTATTAGTATTTTTATTTTTCCCTTTCTCCGACTTCAACTTTTTCTCATCATTAAGCAACTTATGATATTTTCTGATCGAAATTCTCCCTTTGAATTGTGATCAAGAAAAACTGAGGCGCAAAAATAAAAGTCACTTGCTAAGCCCTGCAGTGACTCAGCTGCTAAAAAGAATTCAAATTGAGCTTTCAGTATTCTACCATATAGCCCCAAATAGTATCATATTTATTATTTGACCACCACCAAGAGGCTTTCCAAATGGCCTTGTCCAGAATAGAATCTTAGTCATTTTTCAACCAGACAATACATAAGCAAGTCTATGTACTTTCTGAGATTGGCATAGGTATACTAGTTAGAAATACGAGAAATAGTCCTTTTGTTCAAATCAATAAAAAATCGCTTCCTTTTTGCATGGATTTGTATCGAGGAGGTTGTCTTGTTTATTTTTATTTTACTAAATCTATGCTTATTTGAGATTTAGTTTGGATCTTTTCAAATAAAAAACATGAAAGTTGAGGAAAGCTTTGCTCAATACCACACAAAACAAAATATTTTTCAACATAAGACTTGCCACCCTTGGATTTTTTTAATTAACTACACAAACCAGATTGTAGTGGATTTTAATTAAAGTAATTATATTGAGAATTAATTGCAGTCTCCAAATTGTGAGTCAGAAAATGTTTGCTAAATATCCCATTTTAATGTTCCAGAAAAAAAAAAAAATCCCTACTCATTTCCTAACCAGGGTTATGTAGAAACATATGACATTAAATTCTAGTGCCAAATAATTTTTAAAAAGAGGAAACATATTTGTTTAGTGTGTTTGTTTTATATGATCCTCAATATTTAATACACTTAAATCTCATATTCTAATTATGCCTTTTAATATTATTAAATAAACTTAGCTTGACAACAAACACAAATTCCTAAATAAGTATTAGACCACTCTAGATGTAAAACAATTTCTTTTCTGAGGTTTACCTATGTTTCGTGTTTGATCTGCCACACTGACATTTGGAAAAAGTAGAAGCAGTAATTAACAAGTACTTAAGTTTGACACAAGAAATATCAATCTGAGTACTGCCCTCTGAGTACATGTAAGCTATGTATAATAGTGGTTTTCACAGAGTTAAGACAGATCCTAATCTGAATGGGACAGCCTAAAAGAAACATAGAAAAGGGAGAGATCTTTATTGGCTGGAAAGTAGCAGAGCCCCAAAGAGGCGTGACAGTTGAGCTTACCTGCTGAAGGATGCGAAGATAGCAGTGGTTCTAAATGTTTGGAAATATGAAGGTGGAACACAAGTTAAAAACTCGGAGCACAAGTGTAGACTTGATGTTTTTCATCATCAAGGTTATAATATAAACTCTGAGCAGATCAAAGTCTGGAGAAATTAGTGTGTCAAAAAGAAGAGAAGGCTAACGTGTAATTCTTGAGAAATTCCGACGACCAGGATGTGGGAGGGAAAAGAAGAAAAGAGTGAGGATGTTGTGGTGACACAGAAAAGAAAGGGAAGAGATTTTTCAAAGAAAGGATTCTCAACAGAATCATATGCAGCTGAATAACTCCAGAGGGTGATAATTTAAAAGGTCATTGATTTTCACTGGAAACAGGTCACTGCTTATGACCTTCCCATAAGCAGAGTCAGGAGGCTAAAATTCCCTTTCAAAGTGTACAAACAAAACAGATCATGGAAAAGAGAAGGTGAGTGTAGACTGTGTTGAAGAGTTGGTAATGAAAAGGAAGAAAATAAATTAAAAATGTATTCAATAGGCATCAGGATCCAAAGAAAAAAGTTGGTTTAAAGTAGTTGGCCTCTAAGTATAACCAATGTCAAGAAAAAATGTGTGTAAAGAAAGAAGGAAGGATAGAAGGATGGAAGGAAGGAAGGAAGGAAGGAAGGAAGGAAGGGAAGAAGGAAGGAAAAGAAAGTAGGTTGAGGACCCTACGGAGGTTGGGGAGCAATGTCTGAAAAGCCTCAATCTGGGATGGGTCCCAGGCAGAGAAGAAAAGTTAACTAGAATAGAAATGATAGTGGTTTAACATTCATTGAGGAATGTCATGTGCAAAGCACTCTTTTAAATGCTCAATGTTTATTATCTTTTAAATACTTAAAAAATCTTAAGAGGTAGAGATTATCATTCTCACTTCACCTACGAGGAAATGGGAACTAAAATAAATTAAGTAACCTGCACAAGATCACCCAGAATATATGAGGCAGTGTCCAAACACACACTTATCTGACTTAAAGCTCAACCATTAAAAGCTTTTATTTCTGATTCATTGCCCAGTGTCAGATGCTATAAAAGCACAGTCTCACTCAGCATGATTGGTAGAAGTTATAGTCTGTTTCTTTTCTTTTTTGTTTTTTTGGTAGGCTTTATATTCTTAAAACTAATCTACACATTCATATAATTTGGGCCTGCACAACTTCTGAGGCTGAAAATACAGTTTCTCCATACAGCATTTGCTATATAGATTATACACGGGGAGGCTCTGAAGGTGGAAAAGGAGAAACCCTTATTCCTGCGACAGTCTCCTTCCAAGGAGCAATTCCTTGATGTCCGTGAGTGGGGTGCACAAATAGAATACATAAAGTTGATTTCAGTAATATTACTTCAGGAAGCCAAAAGAAATTCCTTTCTACCACGCTCCCTCTTTGCAGATAGTGGAATGGTGTGCAACCCTAAGCTAGCCCCTCTTTCTCTAGCCATCTCTAACCACACTAAACCCTATCCCAGGGAAGAGAGTGATGCATGAGAGTTTTCATTAAAGTGAACAGAAATGTTACTTCAATCATCCCTCTGTTGCTAAATTCAAATGATGCTTTTCAATCTTTTCTCACTTCTCTGTAGAATTTGAAATTGTTCCCCAAATACCCCTTTTGGAATTTCTAATGTGCTTTTGTTTTATGGATTATAGTCAGCCCTGGATTACTTTTGACCTCTTGGGTTTTCCTTCTTTTTACTTTTCACAGGCTCCTCTTCCTCTACCCATCCTTTGAATATTGGAGTTTCTACTACCCATCCTCTTTTTTCTCTTTCTTCATCCTATCCCTTAAAAATCTCATCCTCTCTAATGACTTGAATTACTACCTTGATGCCAATAAGTTCCAAAGCATATGCTCAACTTGGGCCTCTCTGCAGAGTTCCAGATCCATTTGTACAACTCTAAGCCTCCCCACCTGGGTGCTCGGGAGAGGTGGCCCAACATTTGAAACTAGAAAGTTCCAAAATGGCTCTAGAGCCAAAGCATAAGAGACTCTTAAAAACTGAGAACAAACTGAGGGTTGATGGGGGGTGGGAGGGAGGAGAGGGTGGGTGATGGGCATTGAGGAGGGCATCTTTTGGGATGAGCACTGGGTGTTGTATGGAAACTAATTTGACAATAAATTTCATATAATAAAAAAAAATGGCTCTATACCCCCACTGACATCTGGTACCAGGGATAACACATTAAAAAGATGAAGATATCTGCTCTAAATAACTGAACAATCATGTAGGTCAACCTGATCTCCTTATCCATAGATAAGCAAAGTCAAGATATTAGAGAGATATGACGAATGGAAAGAAAGAAAGAAAGAAAGAAAGAAAGAAAGAAAGAAAGAAAGAAAGAAAGAAAAGAAAAGAAAGAAGCAGAGAGAGAGAGAAGGAAGTAAGGGAGGGAGGGAGGAAGGAAGGAAGAAGGAAGAAAGAAAGAAAGAAAGAAAGAAAGAAAAGAAAGAAAGAAGGAAGACAACTCTTTTGATTTCAGATCTTTACCCTTTAAGTTCATCTCAACCTTTGTTTGAATAACCCCCTCTGAAGGTCAATAAAAAGTTTGTGAAATAAATAAAATAAATGTATTTTGTAAATGCAGTATGTTGTCTATGCCTTAACAACAAAATTTTTCTAAAAACACTTGTTCACACAGCCACGGGGATGAAATATTTTCATAAGGAATGAGACTTAAGGTCTAGGCCAATTGATTTCATAGCTGTACAACTAAATTTTTTTTAATTTTTTTAATGTTTTCATTTATTTTTGAGACAGAGACAGAGCATGAGCAGGGGAGGGGCAGAGAGAGAGGGAGACACAGAATCCAAGGCAAGCTCCAGGCTCTGAGCTGTCAGCACAGAGCCTGATGCGGGGCTCAAACTCACAGACGATGAGATCATGACCTGAGCTGAAGGCGGACGCTTAACCAACTGAGCCACCCAGGCACCCCACAACTAAATTTTTTTTAAGTTTATTTATTTATTTTGAGAAAGAGAGAGAGAGATAGTGAACTGGGGGAGGGGCAGAGAGAGAATCCCAAGCACAAGCACTCCACATAGCCAGCATGGAGCCCGATGCGGGGCTTGAACCTACAAACGGATAGATCATGACCTGAGCTGAAACCAAGAGTTGGACACTTTCCTGACTGAGCCACCCAGGCACCATGTACAACTAAATTTTATAGTGTGGCCAGAGGTGATCTCTTTGCTTGTCCATAAACAGTAGGAGCTCAATTAATCCTTTCTGAAGGAAAGAGGAGAAATTCAGCTGAATGACTTTTCAAAGTCTCTGGATTGCAAATGAATGATGTTTACTTGTGCATTTATGCTTATTGTCCTAAGATAAAACCCATTTAATAACATGCATTTCATACCTCATTGATGCAACATCTTCTTCTACTTGGTTTTTCACAATCTAATTGGCCAACATGAAATAAATTTCCATTCTGAAAGCCAAGTTTCACAAGGGAAAGAAAGAATAGCTGCTCTTCATATTTGTCTTTATAATTTACAAAAGAAAAGAACTCACATACATCATCCCATTTAATTCTTGTCTTGGTCAGGGATTGTTTGGTGGTGAGGAAACGTTTTCCTTCACAAGGGCAAATAAGAGTTTTATTAGAAAGTTACAAAAAGGAAAATTTCATGGGTATTCATAGGTGAGAAATAAAGCACAGCAGGGTCTCTTAGAGACAGACTAGGAACTAAAAATTCTGAAAATGTAGTCATCTCTCTTGGTTAACATGATTTCTGGTCTCCTTTCTAACATACTACCTCCTGATCTCTGGTCCAATCCATTGTATTCATTGTTTCCACTCAACATGAGTAATTGCCATGAGTCACATCAAAGTTTGTAGGAAGATACTGCTTCAGGCCATTTTCTCTCTTAGAGAGTTACAATTACAGTAGATTCTTGGATCTCCATGAGCTCCTCTATTCTTTTTATTACATGGGGGTCTCATTACCCTTGATCAAATGGAAGATTCCTTCTAACTGGCCCATGGCTTCCAGATGGAAAATGGATGCAGACATGTAATGGAGAAGAAGGGAGAATCAATGTCTTACTTCAGCAAAGTCAATCAAAGTTGGCCTCTTTTCAATGGGTTCATGAGAAATGAAATGTGTCCTGGGACACAAAGGAGAGATAGAAAAATATCTCTTTATGAGGGAAATGAACCATAAGAAAATGCTGTTTTGTGGTAAAAAATGGTCACATATCAGCAATTTTATGTGGTCCAAGCGAATAATGAGTATAACCAGACAAATCATCCTGATTATGACGCATACAGATGGTAAAATTTTGTTGATGTGTTATTTATATATTTGAGTTACACCATCCAACTTTTCCCAATCGTACTTTTTTAGTATATCTGGAACAATCCTTTAATTCATCAAGGAAGATAAATCTCAATTTTCTGAGTCTATATTTTTCTTCCACTTAATCAAAAATATCCAGAGTTCCTGGTTCGGGGCCATCTGAGATTATTTTTTCTTAATCACATTTCATTAAAAGCTAATCAAGTTATTTTTCCAAAACACAAATGCATGTTCAGAAATAAGTACAATCACTAAGAGTCCAGATGCCCAGTATAATCCAGCAACAAAAAGGTGGGGGCGGGGGGGAGATGGATGTAGTCACATGGTTCCTGTTATTCTCCAAGCTTAAGAAACAAGGAGCTCTAAAATATAGTAAGGAAGAATAAAAACAGTATAACTTGGTTTCACTTCCAAATTCTTCCACCTATCAGTTTTGCAGTCTTGGGCATGTTGATCAATGAACTGAACTTCTCTGGCTGTGCATATAAATTGAGGAATGAAAGTACCATGAAGGCAAAGTTGATATGAGCACTAACTGAGACCATGCATTTATTTATCAAGCTTCTGCTGTGTGCCAGCACTTTGCTAGGGTAGAGATACAATAGGAAGAAAAGAAAGACACGGTCCCTTTCAGACTTCTTGAGGCTTATGATCTAGTGGGAAACAAAGACAATAGTCAAAAGATTACATGAATAAATCTCAGTAATGTTAAATTTTCTGAAGGAGAATAATGTTCTGAGAATACGATAGGAGAGTGCAGGCAGAGGGAACAGGTCCTATGGCCAGAAGTCACGTGATTGGAACAAGGAAATGACAAGATCTAAATGGTTAAATGAAGGGAAGACTGATGTGAAATGGGGCTGGAATGGTAGTTAGTGCACAGAGATTTTAACTTTAGCCAATGAGCGTGAGAAACCATTGATTATTTTTAGAAGAGAAATTATATGATGAGGTATAAAATTCAAAAATACCAGCCTGGCTACAGTGTGGACAAAAAAAATGGAAGGGGTGGGTGGTCAAAAAAGATGCAAGGCTGTAAGCCAGTGATCTAGATGAGAAATGATGGCTGCCTTGGATTAAGTGGAACAGAACTGGTAAGTCTTGCTGTTGGGTTAAATTTGGAGAATAAAGGAGTGGGATAAGGGATAACTCATAAGTCTCTGGCTTTGTAAGATACAAGTTGGAAACACTGAAAAGGAACAACAGGTATGTGATGAGGGGCAGGTGAATGCATTTTAGGACACGTTGAACATGAGATTACTCTGAGACAAGTAGGCATTTGAGTATTCAGATCTGGAGCTCAGTGGAAAAGTCTGGGTTATAGATGCAAACTTGTGAGTCATGTGTCACATCTGTGGTAACTAAGGCCATGCATGAGTGTGAATGGGATGTTCTGGGGGGGAAGCATAGAATGAAGAGAGAGAGAGAAGGATTGAGCTTGTCCCAGAAGAGGACTGACTGTGCCAAGGAGTCAAATGTGAAGCACCCAAGGAGGTGGGAGAAAACCAGGAGACAATCATACTAAAAATCCAATGTTCTGAAAAGAAGGCCATGGTCAGCACAACTGAGCACTGCTGAGATAGGGTACAATGAGGACCCAAAGGCACCTTGCTGAGCATATATACCAGTATATGCCAAGCATATATAACAGTAAATGAAGCCCAACGAAAAGGGTTTGATGTTCCCCTCACTGGAAATTCATCCCTTTTCAATGAGCCCTTCAGGCTCTGTCCAACCCCTCATCTGTCCTGATTCTGCTCAAGCATGACCTTCTTTGACTAATATTCGCGGAGATTCACTGTCTCAGGTACTGTTTTAATACGTAAATGTATAAAATCAGTTACCCCTCACAAAAACCCTGTCCACAAGGCTTAATTACTACCCTTATTTTACAAATGAAGGAAACAAAGCACAGAAAGGGTAAATATCTTGCTCTGGGCTACCTATCTGGTGATGTGGCAGAACAGAGATTCAAATCCAGGCAACCCAGCTCTAGAGTTTGTGCTTTAATCATCTACCCAGCTCTACAAAGCCTTCTTTACCAGCCCCAAGCAGATGTCAATGTACTTCTTCCATGCTCCATGGTACCCTGTGCATGTATCCTTTAGGAAACTTGGTATCTATTTTCATAAATGTCAGGAGCAATACTGTTCATTAGAAATCTAATGTTAGTGACAAACGTGAACCACACATACAATTTAAAATTTTCTAGGAGGGGTGCCTGGAAGGCTCAGTTGTATAAGCGTCTGACTTTGGCTCAGGCCATGATCTCACAACTCATGAGGTCAAGCTCCACATCAGGCTCTGTGCTGACAGCTCAGAGCCTGGAGCCTGCTTCAGATTCTGTGTCTCCCTCTCTCTCTGCCCCTCCCCTGCTTGTGCTCTGTCTCTCTCTCTCTTAAAAACAAATAAACATTTTTAAATAAATACATAAATAAATAAATAAAATTTTCTAGTAGTCACATTTTAAAAAGCAAAAAAGAAAGAGGTGGAAATGATTTTACTAATATATTTTATTGAGCCCAAGTGTGACGGTTAATTTTATGTGTCACTGTGGCTAGGCTATGGTGCCCAATCGTTTGGTCAAACACCAATCCAGATATTGCTGTGACAATATTTTTTAGACCTGATTAACATTTAAATCAGATTTTAAGTAAAGCAGATTACTCTCCATTCCGTGGGTGGGCCTTATCCAATCAGTTTAAGGCCTGCAGAGAAAAGACCAAGGTTTCCCAAAGAAGGAATTCGACCTCAAGATGGCAATATATAAATCCTGCTTATTTAGCTTCCTAGGGCTGTCATAACAAAATACGACAGACGGGGGGGGGGGGGGGGGGGGGGGGGGGGCTTAAACAATAGAAATTTATTTCTCACATTTCTGGAAGCTGGAAGTCTAAGATCAAGGTCAGCAGTTTGGTTTCTCCTGAGGTCTCCTTGGCTTGCCGAGGGCCACCTGCCTACTATGCCTTCACAGGGCTGGTTCTCTGTAGTCATGTATCATTGGTGCCTCTTACTTTTCTTATGAGGACACCAGTCATATTAGATTAGGAACCCACACTTATGACCTCATTTAACTTTAATTACCTCTTACAGGACATATATTCAAATATGGTCACATTAAAAATTAGGGCTTCAACGTATGAATTGGTAGAGGTAGGGCAACAATTTGGTCCCTTACTCTGCCTGTTTCCAACCTGCCTGGTCTATCCTGCTGACTTCAGACTCAAGACTGCAACATCCACTCTTACCTCAACTTCAGCCCACTAGCCTGCTCCGCACATTTCAGACTTGCCAGCTCCTAAAAGTGTACAACCCAATGGCATAAATTCCCACCTCTCCCTCTCTCGTCTCTCTGCCTTTGTTGATAGATACATAGGCAGAGAAATACTATGGGTTCTGTTCCTCTGGAAAACGGTGACTAATACATCATTATATCCAAGATATTATTTCTACACATAATAAATACAAGAACTATTGAGTTATTTTACATTCTTTTTCATACTAAGGCTTTGAAATCTGGTTTGTATTTTACGCTTAGAGCACTTCTCAGTTTGGGTTGGCCGCATTTCAAGTGTCCAATAGCCTCACGTAGCTAGTGGCTATCACATCACACGGTGTGGATTGAGAGCAAAGCAACAAGGTGAAGCAGAGAAAGGTGGGCTTGAACTCTACCCTGTCACTGAGGCTCAGGGAAGGCTAGCTATAATTTTAAACTCACAGGAGGACCTCTCTGGGCCTAGATGTTCTCATACACAAATGAAGGGTAATAGTACCTACCTTGAACAGCCCCTGTGAAGATCCATTGGAAAGCCCTTAATGGAGTGCCTGCCTGGTACAGCATAGATGCTCAGTTAACCTCACGTGCTGTCTTTCCCTCTTAGCCTCCATATATGTTTTCTGATCTTTCCTCTTTAAGGAAAAGGTTGGTGTTTGTTTCGTCTTTGTTTATGCAGTCTGATACCTTGGCAGGTGCTCAAAAAATGCTTGTGGAATTAATGAATGGTCTCACGTCGCTGTGGTGAGGATATCTACTTGTTGATGTACATTTTCCTTTAATACATCACTCTTAAAAACACTTGGGCAGGACTTGCAAGCTGTGGAGCTGTTGACGTAGTGGTGGGTGGTTCAGTGGGGAGATGAGTCAGGTTTGAGTTTGGGGATTTGAGGGAAGAGCGGGTTGAGCTAAAGGAAATGGAGCGGCCTCACAAATAAAACCAACTGGGTGAGATATACCACAGGCATCTCTGACATAAGAGTACACCAAATTTTTAAGTTCATTACTGCATATAATTTTCCATTACTGAGGATAAATTTGACAAGTGTTAATGAGATGGGATGTATCCTCATTAAAGGAAAAAAAAAATAGGAAACACATTCACACCAAGTCACAGAAAATCTAGTTTAGGCGAAATATTTTTCCCCTGCCAGTAAATACATGAGAAGACCTAATTCGTTTGCAAAAGTAAAATTTTGATACTACGCCAATTGATAAGACACCCAATTATTTAGTCAGTGTTCTCCAAAGAAACAGAACCAATCAGATGTACACAGACAGAGAAAGAGATTTAGTACAAGGAAATGGCTCACATGATTATGAAGGCTGATGAGTTCCGAGATCTTCAGCCAGCAGGCTAGAGACACAGGAGAGCTGATGTTTCGGTTAGAGTCGGAAACAATAAAATACTGTTGTTCGTCTCAAGGGCTGTCGGCCAGAAGGAGTTCTTTCTCCTGCAGGAGAAGTTCAGCCTTCTGTTCTACCAAGGCCTTCAACTGATTAGATGAGGCCCACCCACCCTGGGGAGGGCAGTCTGCTTCATTCAGCCTACCCATTCAAATGTTAATCTCATCCAGACACACTCCCACAGATACACTCAGAATAGCGTTTGGCCAAATGTCTGGACACCCTACGGTCCAGTTAAGGTGACACATAAAATTAGCCAGAATACTTGACAAGGCACAACATGCCATCACAGGAGGGATTTCTATCAGAGCTTAATATGTCAATCAAGTATTCCTTCAGCAAACTGCTCTCCTTTTCCTCCCTGCTCTGCGTCTTCCCTATATAAGCCGTCAGAGAAAACACTTTGGGATGAAAACTAACGTTTCTTGTGCACCACTCTGTGCCACACATTTTCCCAGGTATTCTTCCGCACTGTGCCCACAAGCAGTGAGGTCAGGAGGACTCACCCAAATGGCAGAAGCCTTGTGGAAGCCACTGCAGCCCAAACTCGACGGCTCATTCTCGCCTATTTGAAAACTCAATCTTTCCAGTGTCCCAGACTTGGTCAAACTGGGGAATTGTAACCAGATTCGGGAGACTTCTATACAATTCAGGGGGGAGAAAACATCAATTCTGATGAGAGATACAACTACCAAGACATCCTCTACCCAAAGCATTCCTACCTTGTAAAGCGATCGCAGAAATCAAATTATAATCAAAATACTGCTTCCTGAAAATGAATTCAGAATAAGTGGAGGTTGATTTAAACAAGATGTTCAATGGCAGCAAGCAAAGAATAACTAATGCTATAACTTCAACAGTTTATATCAGAAAGGAAGAAACTTGGGAACAAATAGCACTAGAATTCTCTGCCAAAGTGTACTTCATGAATTCTTTGTTTTATTCTTTCATATGCCAGGCTGACCAAACCCCTTTCTGTTTAACACATTATTTCTTTTAAAAATACTTAACCAGTTACAAGTCAAGTTTTAATGGTTTATAAACTCTTCTGTCTCTGTAAGATGACTTCCATGCTTCTGCTCTTAATTTCCTTAAGTTTTCGAAAAGAATTTCACCATTTGACTTTCTTTTCGTTAATATCCATTTAATCTTTCAAACAATTCCATTCTGGTCGTCTACTGCTGGTTATCACAAAACATAGTGTCTTAAAACAAGAACCAATTTATCAATATCACTGCTATTCTCAGCACATTCTCAGTTTTCAACTCAGGTTATTGGTATAACTGACAATGAGATGTTCTAATATTTTTAAATGGTGTTTTAGGGTTCTACAGACAATATTTGGAAGGAGTAACTTTTATATTTCCTAGTGAACAATCCTCATAAATGTGCTGTACTGTGGACTTTTTTTTTACTTGCTTACACTTATACGATGATATCCCTCCTGTATTCTGACTTCTCAGAAATCCAAAGAGTGACCAGCTAACTGGTCTGTTAGAGTATTCCACCTTAAGGTGTTAATGACGGTTAAACACAGGTGACAGTGGGGTGCCTGGCTGGCTGAGCCAGTAGAGCATGAGACTCTTGATCTTGGGGTTGTAAGTTCAAGCCCCACCATATAGAGATTATTTCAAAATAAAATATTTATAAATAAACAAACAAACAAACAAACAAATACAGGTGATATTAAGATCATTCTTCAATGCCTTAAGCTAAAGGATTTGGTAACTTTGAAATACAAGTTTCAAGGCAGTATAGGTAGAAAAAAAAATATTTGGTCTGGGTATAATATTTGAAGGTGAGAAATTAAATTAATTTATAGGGAAACACATGTTGACCCATAAGACATAATTCTTTGGTAGGAACTGCTAAATGGCAACCCGCAGCCCAAGAAGGTAATCACATTTAATAGAAAGGTTTTTTTAATCACATTCATCATTACAAAGCGTCTATAATCTCTAGCAAAATTCTCACTCTACAAGTAATGTTAAAGAATTACATGGCATTGAGGCATCTAGCCTTCAATCTCCTACCTCATGATAGGAGCACTAGTATTTTTTTTTTAATGTTTATTTATTTATTTGCAGGGGAGGGGCAGAGGGAGAGAGAGGGAGAGAACCCTAAACAGGCTCCATGCTGTGAGCACAGAGCCCGACAGGGGGCTCAATCTCACAACCATGATATTATGACCTGTGCCACAATCAAGAGTCAGATGTTCAACTGACTAAGCCACCCAGGTGCCCCAGGAGCATTAATATTTTAAAGACCTTCTAAGAGAAGGATCTCATTAGATTCCTGATACTTCATGGTTACTAGAATGCTGAGACCTCAGAAGACATTTTTTTTCTTGTGGTTTTCCACAGAAAACCATGAAGTACAAGAATTTACTTTTATTCTGTTGTGTTCATTTATTCAACAAATATTTGTCGAATGTTGCTATGTGCCAGAAGCTGACACAGCAGTGAGCAGGTGTGACCCTGCCCTAAGGAAACTTTAATTATCACTAACGCCTTTAAAACATGGATTCATGTTGGAACTTTCCATATGATCCTTCCTTCCTTCCTTCCTTCCTTCCTTCCTTCCTTCCTTCCATGCTCTTTCTTTCTCTTTCTTTCTTCCTTTCTTTCTTTCCTATTTAGCATCTACCTAAGTAGCTAGGTAGCTATCATCATCTTTCTATTATAATGTACTGGTTAAAAGAACAAATTCTACAGGTAGAAGGCTAGGATTCATAACCCAGTTCCATGAAAAAAAAAAGTTTTAAAAGAATTATAGATGGATGGATAGATGATTTATAGATAGATAGATAGATAGATGCCAAAAGAAATCATAAGTAAATTTTTTATGTAAAGCAGAGCTCTGGCAATGGCCATTGTTAAGTCCCAGAATAACTTTCTAAGAGAATTTTTGTCATAACTACATTGCTTTTTCCTTAAGAAGTTATTTTCACAATATTCTCAGACTATAATCCCTAACTATCTGGTAAATCATTACATTCAACCTTATTTTTCTTCTCCCTTGTACACTGTTGGCCAAGGAAACAGTTTCATTTTCACTTTTGCAAAATGATAGTATAAAAAAACAGAAGTGAAAGTATGAATCATAATATAATCAGGCGTTCATAGTGAGATATCCATTTATAACTCAGAAAACCACAGGGTATTTCCAAACTGATGTCATTCATAGAAAGAATGCCATGTGTTGTGGAAGAATAAGAAAAATTACCTACACTACTTGGGGGATTTAGAATGCATGTGGGATAGTCCCAGCTAATTATTTTAACTTACTTTTAATTTTATTACAAAGATCGATCTCTATTTCAAATACTGAAATTGACACTCATCTTAGAAAGTACACTGGATTCTGGGTTATACTTTTTAATTTTGATATTATCCTTTTACTTCAGAAATCATCAGTAGAAGTGCTGTATATAGGTTAAGGTTTTCTTTTATTTTCTTTTAAAACAACTGTATAAATATTAAAATTACCATGAAATTCTGTGTAATTGTTTTACTTTTTGGGAAAACATGAAATGAATCTCTGCTCAAATTATTAAACTTGATGTTATTTTATTCTCTTCCAGGACGCAGAGAAATAATATAAATTTTATTTTTCCCAACTAAATCATTAAAATAGGATTTTTTCCGTTCCGCCACGTTCAGTTTTTTAAGAACATGAAGAAGATCATAGTATGTGTTAAATAAATTTGTGATGCTACAGGGAGGGAACATTATCCAGAAACAAATCTCCTCTAGGTTATCCATATTTTCTTCAAAAAAATACTTTGGCAGTGTTAGGTCTCCCATATTTGCTTGTTGTTTGCTTGTTTTGATCCCAAGACTAATATCGAGTTGTGAGGCCAGGCCCATTATATCCTTTTTCAATCAGTGAATGTTCCTGTTTCCTACTGGCCAATGTCCACAGCATAGAAGACTCCACAGAAGTCACATCACTCACTCACCCAAGTAACACCACTAGTTTGCTCTTTGGTTTCTGAGGCTTATCTACGAGCCCAGTGACTTACCCACAAGTCTGGTCCTGATGCCCGCCATGAACAGCTTTGCTATCCTGGATTTTTCAGTAAAGCTGCAGGTGAATCTGCTAATAGGATGGGCTGACCCCATGTGATTAAGAAACAAGTCTTAAAGTATACCCGAAAATTAAATTCTCCTCATTCCATAAACAAATAGAAAGTCCACGTGGATCAAAGACTTAAAAGCTAAAAGCAACCCTTAAAAGTTTTAGAAGAAAATGTAGGAGACTATCTTATACGAGGAAAGTCAGGCAAGATTCCTTAAAATACAGAAAGATTCAGTAGTTGTAACACATGTACAATTCTGATAGGGGTGCTGATAATGGAAGAGGTCATACAGGAGTTGGAACAGAAGGTGTATGGGAGATCATGTATCTTCTGCTCAATTTTGTATGAACTTAAAACTTTAAAAAATAAAGTCTATGAAGAAAAAAAAAGACTGAGCCCTCAAGTACAAACTATATATTTGATGACATAAAGATGTTAAATCTTTATACATTAGGGACCAGAAACAAAGCTAAAAGACAAGCTACAGACAGAGAAAATATTTACAGTACTTTTGAGAAATAAATTTAATATAGAATACATAAAAATATCCTAAAAGTAAGACCACAAAAAGCCCTGATGAGAAATCAATATAAACCTTCAGTTCACAGAAGAGAATCTCTATATGACCAAGGAAGATATTTAAAAAAAAAAAAAGTAACTTGCGAGTCATAGGAACATGCAAATTAAAACAAGGTACCTTTTCATGTCCCCAAGACTGGAAAAAATTCAAAAGTAAGTAGTGGTGAGGAAGGAGGGGAAACAGGAACTTTCAAATTCTTAATGTACATTCCTGATGATGAATGAACAGTGAAGTTTTACTAAATGGAGCATAGTTTAAATTTGAGAAAAGAAAGGTTAGAGATTGAGGGGGCAAATTGGTTTAACGTTTAAGGCATTTTCACAATATCTAGCAAAGTTTGAAGGTTAGTACCTAGCAAGTCAACTTCTAAAGCATAAATTACAGAAAAACTCTTGCACAGAGACATTAGAATATTCAGTACAACATTTTCTATAATTCTAAAATGTTTGTTGTTGGAAGAACGGATCCCCTTAATTTCATTTGTCTCAATTCCAAGCATCTATTTCCTCCATGAAGTCTTATTATTCCCTTCTTTATATGGTTGAAAATCAGGCAAGGACCTTATGTCCTTGCTCCCACAGACTCCTCCCATCTCCTCCCGACACTCCCCTATTCCCATGGGAATCTCCTTCTAGCATGGAAAATTCACCTCCCATCGTGTGTCTGGCCCAAGCACTTGGTTAATGCCCACAAATCCTCCATTTGGCCTTTTCTGGCAAAATCTCTCATGACTTCTTCAGACTTGCGTTATTGGAACTTAATAGCCAGAAACATGATCCTGCCTCACACTTCCCCAGCACCAACTATTTGCACAAATGAGGAGGAAAAGACACATAAAAATAAAGATAAATATAAAATAGACATATATAATATGTATACCTAATAGAGAGATAATATACATAATAGAGAAAGCATATTATTGTGTCATAAAAAGCACAGATTAATAACTTAACAGAGTATTGTGCCATATTTTTTCCTAGAAGAACTTTAGACAGTGACATCCACACATAAATCAGTGCTTGCTCTGTGGGTGGGGTGAGGAGAAGATTATCGATGTCTGGCAAATTTCTTGACTCATCTAGAAGTTTCCACTCATGCCTGGAGTTGATGTGCCTTCATCCATCAATAGCCCTCCGCTGACCTTATCCCTACACCCTAGGAGCTTGAGCTTGGCGCAAGTAAGGGCAAAACTTCTCCTGAGGCAGGATATTACCGCACGACTGCACAGAACCGGGAGGAGACTGGCCCTGGGCCACCTGAACACAACTCTACAGAGAAGAGGGGCTATCCGGAATTGCAGGCAACTTGGGTAGTCCAGCCATACTCCTCCTCCTTAGGCAACATCCTTCTCCAAATCTCTGCACTCAAAAAGTCAGAAGCAGCTCTCTGTTCCCATTAGAGAGGAGAGAATGAGGCTGGCTGCCATATTGGTATCCAGCCCTTCTCTCACCTAGCACCCATCACCAGGATGGTGTTCTACTTTTTCTTTTCTCCTGCCTGTGTCTTCCCTTTTCTGATTTCATTCATTCATTCATTCATTCATTCATTCATGGAAAGTAAATGATCCCCCCCACCAAACCTCCCTTAGGTAACAAATGTGAAGAATTGGGTGTGTACTTGTCCCAGTTTCTCTTTGGTCAACCACATAACCTGTGTTTGTTGTTGTTGTTGTTGTTGTTGTTGTTGTTGTTGTTGTTATTCTTGTTCTTGTTGTTTTGGGGGGGGGGGTTGTTTGTTTTACATTTCAGTTTGGAAGCGGTAACTGTTTATTAACTGGCCAGATTACAAAAATAATCATGATAGATACCTTAGTTTATTCTTCTGTTAAGAAAACCACAGACCCAAAAGTGGTATCACTTAGGTTAAGGCCCCAGGTCAGTAAACCAAGACTTAACACCTAATCTAACTGTAGTTTCAAGCCCCTAAAAGGGTAACCTTTAGCCAGTCAACATGGGAATTTCCTGGTCAGCGCTAGGAAATTTACTGATAGACCCTTTCGGTCCCCTTAGGAAAGCAACTTTACCTGAAACAAGGGATTCTCTGCTTATAATCTCCTTTCTTACACCCCCTCTCTACCTTTAAACCTTTTCTCTTCTCTATCCTTTTGGAGATCCCTTCTACTTGCTAGATGGAATGCTGGCCCATTCACAAATCAATTAATAAACCCATTAGATCTTTAAAATGTACTCAGTTGAATTTTTGTTATTTAACACTTCTAATAAGCTTATTAATTTGGTCTTCCCTTTTGCCAGCATCTCTAACTTCTACAAAATGAATGGTCCTTTTCTTTTAATTTTTTAAATATTTATTTATTTTTGAGAGAGAGAGCGAGCGAGCGCGTGCACATGTGTGAGCAGGGGAGGGGCAGAGAGAGAGGGAGACACAGAATCGGAAGCAGGCTCCAGGCTCTGGGCTGTCAGCACAGAGCCAGACGCTGGGCTTGAACTCACGACCACGAGATCATGACCTGTGCCCACGTCAAACGCTTAACTGACTGAGCCACCTAAGGGGCCCCTGAATGGTCTTGTGCTTCCGGCCACCTCGTTCAGAAGATAATGGGAAGAACCAGTAGACACTGTTTGCTACTTTGAAGGGTCTGCCAACAGTGTAGATCTCATGAATTACATCCTCCGCTCCAGTAATGCCATATTTACTAAGAGATGCGGCAATCAACTCTTGTTGATTCTGCCATAACCATGCATGAAAAACATTCACTTACGGACTTCCAGTTAATGGAAGCATTGTTGAGCTTAACAAAGGTACACTGAAAGTCTGGCGAATACAAAGAAGCCGCAGCACCTTTCAGAATTTGGGGGTCACACCGATCCTGATGGCAAGTGCCAATTTGGGTTCTGCAGGTGCAGAGAAGTTGCCAGCTTTTCTTGCCATCCTAGCTATTCTCGTATCGGTTCTGTACATCCATCTATATTCTTTGTGATAGCTTATCTTTTTCATAGATAAGCTTTTTCCTTGCCTTTCAAAACATCCTTTGGGCTAACTTCTTTCTTAAGCATTTGATTTTCAAGTTTTTTTGTTGGTCTGTTTTGTTTTGGTTTGTCTTTTCCTTTTTCTTAGGGGTTCCTGACATAGCAGGAGCCATCTTTTTATTCTCTTCTGCATCTTCCCTGGCTCCAGCCAGAAAAGAGCACCACATAACGTGTTTATCATTTTTTATTTTTTTTTTAATTTTTTAAGGGTTTATTTAAGAGCAAGAGAGACAGAGCATGAGTGGGCGAGGGACAGAGAGAGAGGGAGACACAGAATCCGAAGCAGGCTCCCGGTTCTGAGCTGTCAGCACAGAGTCCGACGCGGGGCTCGAACTCACGAACGGCAAGATCATGACCTGAGCCGTAGTCAGAAGCTCAACCGACTGAGCCACCCAGGCGCCCCAGTTTGTAATTTTTTTAACAGGTTGGTGTTACTCCCTTTACTTTGAATTTGCTTTTTTCCCCTCACTATTTATTGTAAGCATCCCTCTTGTTTGGGACATTTATATATCCCAATACATCACTTCCCACTGTGTGTTTGTGTGTGCAGACATGTGCCCATGCCATAATTTATTCATTTCCCTATTCAGGGGCATTCAGATTGCTTTCGGTTTGTTGACCCTACAAACAATGCTACAAAAAGCATTACTCTATATACGTCCTTTATCAAATGTGACCTTTCTTTAAGTTTATTTATTTATTTTGAGAGAGACAGCATGAGAGGGGGAGGGGCAGAGAGAGAGGGAGAGAGAATCCCAAGCAGGCCCTGTACTGTCAGGACAGAGCAGGATGTGGGGCTCGAACTCACAAAACCATGAGATCATAACCTGAGCCCAAGCCAAGAATCCAACGCTTAATCGACTGAGCCACCCACTTTTTCATGTAAGTTAGGATTCACGAACTAGAATTTCCATATAACATATAGTCATTCTGATTCAAATGAGCACTGTCAGGTTTATTTACCAAGACAGTAGAATTCACACTGCTGCCACCAAAGTAATGGAATTCTCATATTCTTGAGTATATGCCAGCAATAATTGTTATTTCTTGTTTAAATGTTTATTTCTGTTTGAGAGAGAGCATGAGCAGGGGAGGGGCAGAGAGAGAGATGGACAGAGGATCTGAAGCTGGCTCTGGGCTGACAACAACGAGCCCAACGCAGGGCTCAAACTCACGTACCTTGAGATCATGACCTGAGCCGACGACGGACACTCGGAAGACTGAGCCACCCAGGTGCCCCTGTTTTTGCTTGTTTAAAACGTTTCCCAGTCTCAAGGGTGAAAAGTATTACTGTTGCAATTCAGTATCCTAGGCCAGGGGCAAAGAAGTAAATCCAAAGCAAAGAGAACGATGCCTGAGAATCTGAAATTCTTAGTTGCGCCCATTGGTATCTCTTTCTCCACCTGACCCTTGTTTCAGACCTACTTCCCTCTTTGCCGAGGTCTGAGAAAGTTGGAAATAGCCAGTGTTTTTCCTTGGTAGTGTTTTCTTAAAGATCAACAGGATTATGTCAACTGTTATTACAAGGAAAAGGCCACTGACACACCAGTTTAAAAAGGAAAAGGTGTGTCCACTGGCTAAAGTAAATAAAAGGGCAAAACACATAGTAACAGTTTTAAAACTTAACAGTTACAATAGTACTGAGGAAGCAGGTAAGACAAAGCTGGGGCTAGTTGCTTGCAAATTTCAGGGTGTCTCCTGAACTTTCACAGCCTAATTTGGGAAATTAAATGTCGAACATCCTTGAGAAGTTCCGATACTGGCATTGATATTAAAGGTTTCAAAAGGGTATTAACTACAGTCCTAATTTTGGCCCCACATGACACCCATGATTTCAGAATGATTCATGACTAATGAAAGGATGACCGAGCGTAAACTACATAACATACTGGTGTATGGACTCACCTAATTTTATTTTACATCAAAACAGAAATTGATGCAATTGTAAAACTAACACTCGTTCAATTTTAATTCATAGTCGGCAAGAAATCATTCTTCGTAAGTGGCAAGTGATTCAACTACAGTTAGAAGTAGTCTTTACTAGGGGCACCTGGGTGGCTCAGTGGGTTAAGAGCCCAATTCTTGATTTCGGCTCGGGTCACGATCTCATAGTTCATGGCTTCGAGCCTCACATCTGCCTCGCACTGGGAGTGTGGAGCCTACTTGGGATTCTCTCTCACCCCCTCTCTCTCACCCCCTCTCTCTCATCCTCTCCCCACCCCTAGTGTCTCTCAAAATAAATAAATAAACTTACAAAAAATTTTTTAAAGCAGTCCTACTAGTTGATAGGGGCAATGTATTGACTTGGAGAGGATGTGAAAATCATCTAACATTCCAACTCATATTGATTGTACATCGACAGAGAAAAAATGCTAAGAAATGATGCCACAAGGACAAGTTTGTCACAGTCCCTGAAGCAAGTAGGATCTGGCACAAGATCCCAGAGTAGCTCAGGAATAAAATACTCTATCTAAAACATAACACAGTCTGGGCATAACTCACTGCACAGTGCCCAATATGTCAGAGAGCTGAGCAGAAAATAATGGACACTACTATGTAAAAAAACACAATCACAGATTCATTTATATTGATGGGAGGGACACCTGGTTGACTCAGTCAGTTAAGCGTCTGACTCTTGATCTCAGCTCAGGTCTTGATCTCAGGGTCGTGAGTTCCAGCCCCGCACTGGGCTTCACGCTGGACACGAACCCTACTCAAAAAAAGAAAAAAGACATATTGATGGGAAATACAGTGAAAAGAGACATTCTTTCTGGAAGAGCATGTGCACATTTCTTTTTGTGTCTCACATGGTATTATGACATTAGTGGGTGTGCACATCAGTCTCGCTCATTTGTCTACAAGCTGACAGGCAGAAGGCTCTTCATTCATCTTTTCGATGCCCCAAATCTAGCACAGTGTCAGGTTCAGAGTACATGCTCCATAAATGCTGAATGTAGAAATTGAAACATTGATGTTAAACCACTGGAAATACTGTAGTTAGATCTGTTGTTATGCCAGGGCTATGGGTTGAATTTTGCTCCCTGCCCCATGCAAATTCATATATTGAAGTCCTAACCTGCAATGTGATTATATTTGGATATTGGGCTTTTAGGAGGTAATTAAGGTTAAATAAGATCATAAAAGCAGAGTCCTGATCCAATAGGATTGGTGGCCTTGTAAGAGGAAAAGAGACATCTCTGGGCAAACACACCAGTGAAAGAAAGCTATGGGAGCACAGATGGAGAACTGGTCATCTATAAGCTAGGAAAAGAGCTCTCTTACCAGGTTAGAATCTTGATCTTGGGCTTCCAGTCTCCAAACTATGAGGAAATAAGTTTCTGGTATTTAAGCCACCCAGTCTCTTGTATTTTGTTATGGCGGCACAAGGAGACCAAATCAACAACCGGTACAAATGCTAATGCTTTTCACTGGTTTTATGACAATGAACAAGACCAAAGAAAAATGGCTATCTTAAAGTCATTATAATGATCGCCCAAGAATGAATTTTAGCACAATATTTGACATGTGTGAATTTAAGGGTAACCTGAAAGCTTGAGAATAGCACATAACAAAGTAGATGAGAGGGGGGAATTTAAAATATGAGCTGTAAATTACTTTCAACACAAAAAGGGTTTGTTCTTTGCAGAACCATTTATTCAGCCTGCATGTCATTTGACAGAGGGCTCTTTGATTATATTTGATTAACTCTAATAAAGCTTGAAAACCATTTTAGCCTAATGCAAATGGCCCCGTCTCTTCTTAGATTTCATCAAAGATTGGTAACACATTGCATAAGTGTTACTTTCAAACTATAGCCCACTACATTTTCTAATTTGGAGAGAGGAAATGCTTCAAGTGTTTCTTATGAAGCATAGGAGCCCACACAAAAAGAAATGTCATTTATGTCTCGTATGTGTCTCATGATTTGACAGATTCTTATGTAAAGTTGGTCATCAGAAATTTGCAGACCAAAATTAGCAAGAGAGCAGTTTGTAAATCCACCCTCCCTATAGAGTTCCTTGGATGGAAGCTGCCTTTATGGAGGAAGGCAATGGACTCTGAAACGTGACACACACTTAACACATTTACTGTTATCATGCCCAAATGACCACATTAGTGTAGGTTTAGAAATACAGATCTACGTTACTTTCTCACATTTACCAGCTTTTAAATAGAAGGATGTTCTGAGCCATTAGTACAAAGATGCTTGACATTTTCATGAAAGTGCAGGCAACTTAAGAAGGACAATAGTTTGGTTCTTCTGAAGGTCACCGCTTTTGCTGTTTCTTTTCTTTTCATTTTTTTTCCCTTCAAAAATCATATCTACCGCATTCGGCTGCTGGCCGAAAGACAGTGCTAATTTCTCAGTCATTCTGACATATTTGTTATCAGATCTCTCCAACTTTAGAATTGCCACAGTGATACGTGAACATTTGAAAGGTAAAACTCAAAACCGTATTCTCTTATACTTGCTATGCCTTTTTTATTGATAGTTATGAGCCTCATGTATCAAATTTGCTACTGTTTTCTGAGGCAAAAATTTTGAAAGTGAAATTCTGAGTTTTATTCTTTGTTATATCATTGGACTCTAAAATATATGTCCAAGTAGATTCTTCCGTACCGTATAGTTTTGCATCATGTGGAGAACATTTGTAACTAGGTCAACATACACGGTTTCTAGGCACCAACAAGGAGATAATTTGTTGTACCCATATTACAATATTACCAGAGAAACGGGACTAAAATGACTCACTGGGTCCTTGGTTGCAGGCCTCGGTGCTGCACATGGTACTAAATTAAGGCTCAGAAGCCTGGGCAGTTGTGAAAGTCTCTTTGAGAGACTTTGAGAGGTCATAAGTGACTCTCCTCCAAAACACAAAAGCATCAAACAGGAGGATGTGATGGGCCGGGAGAAAAGAAAATATGGAAAGCGTAGAAGAAAAGACCTAAGGCCCCTCTTGCTCCCTGAGAATGCAACCTCAGGCTGATTATCATCTGTGAGCCTTAGAGGAGCCAAAAAAAAAAAAAAAAAAGCTAGTCCAGATGATAGCACCTTGCCCTGCATGATCGATCTAGAAGAATAAAAGAATAACCCAACGGCTGCCCTACTGGGTCAGAGTCACCAGGTCAAAAGGACCAGAGGACATTTGGAAGACACATCTGGATATGAAAAGGAAGAATCTGTACATCTTCAATCGCTGTACCTGAGAGAAGGACTTTCAGAAAGTACCCCTAAATCTTATAAGTTATATACCAATTGTACCTCAAAAAAAAAAAAAAATCACGAATCTGGTAGCCCAGAAAAGAACTCTGCTTCATATACAAGCTATCGATACCTTGTCCTACGCATTCGGTCAGCACTTACTATTGCTTCCTGTGAATGCGATACTAAAAAGAGATAACCGAACAAACACATGGGATTCCCGTCCTCACACAGTTGACAATCTAATGAGGAGATGGAATCCGCACTCACCTGCCTTTTCTCCTTTTCTGCCTCCTTTGCTTGGTCTTCCTTATCTGCTGACCACTGGATGTTCAACAGACTGAGCCACCCAGGTGCCCCAGGATTTTTTCTAAATAAAAGAAGAAGATAAGAAAAAAATACCAGTGAGGGAGGAAAGTGTATAAGAAATGAGAAAAGGAACAATTATAAAAATCCCATGGGGTTGTAAATAAAGTTAGAAGAAAATAAGAATGCCAAATTAATTATTTGTGGATTATTCTTTAGACCAGGGTTTTTCAAATTCAGCAGCATTAACATTATGGGCCAGATCATTTTTTACTATAGGGAACTGTCTAGTGCATTGCAGGGTATGTGATAGTATCCCAGGCACCCTTGTCTCTAGTTGTGGCAATCAAACGTGCCTGCAGATGTTGCCAAATATTCCCTGGGAGGCAAAATTGCTCCCACTTGAGAACTATCGTTTTAAAAAGAAAGAGTTGGCGTGCCTGGGTGGCTCAGTCTGTTAAGCATCTGACTCTTGATTTCAGCTCAAGCCATGATCTCACAGTTTCATGAGTTTGACTTCACACAGGGCTCTGTATGGACAGTGCAGAGCCCGCTTGGGATTCTCCTGCTCTTTCTGCCCTACCCCCCACCCCCGCTTGTACCATCTGTGTCTCTCTCAAGATAAATAAATAAACTTAGAAAAAAGAGAGACCCATTGAAGATTTGAAGCAGCAGATAACATAAAAACTAAAATCGATTGAACTGGCAAGACTTCCCATGCTAACTGGGTGGAGCAGGCAAGAGAAAAAAGTGAAGATATTTTTTGCAATATTCCTGCTCAAAGATTATAATAGAGTTCTGAAATACAAAAGAGGTCGTGGAATTGGAAATGACAGATTGTGTGTTATTTATTTACAGAGGGAGACACTTATTATGGGTATAGAATCAAACAGGCTTATCAACGTTTGTTGTTTTGACAATGGGAAACAAAGACAGGAATCAAAGATGGCCGTGATAGGTTGAGCCTAATGGCAAGGTAGCGGTTGTGACAAAAGTGGACAATAGTGAGGGAAACAGATTTAAAAGGGAAGATGAGTTCAATTCTTTGAATTGCAAAATAGAATGTACTAGAAGAACATCCAGATAGAAATGTCAAGCCAGAAATTGGAAAATTGAGAGTGCACTTTGGGGGGAAACTCAGGAGTGTAAACATGGACTTAGAAGCCATTTACGAGGAAAGTAGAGTTGAAGTCATGTGCTGAGATTGCCCAGGAGGAGAGTGCAAAATAGAAAAGGAAGCAACCAGAGACAGATGCTCCATTTAAACACCTGTATCTAAATGGGTATCATATTGAAGGAAGAGAAGAGAGTAGTTGGAGGAGTAGCACAAGAGTAGGAAAACAAAGTGTCTCAAGAGACACAAAGGAGAGATTTTAGCAAAGGATGGTGGGTTAGTTGGTTAATGGTGTCGACCAGTGGTACAAGAGGTTAAAGACCATGACAATAGAGAAAGTGGCTATTGGATTCAGTGAATAGTAAGTAGCTAGGGGGTGTCCAGAACGCAGTGTAAACACAGTGGGGAACAGAAAATAAATTAGAATGAATTTAAAACCACATGGGTGCTGAAAAAGTCGGTATTTAATACCTCCATTGGTAAAGGGAAAAAGAAATAGAGCAATGGTGTTTCTCAGATAGGGCAGAAGTTGTGTCTACTTGTAAGTGACTGAGAAATTAAATATGAGTGATTGAAAATGCAAGAAAGGCAGAGAGAGACGAAAGAAGTGATATTTAATGGAGTGTGACTCCAGAGGAGATGAGAAAGTTTGGAACAAAGGCACAAATGTTCGATTTTCTCAAAGAGGAATGTGTTAGTCTCTAAAACTGGGAGAAGCAAAGAGTAAGAGATAATGCAGTGTGGTAATAAATTACAAAGTTGAGGATGATTCTCCAAACTATGTATTTTACATGTGATTTAATTTTTAAATGTTTACACTGAGAAGAGCCCTTTTAAATAGAAGAGTTGAACGTGATTTCCCTATTCGAGGGAGTACTTGCAAAGAGTATTCTGTACTAGTCTCTGAACCAGGTGTTCATAGACCGAAGCCAGATTTTTATGGTATACTTTTATTATCCTGTTCAAACTAAATTCCCAGAACATCAGCACATGCTCGGTTAAATATGATATGAAAACACATTGCAAGTACAGAAATGTTATTTTTGGATTAGCCACAGATTTTGGTCTATATATAACTCTGTACTCCCCAATGACGGCCAGTAATCGTGTTATAATAGTAAAATATCTTCTTAAGTAAGCTTTATTTATAACTTACCCTGCAAATACCCAAGACTTGGCATCGAGAGAAAAGAAGAAAATAAGCAGAAATGTCATGCAACTTGGGTTTCATTTCTTAAATTCTCTGAGACAAGCTGTCTACTTCAAACACACCCTTTCATTCAGCTTTCCTTTATGTACCAGCACATGAATGAAATAAGAGAATCCTATAATGTGAGACAAACCCAAATGTCAATGAATCAGAATGGCAATTATGTAAGTTGGGCAAGATTTTACTACTGCGCACATGATTTCCCATCCAGTAAATGAGAGGAAAACACTAGTGTTCTTTTGCCTTTGTTAAGCTATTACTGTTTTGTCCTTTAATTTGTATTGTATGAAACTATTACAATTCCCAATAAAATATGAAGTTTCATTTGTCTTTGCCAATAATGATTCTTTTGCACCAAAAGACATATCAAAACCACAAAACAGCAGGGTGTGAACAAATAGCTGTGTCAAATTGGCAAAATATTGATAATTGTTGAAGCTGTGCGATGGGTATGTGGACTTCTTTGTGCTGTTCATGCTACTTTTGAGCATTTTCGAGTATGTTCTTTTTTAAATAAATAAGTAGTAAATATGGGGCGCCTGGATGGCTGAGTCAGTTAAGTGTCTGACTTCAGTTCAGGTCATGATCTTCCGGTTCCTGAGTCTGAGTCCCGAGTCGGGCTGCCTGCTGTCAGCACAGAGCCTGCTTTGGACCCTCCACCACCTCCCCTTTCTCTGCCCCTCCTCTTCTCGCTCTCCCTCTCAAAAAAAAAATAAACATTTAAAAAAATCGTGGCAAATAATTCTATTACAAATGTTTGCGAACATTTTCCCTCAGTTCCCAAAGACAAAAGCCTCATATTCCTGCTTTAGAATGTGGTAGGCAAATCAAATAGTGAAATCCTTTTATGATGTGGTAGACAGAATGGCTCCATAGAAATACCCACACCCTAACCCCTGAGATGGAAAAACATATTACCTTACGTGACGATTAATTTTGTGTCACCTTGACTGGCATGGGATGCCCAAATGAAACATTATTTCTTGGAGTGTCTGTATTTCTGGCTGAGATTAGCGTCTGAACGGACAGACTCAGTAAAGTGAATTACCCTCCCCAGTGTGGGTGGGCCTCATCTAACCCACTGGGGGCCTGAATAGAACAAAAGGCAGAGAGAAGAGGAACTGACTTCTTTTTTCTGCCTCACTGATTGAGCTTGAACATCGCATGGCATCTTCTGCCCTCATCGAACTGGGATTCATACCATCAGATCCCCCAGTCCTTAGGCGTTTGGGCTTTGGACTGGCAGTACATCGTTAGCTTTCCTGGATCTGCAACCTGCAGACACAGATCATGGAACTCCTCAGTACCCCTGTAATCACATAACCCAATTCCTCATAATAAATCAGTATATATTTTTAAATAAATATTATGTTTAAATAAATATGTATAATGCATAATATACATTGTTATGTTATTATACAATATTAATAATGCATTATAATATATAATATATAATAATGTATATAAATCATTATATATTTGAACATATTCAAATAGGATATATACACATATCCCATCAGCTGTTTCTCTGGAGAATCCTGACTAATACAACAACCTTATGTGGCAAAGGGGACTTTACGGATATAATTAAGTTTCTAGACCTAAACCAGGAAGAACAGCCTGGATTATCCTATCCAAGAGGGGGTAACCTTATCACATGAGCCTTTAAAAGCAGAGAACTTTCAGGGCGTCTATGTGGTTCAGTCGGTTAAGCGTCCAGCTTCGGCCTAGGTCATGATCTTGCCATTCCAGAGTTCAAGCCCGGCCTCGGGCTCTGGGCTGAGGGCTCAGAGCCTGGAGCCTGTTTCAGATTCTGTGTCTGCCTCTCTCTCTCTCTCTCTCTCTGCCTCTCCCTCCCCAACTCACACTCTGTCTCTCTCTCTCTCTCTCTCAAGAATAAATAAACATTAAAAAAAAAAAAAAAAAAAGGCAGAGAACTTTCTCCAGATGGAGACAGAGCATATGCAACAGCAGAAGAATCCGAGGGAGTCAAAGCATGAGGAGGACTCCACAGGAAGTTGCTGGTTTGAAGGTGGGGGGCAACATGGTGAGGAATTCAGGTGACCTCACGGAGCTGGGAGAGGCTCCTGGCTGACAGCCAGCAAGGAAACAGGGACCTCACCTCTGCAGCCTGAATAACCGAATTCTGTCAACAGCTTGAATGAGCTTGGAAACAAATTCCCCCTCAGAGCCTCTAGATAAGCGTCCAGCTTGCCAACAACTTAATCTCAGCCTGTGTAACTCTGGCCAGAGGAGCCAGCTGAGCTCACCAGGCTCCTGACCTACAGAACTGGGGATAATAAATTGTGATTGTTTTGAATGGCTACATTTGTGATACCTCTAAGGTGGCCATAGGTAACAAATACATCCTACTTAACATAAAAAAGACCCAATAGCTGATCATTTTAGTTTTTTTTTTTTAATGTTTATTCATCTTTTGAGACAGAGCTCAAGCAGGGGAGGGGCAGAGAGAGAGGGAGACACAGAATCCGAAGCAGGCTCCAGGCTCCAAGCTGTCAGCACAGAGCCCGACGCGGGGCTCAAACTCACAGACCGCGAGATCATGACCTGAGCCAAAGTTGGCCACCCAACCAACTGAGCCACCCAGGTGCCCCTGAACATGTTAAAAGACATTCCTAACATGAAAGGTAAGACAATGAGAAGTTATTATAATGTCTTACTTATTATACTGGGAAAATATATAAAACGAAATTGTGGTAGGGAAATGCATTACATCACATGTGATAGCACATGCCTCATGGGTATATATATATATATTTATATATAAATATATAAATCTCCCAAAGTTTGGGGAGAGTGGTAATGTGTATAAGAAATCAGGATAACATGTTTGATGTAAAATTCCACATCTATTTTTTAAGCAAATAATTCCAGTAGTATTTCTTACCTTTGACCCAGTAATCCCACATCTATATACCAAGAAAATAATGTAGATGTATATTATATGAAAAAAATAGTACAGTGTGAACAAAAATTAAGCTGTAAAGATGATCATCATATCACAGCATAGAATAGCAAAGTCGGTAACGATCTAAACATCCAACAAAAGGGATTGGTTAAGTTAGGGGATACCCACATAATGAAATTCTGTAAAGCCAGTTCAAATCATGTGGTAGATAGTGTTTGTTAGCATGGAAAAGTCTTTCAAGGAAAAAAAGGCAACAAAATAGCATTACAATCCAATGTCAGAAAGTATATGCACGAAAATGTCACCAATTTGAGATCCTTTCTGCTGGTCTGCATCTTTTGATTTTTTCCTTTATGATCATAGATTTCATAATAGACTCACAAAAAAAAATTGTTCTTTTTAATAAAGTTTACAAATCTGTGCATTTATACAAATTTCCAGAAGGTTATTTACTCAATTAGGACAAAAATGATTGCAGATATTTCAGGACAAATGACAAAATATTTCTTCTATATTTGGAGCAAAACATTAAGACAAAGAATGTTCTCCTATTTCTCAGATGTTCGTGGATGTTGTATAAGAAAATTCATCACTAGTTTTAGCTCTTCAAAAATATACCCACTGTCCCTCTACCATCAATACATCCTTTCTTTCTGTTCAGATTCTTACCCGCTTTTATTGGTCAGACTCATTCCTCTGAACCTACCTGATATGCAGTGCAAGAGTTTTTAGTGAACATAAACTAAAACAAGAAATACTCTCCTGTCCTCAGTCCCCATCTCTTCCTGCACGACCACAGACACTGTATCTGACAGTTTTGTGTCCACACATCGGCTGGAGAATGAAACACGATTCTATTGATTCTGAACATATCAAAGATTGTGGTAAAATTTGGCTTCAAGGGAGAAAGGAAGTGAAAAATTAGTTCTTGGAGATAAGTACCTATCTGAGACAAATCTGAAATAGACATTTAAAGAGATTTTTCTCAATTTCAACCTTCAGTTCTTGTATTGACTAGCATAGGATGACGTTTTAACCAAAATCAAAACATATTTGAAATATGTTGTGTATTTACTTGTTGCTAAGTCCCTGGTTGTTATTAAAGCATTTGAGGCAAGCATTGGGGTTGGTTCTTTAAAAAAAAAAAAAAAAAATCCATTTCCATTTTGCGCACTAGTACGCTGGAGAATTGTACACGTTTTCATGCCGGTGAGTTGAAATCAGAAAATGCTACACATCAAGGCTCTTCTTGCTTTTTTTCTTGGGGATCCAGTTAATGCGTAACATTGTTTCATCCCCTCCCAACCCATCAGGAAGACCTGAACTAGCTCTACAAGCATCACAGTTAATGCAGTCTCTTGGCTTTTAGTCTCCCTATTAGTCTTGGTCAGCTGAGAATCATGGATGTCAGCAACATCCACTGCATCCCATGGAATCTGTAGGGCCAAGTGGCTGCGAAGTTAAGTACTCATTGGCTAGTCCTTCTTTGACCCTATGTGGATGGACCCTGCTTAGGATGCAAAGATATATCAGGTGAATGAAGCAGCATATAATCATAGAAACCAGGGGTGCAGACCATGTATGCAAGAGCAGACTTTCGTACTAGTGCAAACAAGTACAAACATGGCAAACTAGACAAAAATGTCACTTGGATATACCAGGGTCTAGCTTTATTGCTAATGAGACCAAATTCCTAATAGTATCGTGTTAAATAACAATGGGCACAGCATATGGATGGACTGGAAAACAGGCAGATAGGAGGCAATAGAAAGTAATAGCATTGTCAAAAATTTGTTTCATCTTAAGCCAATTCAGCATGTGTCCCGTGTTCAGTATTCCAAAAATTCATTATATATTTTTAGATTTCCCAATTTCCTTCTTTAGCCCTCCTATTCCCTTAATGCTTGGGCATTTTAAACTGTTATGTATTATCCTTCCATTTAATATCATATTTAGGGGGTGCCTGGGTGGCACAGTCAGTTGAGTGTCTGACTGTTGATTTGGGCTCAGGTCCTGATATCAGAGTCATGGGATCGACCCCGCATTGGCCTCTGCAATGAGAGTGGAGCCTGTTTGGGATTCTCTCTCGTTCTTTCCCTCTGCCCCTCTCCCCCACAAGTGCGCTTTCTCTCTCCCCCCCGCCTTTTTCTCAAATAAAATCATAATAATAACATCATATTTAGGAAGTATCTGTGGATTTTGTTATAAAGTAATGTAATGGGGTGTTCCTCTCTGTTGGGAGCTAGCAATAGCTCAAAATAAATATATACCAGAGTGAAAAGGGATAAAACCTTTAGCTTGTATATATAGATATAGATATAGATATAGATATAGATATAGATATAGATATAGATATAGATAGATATCATATTGGCATATATATTGATATTGATTTTATATATTTTTTGCATATATATATATATATTAAATATATATTTATTCTGGTATAAAACTTTAAGAATAAGGAGCCAGAGTTTTTCTGTAAATAGAATCCCATTCATAATCCAGCAAATGTTTATTCAGCAAACAGTATATAGGAAATAAACACTTCCTGTTGATGTGCTGAATCAAAGTGATGAAAGATAGCCCCAACCCTGAAGGAGATGAATAGATGATATTTTTACATCAACCACAGGAGTGATACAAGTGAATGGAAATGATCAAGGCAAAACAAAATAAAGCAAAACAAAACCTTTATGGAGCAGGTGAAATTCAAAATGGGCCTTGGAAGTTGGGGAGGTTTTCCATACGGTGGTTTTGAGCCACAGGTTCCTGTTTTAATGTTATAGTACATCTGATGAATATTGTTCACATCAACATATACCCAATATTATTAACATGGAAACAACTAACTCCACTAATAAGTAACCAATTATCTATAATTTTCTTTCTCATACTTATTTAGAGTAGTGATTCTCCCCTGGAGCATGCATCAGAATTTCCTGGGAAGTTGGTTGGAATGGATCATTGGGCCCCACCAATGCTTCTGATTTAGTAGGTCTGGGTAGGACTCAAGCATTTGAGTTCCCAGGCAATGCTGATTCCACTGGTCCAATAACCGCAATTTGAGAGCCACTGATTTAAAGCACCTGGGATGGATCCCTGCCTTCACAACATGCTGGCTGATATTCAGAAAGGTCTCAGCCTCTCGAGACTCAATGTTACCATTTACAAAGGTAATGACATCGGTATGATGATTCCTATCTTCTAAGCCTGTTTGGGGAATTAAATTAAGCAATGCATATAATCCAGAGCCTGATATAGTAAGTGCCCTCCACTCAATAGCAATGATGGCTTCCCCACCAGGGGAAGCTAGTGGGTAAGTGTATGCCAAGTGCTATGGCCTGGACATTTGTATCCTTCCCAAATTCACATGTAAGGCCCTAAAACCCAATGTGATGGTATTTTGAGGTGGGGCTTTTGAGGGGTAATTAGGTTTATTTATTTATTTATTTTTGAATCTTTGGACATTAGCTCCTTTATTCCTTTTTTTTTTTTTTTTGTCCTTTCTTTCCTACTCAAGGACTTTTTCTAATTTTTTTTTCAATATATGAAATTTATTGTCAAGTTGGCTTCCATACAACACCCAGTGCTCATCCCAAAAGATGCCCTCTTCAATGCCCATCACCCACCCTCCGCTCCCTCCCACCCCCCATCAACCCTCAGTTTGTTCTCAGTTTTTGAGAGTCTCTTATGCTTTGGCTCTCTCCCACTCTAACCTCTTTTTTTTTTTTTTCCTTCCCCTCTCCCATGGTTTCTGTCAAGTTTCTCAGGATCCACATAAGAGTGAAAACATATGGTATCTATCTTTCTCTGTATGGCTTATTTCACTTAGCATCACACTCTCCAGTTCCATCCACGTTGCTACAAAGGGCCGTATTTCATTCTTTCTCATTGCCACGTAGTACTCCATTGGGTATATAAACCACAATTTCTTTATCCATTCATCAGTTGATGGACATTTAGGCTCTTTCCACAATTTGGCTATTGTTGAGAGCGCTGCTATAAACATTGGGGTACAAGTGCCCCTATGCATCAGTACTCCTGTATCTGAGGGGTAATTAGGTTTAGATGAGATCATGAGACAGTGTCCTCATGATGGGATTAATACCTTAAAATAATCAGAAGAGACACCAGAGCCTGCTCTTTTCTCATCTCTCTCTCCCTCTCCTCTGCTCATCCTCCCCACCCCTGCCAGCATGCACCAAGGAAAAGCCATGTGAGCACACAGGTAGAAGGCAGCTGTCTATAAGCCAGGAAGCAGATCCTCACCAGACACTGCATCTGCCAGCAACTTGATCTTAAACTTCCCAGCCTCCGTAACTGTAAGAAATAAATATTTGTCATTTAAGCCTCCCAGTCCATGAGAGCAGACTAAGACATCAAGGACTCAGTGTGAGCTATGGGACGGAGGTGGCAATGGATCATTCGTGTTCAGAGAATGGCATTTAGGACAAGCCAGGATATAACCTTCATGCTGGGGACAGGAGGAGAATCTCAGAGGACCTCACCGAGAATGGGGAAGAACCCTGGAATTCCTTGGGCACCTCTTTCTCCCCAATTGTCTGATGTTTCTGGAAGCGATTAGCTTCTACTTTCTGTCAAAATGTCTATTATTTCTGGAAGAACAACAGAAGTACTCATATAGTTAGCCACCAATCATAAAAGTAGAAATGACTTTAGCTGCTCATTCAAAGCATGTGCTAAATATAATTGAGCAAAGAAGAGTTTGATATTTCCAAGGCGGAAGAGCAGTGCAAACTCCACATACAAGAACTCTATTAATGTCCCAAGAGGACCCTCACAATGAGGCTGTGCAGAGTCCTATATACCAGAGAGGCACTTAAGCATCCTTTGCATTAACCTCAGACTGAAAGCTACTTATCCTTTTGCTTTGAAACTGACCCCTAGTGATTTGCAGTTGAGGTTGAAATGTTTATATAATTCAATTTCACAACTTACTGTAAAGCTACAGTAATTGACATTAGGTATTGAGTATTAGTGTGAGAATAAATAAATAGACCAATGAAATGCACAGTAGGTTGAGCGGTAGCCCCAAAAACATGTATCTGTGTCCCAAACTCCAGAACCTGTGAATGTGATCTTATTTGGAAAAACAGATGTGATCAGATTGTAGATGTAGTTAAGGTGGGTCCTAAATCCAATCACAGGCATCCTTGTAAGAGAAAAGCAGAGGGACATTTCAGACTTCAGACCCACTGGGAAGAAAGCAGAGATCGGAATCATGCCAAGAAATGTCTGGAGCCACCAGAAGCTGGAAGAAGAAATGATTCTCCCCTGCAGCCTACAGAGGGAGCTTAGTCCTACAACATCTGGATTTCAGACTTCCAGTATCCACAACTGAGACACATTTCTTTTGTCTTAAGTCCCCATTTTGGTAGTAGGTTCTTAGGGCCACCCTAGGAAAGTAATACAAGAAGAAACAAAAGAGATTCCAAACACAGATCTACCTTTACAGAATAACTTGAACAACACAGGATTGCAATTCAGTTGAGAAAAGAAGATCTTTTCAATAAATGCGTTTGGATCCATTGAATATTTATGAGTGGAAAAAAATGACCTTTATCTCCAAAATTAATTTTATACAGATTATAGACCTAAACCTGAAAGCTAAAATAAATCAAGCTTCTGGATGAGAACACAGAACATCTTCATAACCTTGGGACAGTCAGATTTCTAAAAAGGACACACACAAATAAAAAGTCTCACCACAAAATAAAATACTGATAAATATGATGTCGTAGACAGAACAATAGCTCCCCAAAGATGTCCAGGTCTCAATTCCCAGAATCTGTGTGTGTATTAGACTACATTGCAAAAGAGAATTAAGGTTGAAATGGCATTAGGGTTACTGGTTTTGAAGATGGAGGAAGGGAATACAAGCCAAGAAATGCAGAAGCTGCATTCCTAGAAGCTAGAAAAATCAAAGAAATGAATTCTCTCCTGGAGCCCACAGAAAGGACTACTGTCTTGCTAACATCTTGATCTCAGCCTAGTGAGAGTTGCGTCTGACTTCTGATATGCAGAACTGTATAATAAGAAATGTGTTGTTTTAAGCCGCTAAGTTTGTTACAGCAGCCATAGGAAACAAATTCGTATGACTTCATTGAAAATTAAGAGCACCTTTTTATGGGAAGACCATCAGGTATTGGAAAGGCAAGACACAGACTGAAAAAAGATATTAATTATAAATCTATCCCACAGTGAACTTGTGTCCAGATATAGAGGTAACTTCCACAAATCTATAGTAAGATGACAAACAGCCCAATTTTTTAAATGGGCAAAAAACTCGAAAAGGTACGTCACAAAAGAATCGAAGTGAGCAACAAAAGTTGAAAAGATGTTCACAGTCATTACTCATCGGGAGAAGATAAACTGAAGCCCTATAAGACAAACCTATGCCCACAGACTGTCTAAATTAAAAAGACTGTCATATAAAGTGTTGGCAAGGATATGAAGCAAATTGAACACTCAAACCTTGCCGGTGGAGTGTAAATTGGCACAACCACTTTGGAAAGTTGCTTGGTACAACCTCCTGAGGTTAGACTTCTTTCTATCCACAGTCCGACTCCTATAGGAATCCTAATTAGAATGTCCAAAGCAGCTTTATTCAGAATAACCAGAAACTGGAAATAATTCAAATGCCCCAAATAAGGGAAACGGAAAAATAAATTGAAGTATACTAACATAATGCAAAACTGCACTGGAATTAAGAAGAGCGTGTATTCAAATACACACTCAAGGCATGAATGAATCTCATGGCCACTATGTTGAGTGAAGGCAGCCACACATAAAATTGTCCATATGATATGATTCCACGTATACGAAGTTCAACAACAGAACTACTAGATAATAATAGAAATCAAAATAGTGGATGTTTCTGAAGAGAGGGTAGTTACTGTCTGAGAAAATAGAGGGAAACTTATGGGATGTTTGAAATATTCAGTATCTTGATATGGATAGTTTTAAAACTCAGCAAGTCTTACAGTTAGGATAGTTTCACCCACTTTACTCCATGTATGTTACACTTTAAAATAAAAACATAAAAAGTAAAATAAAATTTAAAATTATGCTCAGATTTCTAGGATGTAGGAGATAGGGATTTCCAAGTAAGTAAAGGCTCAAGCATATAATACCTAGAACACAATCAGGCTAGGACTGGCTAGGACTCTGACCTCCCAATGTTGCTTAGCACCACCTAAACAGCCACCTAATTTGGGCCACCTGTGACCCAAGGCATCCTGATCCTCCCTTTACCCTAGACTCCCAAATCTTTCTTTTTTTAAAAAAAAAAAAATTATTTTACATTTATTTATTTTTGAGAGACAGAGAAACAGAGCACACGTGGGGAGGGGCAGAGAGAGAAGGACACAGAATCCAAAGCAGGATCCAGGCTCTGAGCTGTCAGCACAGAGCCCGAGGTGGGGCTCAAACTCACAAACCATGAGATCACGACCTGAGCCAAAGTCGGACGTTTAACCAACTGAGTCACCCAAGCACCCCTGGACTCCCAAATCTTTCTGAGGCCCAGGATTCCTCTGAAAGTTGGTTCACAGCCAGACATCTTACCTGAAAATGAAAAATCTCCAAAAGAGACAATGTAAAACAAAAAGATGATTCTCCTAGAGAATGGATGGGGGATGACAGAAGGATTTCCTTCTAGGGGGGTTGAGTTCCCTCTTAAAGGTTAAAATATATGGCCAACAGAAGCTATTTTAAAAAAATGTGCAGCAGGAAAGCAAGCTAGCATATGATAGAGTCAACCCCTCAACTCGCAACCTCTGTTTTTACAATCTTTATTTTAGGGATGCCTGGCTGGTTCAGTCAATTAAGCATCTGACTCTTGATCTCAGCTCAGGTCTTGACCTCAGGGTTAGGAGGTTAAGCCCTACATTGGGCTCCAAGCCCCCCTACCAAGAAAAGGAACTTCCCTTGTTGGGACTCTGTACAATCTTTCCTTTAAATAAGATACCAAGTACTGACCAAAGTTACATAAAATTGCCTAAACACTAAAGCCAGTTACATGTCACCAAGCCTCAACCTCCTTTTTTCAATCTTATCTCCTTTTATCCCCCTTAAACACTTCCTAAGCTCCAATCACACAACGCCCTTCGTGAATGAAAATCATTACCTGATACAAAGTAAGGGCTCAGTGAAGATTTTCTGAATAAACAGATGACTGTCCATACCCTCTCAGCTAGCATCATCCCAGATTACTGCCCTCCCCATCCCCGCATTTAGAAATGTTGATTCTTCCTCCAGGCTCATCCACTGACATCTTCTCCATGAAGTATCTTCTGCCCCCCGCCCCTCAGCCCGAGTTAAAACTCTCTCTTCTTTGTGCTCCCATAGATATTGTTTGTAATACTATTATAAAGCTTGCTCTGTCCTTCTTCATAATCCACACTTACACTCTCTCCTCTGATGAGGAAAATCAGGGCCCCCCATCACAATCAACAGAAATTGATTTCATGTGTTCAAAATTTAGTTCAGGGGCGCCTGGGTGGCTCAGTCGTTAAGCATCCGACTTTGGCTCAGTTCATGATCTCACAGTTCGTGAGTTTGAATCCCACATCAGGTGAGCACGAGCCCCGCTTTGGGTGAGCTCGAGCCCAGCTTTGGGTGAACACCAGCCTGGTTTAGGGTGAGCAGGAGCCCCAACTTCAGGTAAAACAGGAGCCCTGGGTGAGTCCTGCTTCTCTCTGTACCTCTTTCTCTCTCTCCCTGCCCCTCATAGGATTCTCTCTCTTCTCTCTCTCTCTCTCTCTCTCTGCCCCTCACTCACTTTTGCCCTCTCTCTCAAAAAAAAAAAACAAAAACAAAATTCAACCTACAGACAATACCTTATAAGCTGTATTCCCTCATTGTCATTATTCCCTTTGTTCTCTGGAACAAATATGGTGGCTCCATTGTTTTGTTTTGTTTTTTAAATAAACCCGAACACCTTTTCACAGGTATATTTTGCATTGTTTACTACAATTCTCCTTGCTTTCAAAATGTAAATTCAGGTGCACCTGGGTGGCTCAGTCAGTTCAGCATCCAACTTCCAACTTCCCCTCAGGTCATGCGCTGACAGTTGGGAGCCCGGAGCCCAGCTTCAGATTCTGTATCTTCTCTCTCTGCCCCTTCCCCACTCCTCCTCTGTCTCTCTCTCTCTCTCTCTCTCTCTCTCTCTCTCTCTCTCTCTCAAAAATAAATAAAACATTTAAAAAAATTTTTAATACATTTTTTAAAAACATAAATTTAATCTGTAAATATATGTATGACCTCCATGATATCTTTTCCACCCAGTTTTCAAAATATATACTTGAATCTCTCAAAAGTATAAGTTTATAAGTGTATTTCTTTTTGAGTACAAGGGACTCTCTCCTCTTTGCATCCAAAAACAACACCCAGAAAGATCACGGGTGTCTTGGGTTTTATTCATATATAAAAAGAGAACTAAAATAATCCTGGGCTCCTGGCTGGCAGGCCATCCGCCTCATTTCTCTCTGTGTACAGATTTTTAAGTAAATGTGAGGTCTGTGGGCTTATTCTTACAAGATGGGGTAGGGGCACCTGGGTGGCTCAGTCACTTAAGCATCCAGCTTCGGCTCAGGTCATGATCTCGGGATTCACCAGTTCAAGCGCTGCATCAGACTCCGTGCTGACAGCTCAGAACCTGGAGCCTGCTTCAGAGCCTATGTCTCCCTCTCTCTCCCCCTCCCCTGCTCACACTCTGCCTCTCTCTCAAGATACATAAAAACATTTTAAAAAATTAAGAACAACAAGCTGTTATAGCTAAGAGGAGCTGGAGCAACAAAGATCCTTTTTTTTTTTTTTTAATTTAAATCCAACTTAGTTAACATACAGCATAATAATGGTTTCAGTAAAATTTAGTGATTCATCACTTATATATGACACCCAATGGTCATACCAAGTGCCCTCCTTAACGCCCATCACCCATTTAGCCCATCCCTCCACCCACCTCCACTCCAGCAACCCTCAGTTTGTTCTCTGTAGTTTAGAGTCTCTTATGGTTTGCCGCCATCATTGTTTTTACCTTATTTTTCCTTCCTTTCCTTTATGTTCATCTGTTGTGTTTCTTAAATTCCACATGTGAGTGAAATCATGTGATCTTTATTTTTGATTGACTTCTTTCGTTTAGCATGGTACCTTCTAGTTCCACCCACATTGTTGCAAATGGCAAGATTACATTCTTTTTGACTGCCAAGTAATATTCCAGTGTGTGTGTGTGTGTATACACCACATCTTCTTTATCCATTCATCCATCGATGAACATTTGGGCTCTTTCCGTAATTTGACTATTGTTGATAATGCTGCTATAAACTTTGGGCTGCATGTGCCCCTTTGAATCAGCATTTTGTATCCTTTGGATAAATATGTAGTAGTGCAATTGGTCACAAGGTAGCTCTATTTTTAATTTTTTGAGGAACTTCCATACTGTTTTCCAGAGTGGCTGCACCAGTTTGCATTCCCACCAACAGTGCAAAAGTATTCCCCTTTCTCCACATCCCCACCAACACCTGTTGTTTCCTGGGATGTTCATTTTAGCCATTCTGACAGGTATGAGGTGATACCTCATTGTGGTTTTGATTTGTATTCCCCTGATGAGAAGCAATGTTGAGCATCTTTTCATGTGTCTATTTGCCATCTAGATGTCTTCTTTGGAAAAGTGTCTGTTCATGTCCTCTGCCCATCTCTTCACTGGATTATTTGTTTGTTGAGTGTTGAGTTTAATAAGTTCTTTACAGATTTTGGATACTAATCCCTTACCCAATATGCCATTTGCAAATATTCTCCCATTTTGTCAGTTGCCTTTTAGTTTTATTGATTGTTTCCTTTTGCTGTGCAGAAGCTTTTTATCTTCATGGGGTCCCAATCGTTCATTTTTGCTTTTATTTCCCTTGCCTCAGGAGACATGTCTAGTAAGAAGTTGCTGTGGCTGAGGTCAAAGAGGTTGTTGCCTATTTTCACCTCGAGGATTTTGACGGCTTCCTGTCTTACATTTAGGTCTTTCATTCATTTTGAGTTTATTTTTGTGCCTGGTGTAAGAAAGTGGTCCAGGTTCAGTCTTCTAAATGTCACTGTCCAATTTCCCCAACACCATTACTGAAGACACTGTCTTTTTTCCATTGGATATTCTTTCTTGCTTTGTCAAAAATTAGTTGGCTGTACATTTTTGGGTCCACCTCTGGGTTCTCCGTTCTGTTCCACTGATCTATGGGTCTGTTCTTGTGCCAGTACCAAACTGTCTTGATGAGTCTGGAATTCTTCCAGCTTGAAGTCTGGAACTGTGATGTCTCCAGCTTTCATTTTCCTTTTCAACATCACTTTGGCTATTCGGGATCTTTTCTGGCTGATAGTGGAGTGGGCTACAGGATGGGAGCTAAGTGAGCATATGATAAGACCTCTGTCCTGCTTTGACAGAGTAGCCCCTGCCCCTTATCTTCTCTCCACCACCAAGAGATTCTAGCCATAGCTCCACCTCTTAGCTGCTTTCAGTTCAGAATGGCCTTTGTCCTTTCAGATAGGGATTATAGACCCAAGCCATCTGTTTGTCTAGGTTCTGTGTCACATTTCTTAAAAAAAAGAAAAACTGAAAGGAAACAAAGAAAAGAAAATAGGAAAGGGACTCAAAAATTTAGCATAGATTTTTTTTCATACTTGGAAGTCTTGAGCATATAGCCATTTTAACAGAGAAGCTGTTAAGAATGCAAAAGCAAGAGAACATTTAAAGAAACAGCCAAGAGAAGAAATCAGCCATTTGCACTGGGAGAGTCTACCAAGGCACAGAATTCAGGGACATCCCCCTCCTGGCACCACTTGTATATCTGTATATGACAAACTCCAGAAGGGCAGGGAGCCTCTCTTGCTAAACATACTGTGGCCAGTACTTACCACAGTGAGAGCACATGGCAAGTATACAAAGGAGAGGTAGGAAGAAAAAGAGGAAGAGAGGAAAAGGGGGTGGAGAGGGACAGACATGGAAGACAGACATGGGGCATGACGTTGTCCTGTTTTGTACTGCAAGCCATCTTTTCCTTTTGAGTGACAACCACCATCTACCCTACAGCAGGAGATTGGTCTTAGATAGCCATTACAGAAGGGTATAAATATCTTGTTTCATATCATAAGTCTTACATTTATATTGACTCCAGCCCAGTTCTCCTCTCTTTTTATTTCATATCTTCCCTCAGATGATCTTTACTTCTTTGAACATTTCAGCATGCTTGGTCATATTTATTGACAGTATTTCTAGGATTGCTTCAATATATTACAGGGCCTCTCAGTATCCTCCTGGAAAGTCTTCCCTTTTCACTGTAAGGTTGACAGGAAAAAGTTAAAGAAGGTTCACAAATTCTTCCAATACATATAGATTCTTCTTTCATAGTTTCTGGACTTAGCAGAAAAAACTTGGATTTGAGCACATCTTGAACGCATGTTCTGATGGTCTGGGAATGTATATGCTTAGAAAATATAACTTAAAAGGCTACTGATTGGAAAAATTCTTTTTTGAGACAAAATTTACACCAATCATCTGGAATATAATTAGTATTGCTAAATGATTACCTATATCTTGAGGGCAAAAAAACCACTTCCTCCTTGTTTGTCATTTTAAATTTAGTAAGTGCAAATGATAAATATCTCTATGCATATGGACTTCATGCAATGTAAAATTAAACCACTTGAACAGAAAGAGGTGTGAAACTCGGCAAGGCAATTTGTTTGAAATAATCTAAAACCTTAACATCAGTTTTTTACAGCTCAACCATGTCAACTCATAAATTTGTTTTCGATGCAGTCTTGAATCAGCACAGGAAGATTTTGAATAACAACATGGACCAAGACTTATCCTGAAGCACACAAATCATTTCTGGCATATATGCTCATAACAACAGGCTTCAGAAGAAAAAGGAACAGTGAAAGTTCTAAGAAACTGGGCAGGAATACTTCCTAACGTTCAGTGGTTTAGATGAGTTGCTAAATTCTAAGCTGCAAAAGTGTATGTAGTTTGCATGAAAAAAATAATTTTATTCACAATGTGGACAAAAAGTCCCTTTGAACATGCTCTATTTGGGGGTAATTTTGTGACTCAAAGGGTTCTTCACATTTCCCCAGGGATGCTTTAATCATTTCTGTCTTTTGCCTTTTAAAGACATCAGAAAAATCCAGTTATGTGTCATACGTGTGCATAGGTACCACAGACATTCAGAACGTATATTTCCTGCTAAGTAATTAGGAGTGGAAAAGCAGGTCCCTGTGAGCTGAATGATGGTCTTCCCTATTGTTGAGGACAAGCTCGTTAAATCTCAATATTTCACAACAACTCTTTAATATTCATTAGGGGATCAATGCCCAAATCAAAATATTGTGGTTCTGAAAGATTTTCTACATTTCACAGTTCAGCCAAAGGGCACCTTTGGGAGAAATATCTGAGATTTAGAGAAATGTAATGGAAAATATACATAAATACTTAAAAATAATCTAAACCCAATTCCTTACAACAAAGCTAAGCCAGGAAATGTCTGAATTTAGATACAGTTACTATAATCCAAATGGGTATTTTGGGGAGGGAGTAAAAGCAATCTCTGTGTGCTCTTAAACCAGAATTAACTAAAATATCCTATATAAGTCATTCCTGGATGGGACAATAATCTTTTTTCTTCTGTGTTTGCCATTATTTGTTCTGATACTTCCTTCTCTCATTCTCCTTATTTCAGAGAAATTAGCAAATCTCTCCATTACCAAAACTTTCAATTATTTCATAAATTTGAATGTGGTTTTAGTCTGGAAGCACAAACACATATAAAATGGCACTCATCTATCTTGATCTTTATTTCCTGCTGCTTGTAACATTTCCAGTCTGAAAAATGCGCCTTCTTTCTGTCAACTTCCATAAGTAGAGCAATTACCTCTTCATTATTAATTTGTATCTTCCCCCACCCCTCTCTCTCTCTCTCTCTCCCTTTTTTTTTTTCAGAGGGTCTGAAAGTCCTTTTGGGCTGTTACAAGTTTTCTAAACTGCAGTTACTTCTGACTTCACGGAGTCCGTAATTCTTCAGGTTTATCTCACTCATTCCAGGTCTCCCAAGAGCATGGCACTCCTTTGTCAATATTCTGTTCATTCTTCTTTCAAAACCTAAATACACCCGAGAACCTCTTAGATGCCCCTTCTTTCTTGTTAGGGATTCATTGTTTAGAAAGATTCTTCTAATCCCTCTTGAACCACACTATCTACACACTAGGATCCCTGCTAGGGATGACACCACTTTTTTGTTTTAGTTGTATTTGAAATTTGTTCCACCAAAGTCCAGAATGACATTTTCAAGTGCCTCGAATTGAGCTCCCTTCTTTGTTCTGATTTTCACGAATGACTATTCACACACTGTTCCCTCTGCCCAGAATGGCTTTTCTCCCCTCCTTTTTCTGGCCAACTCTGTCATCCCCTAAGGAAATCTACTTAGTAATCACTTTTCTCTAAAGCCTTCCTGTCTCCCATCTCTGTTCCTCCATGACATTTGCATGTGCCTCTACTAACTCTCAGCACATGGCACTGAAATGAATTACCTAGACTGTGAGTTCTGGAAGGACTACAGACCCAGAAGTTCCTGGTGCCTCTCCGTTATATTCATTCGTCCGTTCATTTACTCATTTAGTCATTCATTTAAAAGCATTTTTCAAGAGTCTACTATATGCCAATCTTCCAGGCTCCAAAACTCAGCAGTGAACGACACAAACAATATCCTTGTTCTCTGGAAGCTTGTGTCTTAGTGGGATGAAGCCTGACGATGAGCAAGTAGGCAGGTAAATGAACAAGATAATAATGATCCAAAAATTCCACTTTTGGGTATGTATCTGAAGGAAATAAAATCACTATCTCAAAGAGATATCTGTATGTACACACACACACACACACACGTACATAAATACACACAATGGAATATTATTCAGCTACTAAAAGAGAAGGAAATTCTACTCTTTGCAGCAGCATAGAATGGAACTTGAGGGCATTATGTTAACTAAAATAAGTCAGAGAAAGCCAAATACTGTGTGATCTCATTTATATGAGGAATCTAAAAAAAAGTGAACTCAAAGAAACAGAGTAAAATGGTAGTTTCCAGGGCCCAAGGGATGAGGGATGGATGAAGGTGGTCAAAAGGTACAGACTACCAGCTGTAAGGTAAATAGTTCTGGGAACATAATGTATAGCATGGTGCCTATAACAATACTGTATCATATATTTGAAAAGTGTGAAAGAGGTAGATTTTAAACATTATCACCACACACATATACAAAAATGGTAACTATGGAGAGGATGAATATGTTAACTAACCTTATCACTGTGGTCCTATCATTGTGCAACATTTATATGTATCAAATCATCCTATTATCCCCCCAAAACTTACATATATCTTATGTCAGTAATATCTCAATAAAGCTCGGTGTGAAAAGATTCCGAAACATTTTCTTTAAAAAAAAAAGAAAGGAAAAGATCTGGATGTAGTGTCTACGGCCTTACAGCAGGAGCAAGCTTGCCCAAGGAACAGAAAGAGGCCTAAGTGAGCAGATCATAGCAAGTAAGAAAGAAAGAGAGGTAGGCAGAGGACAGATCAGGTTCGGCCTTGAAAGCCATGGTAAGGGTTTGGATTTTATTCTAGTGCAAATATAAGCCACTGTAGGGCTTTAAAAATAGTGATACAAAGTGGCTTGCATTTAAAAACGCAATTGTTGAATGTTTGTTGAGTGAATTCAATAAATTGTGTTCCCTTCATTTCCATATCGTCAACAAGTTCTTTGCGCAATTTTTAAATCTCAGATTGCTCTTTCCATATTAGAAAAAGTTGGAGAAAAAAGCTGATTTGATCCTGATTTGCTAGCATCCCTCCTTCCAGAGTCCTCGTTCACTTCACTGTTTTGATCTCCTAGAGTGACTTATTCATGCACTGTTCCTACTGTCCAGAAGGTCTTTTCTCCCCTTCTTTTTCTGATCAACTTTTGGTCATCTCCCAAAGAGACCTTCTGAATAATCAACCTCTGAAGGTAAACTACATCATCAGTCCATATTTCTTGACTGAATAGAACTAATATTGCAAAACTTCTACACAAGAGGATCTGAGATCTTTCTGCCTTTCTCCCCCTCTGTCATACTTTCTCCCCTATCCCAACAAGAGAGCAGTCTTAGTTGCTGATAAATTTTCCTTTAGGTGTGCTCTACCAAAGTTTAAATTAGGGCAGGTGGGGGCAGGGGCAAGTAAATTGGGCAGGAACCCAATTGTTGTCCTGTATCCACGTCATAACCTCCAATCCACTTTTAGGAGTAAGAGAACTGATTAGTTTGGTCTCATCTGCCTGACCCTCATGTCTACCCCAAAACTGGTTCTGAATTCAGAGCAAAGAATAAAAGCGTTTCTGAAATGCCGGCAACGTATACGGTCTGATATGGCTTGATGACACTAAATTGGAAGTTTGAGAGCCCGCTAGACTTGGGGTCTAGTTACAACTCGATTGCTAACCAGCTGTGAAAATGTAGGTCAGGCAATTAAAACCAGTAGCTAACTCTTGCTGTATGTCAGACATTAAGCACTACATAGATTATGTCATTTCATCTTCAAAACAATTCAGAGATAGATATAATTATTAGCCCGTTTTGCAAGTAAAAAAAAAAATGGGCACAGAGAGGAAGGCTGATGATAGCTGCGACTTGAACCCAGACAGCCTGACTGACTTGAGAGCCTGACTCAGCCTATTCAAATTTCCATTTTACTCATCTATAAAATGTGCGGGTTGGACGAATCTCTAAGATGTCTGTTAACCTTAAATTTCTCTGACACCCCCTCTGCCTGGTTTACCTTCTCAAAGATAACATGTCCATGTTCAATGCTCTGATTTGGGCAAAACTATCCCCGTTACTTTTTTTTTGGGGGGGGGGGGGAGTTGTGTGTGTAGTTAGTTGAAGGCACGCTATTTATCTTACCAATTGTAGCTGAATGTTTCCCCTGCCCCTTAAAATAAAGGTAAAGCTAGTTTTATCAGCTGAACAAATCTGACCTACATACTTTTCCCAGTACTTCTCATTTCAACCGTGTCTCTTGTGAGTAGCTACCATCTCTAAAACTCAACTCTTATATTTTGGCAATATCTATCTCCAACCATTTTCTATCCACATCCTCTTCCCCTTCCAAGTTGTAACCTTCAATTAGAAGAACCTATTAATACCCCATACTTAGTTTCCCACCCCAGACCTTAAAATCACATTTAGAAGCACATCACACCCTCTTTCCTATTATGTTGTTTGTTCCCATGTGACATACACGCTGATTATATCCAACTGTGATTATTTGGGACCACAGTTACACACTCGTTACCAATTGCTCTTGTTTAACATGACTCATCCTGTTTTCCACCAAACTGTTTGGTCTGTGGAGAGTGGATTGATGAGTTTTGACAGATTCTTCCTCCCAACTCAGAGGTGACCCTGAAAAATAAACACATCTCCTGAATGACCATGTGGAATCTGCTGTGGGCAATCATGGCCCTCACCTCAGCATTACCTTCACCCCTCTCAAACTTCTAGAAACTCTAGCAGAATCCCCCCATGGTCTAACATCCTTCGTCCCTTTTTTATCTGTGAGAGTTATGGAGTGCTTCTTATTTTTTGAAGGCACGCATTCACACAACATGGTTTGAACCAGAGAACCGATGGCCAGCTCTACCGAGTTCTGATTATTTTTTCTTTTATTTATGTTTTGCTATATTTTCTCACTCTTGACATTAGTTTTGAATACACGCTAATCACTCGGGATCTTCTTCTTGACCTCCTTCTGACTAAATCATTATCCTGCACTATCTCTAACATACATAATCGCTAATAAAAATAGCTAATATATGCTCAGCAAAAGACATGTAGTAGAGGGGCGCCTGGGTGGCTCAGTCAGTTAAGCGTCCAACTCTTGGTTTCAGCTCAGGTCTTGACCTCACGGTTTGTGAGTTAGAACCCCGCATCGGGCTCCATGCTGACAGTCCAGAGCCTGCTTGGGATTCTGTCTTTCCTTCTCTCTCTGCTCCCACCCTGCTCTCTCTCTCTCTCAATCTCTCTCAAAATAAATAAACTTTGAAAAAAATTTTTTTAAAAAGACATGTACTAGAACCTTTAAGACAGCACTATCTGCAAGTGCCCCAAACTGTAAACTAACCAAATGCCTGTCAACAGTAGAATGAGTAGATTGCAGTGTATTTCCACAATGTAATACAGTAAGATAAGCCACTTCATAGGTTGGAGGTATTAAATGAGCAAATCCTTAACTACATGTAATAATATGGATGAATCTCACAAACATAATTTGAGTGAAAAAGGCCCAAGACAAAAGTATAAAACTATATGCTTCCATTTAGATGAGAACAAAAGCAGAGGAAAGCAATCAATGCAGTTGGAAGTCAACATGGTGGTTACCTTGGGGCTTGAGGGACAGCACCAGGAAGGAGACAAAAAGGAGCTCTGGGTATTAGCCATATTGTGTTCTTGATCTGAGTGCTGGTTACATGGGAGTGGTCAGTTCGTCAAAACTAAATGAGTTCTACACTTTAGGGTAGGTGCACTTCATATACCTAAGGCTTTCATTTTTAAAAGTTTAATCAACTAACAACAACATAAAACTTTTGAAACTGAAAAAAACTAATTGCTATTCTATACTAAGGGCTTGCTTTTGTATCAACTGGTGTTTATCTCTTTTTTTAATTTATTTTTTTTAATTTACATTCAAGTTAGCTATCATATAGCGCAACAGTGATTTCACGATCAGAATCCTTAATGCCCCTTACCCATTTAGCCCATCCCCCCTCCCACAATCCCTCCAGCAACCCTCTGTTTTTTCTCCATATTTAAGAGTCTCTTATGTTTTGTCCCCTTCCCCGTTTTTATATTATTTTTGCTTCCCTTCCCTTATGGTCATCTGCTTTGTATCTTAAAGTCCTCATACGAGTGAAGTCATATATTTGTCTTTCTCTGACTAATTTCGCTTAGCATAATACCCTTACAGCAGCACTATCAATAATAGCCAAAGTATGGAAAGAGCGCAAATGTCCATCGATGGATGAATGGTTAAAAAAGGTGCGGTGTGTATATATATGTGTGTATGTGTGTGTATATATATATGTATATATATGATGGAGTATTACTTGGCAATCAAAAAGAATGAAACCTTGCCATTTGCAACTACGTGGATCTATCTCATTTTTATGTGCTAATATTTTTCATCTACAGTAATAAAGCTGAATCCAGCATTCTAATGTAGACAGCTTGAGCCCTTGTTTAAATCTAGGCTCTGATAATTTCTAGATGTTTTGTTTTGTTTTTGCTGCTTTTGCTTCTCCCATCTTTATTTCTTTAATCCTGTTTTCTCATCCATAAAATGAAGGCAATAACAGTAGCCACTTCATAAGTTGGAGGTATTAAATGAGCAAATCCTTGTAATATACGTAACAACACCCGATACGTAGTAAGTGTTCAATAACCTTTGCTGAACTAGTTTCTGGTTTGTCTTTCCTACAAATACTCATTTCTTATAAACTGAAGCATTGTGACACAGTCCACAAGCCCTTCCGCCTTCAGATATTAGAAGCCAAACAAAGGGAGCACCGTGCTGTGTTCCGCACAGGAATAAATGCATAAACGAGGGAAGGAGTGAATGAATGAAGTAGGGAAGAATGTCATCCCAGCATGTGAAGATGTGACCTAGATAATGGAAAGACTGGAAGCAAACTTAAAACCAGCAAGATACATCATCATCCTCAGATTTTCTAAAAGAAACATTAAGGTAGAGGGGTAAATACATCTGTGCTTCTCAATGGACCCTGCCATTCATTACGACTGTGTGTTGTGTGTACGTGGCCGGCAGCTTCTGTAGCAAAAAGACTGCTGACTTGGAGCACCTAGATTTAAGGCCATGGCGGGGCCCCTGGGTGGCTCGGTCGGTTAAGGGTCTGACTTCGGCTCAGGTCATGATCTCACAGTTTGTAGGTTCGAGCCCCGCGTCGGGCTCTGTGCTGACAGCTCAGAGCCTGGAGCCTGTTTCAGATTCTGTGTCTCCCTCTCTCTCTGCCCCTCCCCTGTTCATGCTCTGTCTCTGTCTCAAAAATAAATAAATGTTAAAAAAAAAAAATTTTTTTTAAAGGCCATGGCTACTTAAATGCCTGCGCAGCTAACTTCTCCCTTCCTCAGTGTCCTCACCTGTGTGTGATAAGGGTAGTATTAACAGCAACCGCCTCATAATTTGAGGTTTGTAGCCACTAATATCAATAAGTAACTTGTAATAGTTGGCATTTAGACAGCACTAACAAATATTTGTGAAAGACACTAAATAAATGTTCAAGGTTTACTCTAGAAAAAAGTATAGTGTCAAAACTTGGTTATATTCTTTTCCCTGTTTTCTCTGAAGTAGAGTAAAACCTTGGATTGTGAGTAACTTGTTCTGTGAGTGTTCTGCAAGACGAGCCAACATTTCTAGCAAATTCTAACTTGATAAATGAGCGATGTCTTGCAATACGAGTACTAGTGACACTGAACATCACATGCTCACAACTGGGCCAGTGGTTCTCTCTCTCTCTCTCTCTCTCTCCGGGATTGTGGGTGATCATCTCCCATGCTCAAATGCTCAGTCTCAGGCCACAGTGTTTGGCAGAAATCAGTGATTTTTCAGAACATTGAAAAGTGCCCACAATTGGCCTAGTGTACTTTTTGTCACTTCTAAGCACCTATGGACCATCCTTTGCTTTTATGTACAAGAGTAAGCTTAGGAATTCTTTGCTTCATTCTAGGTCAGGCTGCCTGCAGATAGAGACCCTTTCCTCTGCTGACCTATTGCCAGTTATGTTAAATACAGTCTATGACAAGAGTTTATCAATACTGTACTGTAGCCAACATCTGTGTGAGTGTATACAATGGCCCCCATGCAGAAAAAGGTTGAATAGAAAAGTGGTAAGAAGAAGGAGATGATTACAGGGGAAGTTAAGGAGATCATCGAGACGTACGAGCGAGGTAGGAGAGTTGCCGAAATTGCAAGATTTTATAAGAAGTCTACATCTGCATCTCGTCTACAGAGAAGGAGGAGAAAGATGTGGAGGAATCCCTCACTTCAAATGAGATTATGGAGATGTGTAATATGTGGGAAACAGTGCAAAATTTTATAGAAAAGCACCACCCAAATAAGGCTGTAGCAGTGCACGTGATTAATCTGTTTAACCACAATGCAATGTCACATTTCTGCGAAATCCTCAAAAGGAGGCAAAAGCAAGTGTCATTGGATGGGCTCCTTGTTAAAGTTGCATGAAAAGAATAAGATTCCATTGAGCCAATCGATAGCAGTGATTCCCTTAGTGTTAGTGAGAGTCATCCTACACAATAACCCTCCTCTCTCGTCTCCCTCACCCCAGCCACGAAGGTTTCCAAAGGTAAGTGCAGGTTAATTTGTTTATTTTTCTTTATATTTTTTATTTTCTTTATTATTTTGTGTTATATCACAATATGTAATCATTTTTACATGAATATTTTTGGGTTGAGGCATGATTCATCTGAGTTTTCAGTATTTCTTATGGGGAGACTCGCTTTGATGTACAAGTGCTTTGGATTACAAGCATGTTTCCTGAATGAATTATGCTCGTAAACCAAAGTTTTACTGTACTTCCAACTGTTCCTCTCAGGCCCCCAGTGCACACAAGCCAGCCTCTGGTAATTCAGAGCCCTCCCTGAAAAGTACTCCACACAGACCTGCCTCTTCCCCATCCCAGATCTCTCCTTGGGATCTTTATAAAACGTACTTGTGGGGGCACCTGGATAGCTCAGTCAGTTGAGCACCCAACTCTTGATTTTAGCTCAGGTCGTGAGCCCAGGATCTTGGGATTCAGCCCAGCGTTGAGCTCCACCCTCAGTGCAGAGCCCACTTAAGATTCTTTCTCTTTCTCCCTTTGCCCCTCTCCCCAGTTCACACTCTCTCTCTCTCACAAATATAAAAACAAGAACAAAAACTTGTGCTTTATCTATTCATCGATGGACATTTTGGTTCTTTCCATAGTTTGGCTATTATTGATAATGTTACTGTAAACATTGAGATGCATGTACCCCTTTGAATTAGCATTTTTTAGCCTTTGGATAAATATGTGGTACTTATAGATATTATGGATAAATGTGTGTGTACACACACACACACACACACACACACACATACAATGGAATATTACTCAGCAATCCAAAAGAATGAAATCTTGCCATTTGTAATGATATGGATGGATCTAAAATGTATCATGCTAAGTGAAATAAGTCAAAGACAAATACCATATGATTTCACTCATATATGGAATTTAATGAACATAGGGGAAGGTAAGGAAAAATAAAATAAGATAAAAGCAGAGAGACAAACCATAAGAGACTCTTAACTATAGAGAACAAATTGAGGGTTTCTGGGGGAGGTGGGTAGGGGGATGAGCTAAGTGGGTGATGGGCATTGAGGAGGGCACTTGTGATGAGCACTGGGTGTTATACATAAGTGATGAATTACTAAATTCTACTCATGAAACCAATACTACATTATATGTTAACTAGCTTCAATTTAAATAAAATCTTGGAAGAAGATAAATTAGATAGATAGATAGATGATAGATAGATAGATAGATAGATAGATAGATAATAGACAGATGATAGAACGTACTTGTACTGCCTGGTTTATTCCACTCAATCTAGAATAAAATGCAATCCTTTCTGAGAGATAATAATAGGTGAATTTTTTTCAGATAACATTTCTGATTTCAGCAGAGCTTTCAGAAATCTGCCTCCTAACCCAGTGAAGTAAAACACATGGTACAAACTTCCAACACCATTTCGTGCTGACTGGGATATATTTTCAATCAGAAAGCTTGTGTTGTTTTAGATTCAACAAATACATGACTACCTGTTATACCCTGACTTTTTTGGAGCTGTAAATTGCAAAATCAAAATAATTTTCTCTTTTATATCCTTTCAGATGCAAATGAAGGAGGAAAAGTGGAAAACTAAGAGAAGGAATATGTTCTGATTCTTCTACTGAGTTTTAATTTCCTGGGCAGTGGCCACAAAGCTATATTTAACCCATTCTCTCCCATTTTGAAAAACTCTGTATTTCCCAATACTCTGCAAGCCTGGGAGATAGTTCTCTCCTCAAGCACACCCTTAGATTTCCTGCTTGATTCCAGGGGTAGCCACCCGGCACACAGGCACATACACACGTGTGCACATTCACATGAACACACACAAAGATATATACAACTGCATTGTCAACCCTTCTCTAGCCCCACCGCCCATTTTCCCAAATGGGAAATGCACAACCTAGACCTCAGCAGTAGCCCTGAATGCAGTCACAAAAGAATTCGGTTAAAAACTGAAGCTAGCCTAAGTTGCAAAAGCTCGGGTTTTATTGACTACATGATGCTTAGGGATCACAGAAGTTAAAAAAAAAAAAAAAAGGAATAACCCGGGTCCAGATCAGAAGACCAGCTGCCCATGTAGTACACTGCAGCAGCCTTCGGGAAGGCTCACTTAATCTGCACCCGTACTTTAGTCTGAGGTGACATTGACAGTGTTATCAGTAGGCAGCAGGGAGTCTCAAACTTTACGAAATGATTGAGTGGTGGTTAATTCCAGAGGTCCAAACACCTAATCCTTCTCACACCTTCATACACACACACACACACACACACACACACACGCACACACACAAATCCTATCACAAAAAGTGACTAAAAAACATTCTGGAGATCGACTTAAAAGGTGTTATCTAATGGTGCAAACCTGCACTAACCCATGACTCAGAAAGTACCAGAAACAAATAATTACCCATGCACAGAAAGCACTTCCAAGGAAGCTGAATCAGGTCAAGAAGAAAAGGTGGTTCGGGACATCCAGTAAAGAACTTTCTCCTTCCTTTAATCCCTGGGCAGAAAGGGCTGCCTGAAATGCCTTTAAAAACTCTTGAATATTTTGGACATCTTACATACAGCTTACACGTGGGTATTCTATGAACACCAGCCTGTTCGGAAAAATCTAAACCCTTACAGTCCCAGTGTGGCCATGTACGTAAGGTGGCCTCATTGGACAAGAATTGTATGCTACCAAGGTCACATGGCCCCACTCTGCACCTCCACACTGGCTCGGCACCCAACTGCCTCTTAGCAAAAGCCCACAACCAGCCTGGGCCCCCTTCGTTCTCTAACTCACCTCAGCATTTTCCACCCACTCACACCCCAACCAAACCCCCAACTGTTTCATTCCTTCACGGACTTTTACCACGGGGAGAAAAGTGCAGGATGGAACTCTGGCCGCTGAACCTGCGGTGGAAAAAATAGGTTGACTGTTTGCACACCCATGGCTAAAAGCAGTGTTTCCCTTGACCTGGATGAGGCCCCTGCACTGTGTCCTATGCTTTAGAGGTCTCATTCTGGGCCCCTGCCACCACGCCTCTCCCAAGTCAAGAAGTTCATGGAACCAAACGTGCTCATGTGGAAACTATGCCTCTCCTTATAGACCAGACTCTGGCTACCTGGACCTCTGAAATTCCTTACCCAGCCATCACTGAGCCTGCTTGTAAGGCCAGAATGAAATTCTTCACTCCTGAAAGCAGATGGCAGTGGCCATTTGCCCCTCTCAGGGCAGAGGGGTAGCTAAAGGGCTGCTGTATTTAGGAACTGTGGACACAGCTTTGAGGTGCCCACACACATGTGGTGAGGTCCCTCCTAGTCCAGGAGGGTGCTGCTCGTAGGGGAGAGATGGGGAGCAGGCCAACTCTCAGAATGTCAAGATGCCACGTTTTAGCATAGAACTCTGAGAAGTCTGAGAATTATGAATTTCTGCCTGGCCTCCCAGGTCAATATGAAGGTATATTTGTTAAGGAAGGAGGACAGAACAATTATAATTTTTTGATGGACATGGTTTGTGGGCCTCAATTTGCACTCTTGGTCTGCAGACAATATTAGGGACAGACCTGTGAAAGGCCTATATGCTTAAAGTTCATAGTCTACAGTTCAAGAAACTAACCTCTGCAAGGAATCTACTCCTAAGTGTCAAGCCACAATTAAACTCTTTAGGACTTCCCTGGGACCAGCACTGCTTTTCAAGATAACATGGTACCCAGTAAGTACCACTGCCATCCATCCCACCAGGATGTGCCTTGGGTGATTTCCAGGACTCGGTCCTGAATCAAGTCTACCTTCTCTGCTAGCCCGCCCCTGTGTCACATGCTAACAATCCACCGACGTCATTTTCAGTTAAAGCAGAATCAATTCCATTGTGCTGTGTGTCACCTGAACATGGTATAACAGGAATAACATTTAAAATTATATCCACTCTCCACTCCTGCTTGCTCCCATTAAGAAGCATTATGCCCACGGGGCACCTGGGTGAGCTCAGTCTGTTAAGCATCTGACCTCTGCTCAGGTCATGGTCTCAAGGTTCATGAATTCAAGCCCCACATCAGGCTCTCTCTGCTCTCAGCAGATCCCACTTTGGATCCCCTGCTCCCCTCTCTCTGCCCCTTTCCCACTTGTGCTCTCTCTTTTTCACTCTCAAAACAAATAAATAAACTTTTCAAAAGTGGGGGGGTGGGGGAGGAGGGGGATCGCCTGGATGGCTCAGTCGGTTAGGCGTCCGACTTCGGCTCAGGTCAGGATCTCACGGTTGGTGGGTTTCAGCCCCGCGTCGGACTCTGTGCGGACAGCTCGGAGCCTGGAGCCTGCTTCGGATTCTGTGTCTCCCTCTCTCTCTGCTCCTCCTCTGCTCGCGCTCTGTCTCTCTCTGTCTCCCTCTCAAAAATAAATAAACATTAAAAAAAATTTAAGATGCTCTTTAAGAATCCCCTTAATAATCCTGAAAAAACTAACAATTTATTACAAAAACCAAGGTAAATGAGTAAGGAAGAAATAGCAGACACACTGAAAGGCTAGCTAGTTGGGTTAGCACTGGAAAGGGCGGAGGTATACCAGCAGGATGCATTGTATGGGTTGGAAAGGAAGCAGGAGGGAAGTGAGAGAAACACTGTGAGAAACAGAACTGGAGCAAGGCAGGTCTAGATAGAGTTGAGAATGAGAGAAGAGAAAGATCCGGAAGCAGCCACTATGTGGGTGAGATCCTGAGAAAGCCAGGCATAGGAGAAGAGAGGTGGCCACAAATTGCCACTACACCTGCCCAGGGGGAGAGTCTTCTTCAATTCCTTTGAATCCGGGACTTGCTTTGGCCAACGGAATGTGACAGAAGTGAAACTGTGTAGCTTCCAAGGCAGAGCCTAAGAAGATCTGCAGTGGTCTCTTACGCAAACCTGGAAGGGTCCCTCCTAGAACCTGGCTGCCATGCTGTGAGAATTCCACAGTCAGGGCGTGAAAAGAAATCAAGACATCCTGACTGACCGTCTCAGTTGAGCTCTCAGCTGACAACCAGCGCTTACTGCCAGCCCGGGAACGAGCCACGTTGGGTGTTCCCACCAAATGAGTTGTCAAAGGACTGCAGTACCTGCCAAAAGTATAAGAGAACTACCATCCAGCCGATATCGTCAACCTAGTTATTGATATAAGCCATTAAATTGGGGGGTGGTTTGCTATACAGCAAAAGATAACATGGGCACATGGGAAAACATGGGAAAAGAAGATTTTTAAGACACTCAACTGGACGTTATCAATGCAGTCTCTCAAGAGATTGCACTGAAAAGAATTAATTTGCTTTTCAGTTATTTCGAGATGTCAGCTCAGTGCTGAGATGGAGAGGTGAGAGATAAATGCCTTATATTGGGGCACCTGGCTGGCTCAGTCAGCAGGGCATGCCACCCTTAATCTTGGGGTTGTGAGTTCAAGTCCCACGTTGGAGGTAGAGTCCACTAAAAAAACAAAACAAAACAGGGGCGCCTGGGTGGCTCACTCAGTTAAGCATCCGACTCCAGCTCAGGACATGATCTCACGGTTCGTGAATTCGAGCCCCGCATTGGACTCACTTTTGTCAGCACAGAGCCCACTCTGGATCCTCTGTCTCCCTCTCTCTCTCTCTCTGCCTCTCTCTTTCTCTCTCTCTCAAAAATAAACATTCAGAAAAAAAAAAACCAAAATACATACATACATACATACTTACATACATACATACATACCTTATATGGACAATACATGTAATACCAACCAGAAGTTCTGAATAATTAGCGCAAAAATCAAGCTTTTCATACCCATACAGAAAGTACTGGATTTTCATGATAATAGCTCAAAATATTAAAAATTCAGCAACAGGAAAAAGAAGTACGATTTGAAAAAAATCTCCAGTGATCCAAACAATTTATAGTGACTACAAATAGTCAGATTTCCATGGTTATGTCAATAGTCCCCTCCAAGAGCACTACCCACCCACCATTTCTCTGTAAAAGATCTAGACTCTGAGAATCTTCCAAGCGGTATACTGTCCTTAACAGAATACCCAGTTCTCAGCATCTAGACCATGCCAATATTATGGTCTGTTAACAAAACCCGGACTCTCCAGTATATGGGGGTCCCTAAGTGCCACCGAGCCTTGATGGCTCAAAGGAACACAGGTTCGGATACTTGAGACAGGTTAAAGCACTCCAGGAACTGTAGCAATGCAGCTTAGGTGATTGTCGCACACTGTGGGATTCCTGTTCCTTCGTCCAATCCTTTTGGCCACTTGGAAATGACCACAACTGCTATGAGTCAGTGCTCTTTAATAACAGTGTAGAGTGTTGCCAAGTTTGGATCAGCGGAGTTGTTATTTTCTCTGAGCAGTTCAGATCGTTGGCTTGTTTGCATCCTGGACTGCCACACCCATATGTTTAAAGATATTTAGCTTTAAAATCAGAGCAGAGTCAGATAAGCACTTGGCCATGTCCGCTTTCAAGTAGGAATTATGAGTTAATGGCCGATTTGACGTAAATATTTGCCCACCCTCCAGGTAAACCACTTGGTAGTATTACTGAAAACCGTCTGTCTTCTCCATGAGCAGAAAGGCCAGCATTCCCAACCCCAGAAGGTCTGCGTCATGTAATCTAGAACTGCAACCTTCTACTTCCTCAGCCAAACTCCAAGGCCCATGGGAATAGGCTGGAATCCTGGAAGACACAGATATTGTCCCATGTGCTGATTCCCACAACTGAAATGAATCTCTACCTTAGTCAACTCCAAGAAAGCCCCAGCAATAGCCAGATCGTATTTACCCAACCACACGCCCAAAGTGTCTCTTCCGACGTTAGAGACGCCTCGGTCCATAAAGTAGGAATTAGCTAGAACCTGAGATCCAACATGAGAACAAGGCAGACTAAGTACTTCAGGTCCCCTATAAATAAATATTATTTAAATATTTATCCAACGTTCATTTAGCAAAAATCTGGAGCTAATTTTATGATTCTCAAAAATCGTATGCAGCTATTTAATTTATATTTGCTATTTGTATTTATTCCAGTGAGGAAAATTTAAGAAACATATACATACACTTTAACATGTAAATCATAAAGTAAACCACTATAGTCCAATTTGTTCCAAGCAAACTGGCCTTGGTGGGCAAAGACATATAAATCACCATCCATATGGTCCGATCTGAATAGTATTTCAAGCAAGGGCACAAAGGCCGGCAACCAAAAAACTCATCTGTCACATTCTGTGTCAGCGAGGATTACACTTGACTGAGTGGCTGAATCACCCTACACTGGCTTTTTTAAAGGAACTTAATGAAGTTAGTTCTGTAAATAATGAAGTCATTATTTACAGAACGGCTTAAATTATTAAAGTGTTCCGGTTAATCCTAATTTCCCTCACGTTCTCCAATCTCTGAGCTGCTCCGACCTGCATGGGCAGCATCATCCAAGCTGTAGTGCCCTTTGGCTTAGGTGGAAAGAGAAAGGATCACATAATTATTTCCCATAATCTCCACTCCCACCCCCTTACTTACACAGCTATGGTTCTGGCAGTTTCTTTCCTTTGTAGTCACAGGTCATATGAGGTAGCATCTCTTCTCTGACTCAGGCTCTGGCTCCACTGAATACTGTTCCTCCCCTTAACCTGTCAGAATCCCCACTGCTTCTAGTCCCTGGGTGTTGCATCCTCTCTTCTTAGTTCCTGTGATGGTCAGTTTGGTGTGCCAATTTGCATGGGCCATGGGGTGCCCAGATATTTTGTCAGACATTATTCTGAGTGTGTCTGTGGAGGTGTTTTGGGATGAGATTTAACAGTTAGATTGGTAGACCAAGTAAAGTGGATTGTCCTCCCCGGTGTGGGTGGGCCTGATCCAATCAGTTGACGACTTGGATAGAACAGAAAAGCTGACTCTTCCCCAGATAAGGCAGAATCCTCCTGCCTGATGGCCTTCGGGCTAAGCCACCAGCTCTTCTTAGCTCTGTAGCAACCTGCTGGGCTTCGGACCGAGACTGAGACATCAGTCCTGCAGACTTTAGACTTGCCAGCCTCCATAATGACATGAACCGCTTCCAAGAAAGAAAGAAGGAAAGGAAGAAAGGAAAAAAAAAAGAAAGGAGGAGGGAGGAAGGGAAGGAAGAAAGGAGAAAAGAAAGGAAAGAACCTACTGGTTTTATTTCTCTGTAGAACTGCAACACATTTCCTATATCTCCCCTCGCATCTCTGTAAAGAGTCTCTTCATGAAATTATTTTTAAAGCCGATTGGGTCTACATCTTGTGCCTTCCAGGCCCGTATCTGTTACATGAGGTTTTCCTTTTTCTTCTTTCCTCACTTCCCCATGTCCAGAGGTAGGCAATTCCGTTTCAGGGTGGGAGATCCGCCTTTCACTCCTTCCTTCTCGTAAGCTGCCACCCTTGGCAAGGGACTTTCATTGTCACGTTTCCAAGGTATTCCATGTTCTAGAGGGATAACAGGAAATGTATCAAGAGCTTTCTCCTAGTAAGGCTTTATTCCGAAATGTAATTTTTGCTTCTCCATACATTTTATCCCATGCCTTCCCAGCCAGAATCACCTTTATGGCCCTCCAACCTGCAAGGGCGCTCGAGACACTGAGCACATTGCTTTCTAGGCTCTACGTTAGAGAAAGGCAAGGGATACAGGGGCTAGACGGCATGAAATTTCTAAACCCTCAGCACCTGCCAGATGTGGGTGTCTTGAACCTCATCACCAGTTTCCTCACATGCCACAGCTGTTCTTGCGTCTTTTTTATACACAGTCCCTAAAAGAGTAGAGAAAAGAAACTTTTCCTCCTGACCTGCCTGCAAGACTATTGCCCTTTCTGTCATCACCCTTGTGTTTTGATTCTGCACCGTAAGAGACAAAAAGAATCCTTCTGTCAACGCAGCTACCCGCAAAGGGTGCAGAGAGGAACATCATTGACCCACAGAAACTAGAATCCTCTTGGCAGGCAGAGAAAAATGAAAGTCTGAAAACATTCATACATGAAATAATGTGTATGCCATATTTCACTTCAAAATGTGAGTTGCTGATAACTATCAGCTTCAGCTAACTATCAACTGGCTGGTCTTAGAGACCGTGATACTACCTGTAATTATAGTGTATAATCTACACTTGCAAGCACTAAATTCACATATGTCATTTTTTTTCTCTCAAGATTTCTAATGTCATTATGTTCACAAAATAGCTGCCTCACCCCCAAGCATCACATCTATGTTCCAGACAGGTTTTACTGAACAGGAAAAGCCCTCCCTCAGTCCCCAGAGAGAGATGCAAATTTATATATTTACTTATTATTATATATTAACTATTATTTAGAGTGTGGTTTGTAGAAAGCTGAGTTAACTGGCGGCAAACTTCTAATTTACTCCCCTGGCCCTTTAGTGGCCTTTATAATCAGCTCTCTGGGCCGTTGTTCCCTATCTCTCAAAAAATAAAGGAGTACCCAAGCACAAAAAAACAGTATTCAGGACAGAGGAATATAAGACAAGCAAGAAAAGAAGCTGGACCTTTGTCACTGAATCAGCTCCTGGCTCCTGGCTGTTTCTAAACATCTCAGCCATACTTAAGTATTCCTCACTGGGGGGACCCCAACACTTAGATGCCAATGATGGATAGTCCAGCAATACTGGTCTGAAATATTCTAAGGTCAATACTCCGGAAAGACTTCCTGCATTTCAAAGATTACTACATCACTTCTAATATAACGGCCAAGGAGATATTTGGAAATTAGAGGATCAGAAGCCTCTTAGAAAAGGTGAAGCCCTAATTTCAGTAAAGATATGTTGATTTTTCCCAATATAACACCTTCAGATAGAAGTGCCTTGGCGTTTTCCAGAATTATTATTCTATTGTAATAGAACATATTTAATAAATATTCAACCAAAATAAATACCTTTAATAGCTTCTGTCACTATTTCACATTTGCAGTCATGTTTCACAAAGTTGATCACCATCTTTAATTCCAAACAATAATTATTACTAATCTCCTCAGCATAATTCTTGGCACTTATTAAAATTTAATAAACAACTGTTAATATTGTTATGTTAGATAACTTGGCATTATACATGAAACAGAGAAACCATGCAATGAGAATCCAGATTCCTTCAAAGCTGTACCTCTGTTTACTGTTTTTTCATGTACACATGTGGGTTGTTGCTAAAAGCCAGCTGCTTTCCTTACAGACTCTCATGCCATGGCTCCTTCAAGCAATTGCAACTTCTCTTGATTAACCAAGAGTAGAGTGACTCACTATGTCAGTTAAGTGTTCTGAATCACTGACACAATGAAGTCGGCATGGCAGATGTCAGTGGAGTCATTTGGTATTTAAAAGGCATATATCCTAAAGTGTGTGTCAGTCTCCGGACGGCAAAATTACAAAGGTGTAATTTCCCTCACTTGATATTTACATTTTAACGGAAGCACTTTGGTGTAACAGTAGGTAAATCTTTACAGGCCACTGCCAAGTGTCACTGCTTGGCAATCTTTTAGTGTCTTAAAGACGACCCTAGCCAACTAGCTAAAAAGAGTTGATAGTGCGCATAAATAATATGCCTTAGGTGTATTTTAAATAACCAGGGAGGGGCGCCTGGGTGGCTCAGTCGGTTAAGCGTCCAACTTCGGCTCAGGTCACGATCTCACGGTTCGTGAGTTCGAGCCCCGCATCAGGCTCTGTGCTGACAGCTCAGAGCCTGGAGCCTGCTTCAAATTCTGTCTCCCTCTCTTTCTGCTTCTCCCCCACTCATGCTCTGTCTCTCTCCTTCAAAAATAAATTAAAACATTAAAAAAATTTTTTTAAATAATAATAAATAATCGGGGAGCATTTTCTCCTTAACAAAACTATTCTCAACATTTATGAATCGTTTGCAATTTACACAGGGAAAAAAAAAAGTGAGCAACAAGAATGACCAGAGAGATTGTTTTCAGCTCATACACAGAGAACATTCTAGCCTCAAATTTCAGACGGCTATCTCTCTGAATCCTGATAAGAATCATTGTACTCTTCCTTCCAACATAGGATTGATGAGTACATTAAAAACAGAGAATAACAAGTCCCGATTTCTTGGAAAAAGTGGCTGTGAAGTTTTCAGCACACAAGCTACATGCCAAACACTCCCCAACTGTAGCCAACTTGTCAGCCGTGACCGTGAGTGCACCCAATCCAAAGAACACCACAGCATCATCTAAAACCAGTAAAAGTAAACATGATTAATACACCTGGCACCTACATAGCACTTCATTTGTGCCAGGTTTTATTTTAAGTGCTTAATGTAAATAGCTCAATCTCCACAATAACCTATATGGTAAGAACTATTATTGTCCCTATTTAAAATTTTTTTAATGTTTATTTTTAAGAGAGAGAGACAGAGAGTGAGCAGGGGAGGAGCAGAGAGAGGGAGACACAGAATCTGAAGCAGGCTCCAGGATCCGAGCTGTCAGCACAGAGCCTGATGCGGGACTCGAACTCACAAGCCGTGAGATCATGACCTGAGCCGAAGTTGGACACTTAACTGACTGAGCCACCCAGGAACGCCTACTGTCCCTATTTTAAAGATGAAGGAACCAGGAACAGGGAAGTTAAGTGATCTTGCTCATGGTCAATGGCTAGAAATTAGCAGTCTGTCCCCAGAGTCTGTGATCTTACCTATTATGCTGACCTAATGGTATGCATTCCACATCAAGAAATTTACAATCCTACTGGAAAAAAAAAAAACATATATCCGATGAAAAAGATGTGAGAATACTCACTGGGTAAGGGATTAGATTGAAAAGTAAAGGACCGGTAAGTGGTACACCAGATTTATAAGAAAAGCATTTTAAAAAGCAGAGAACACCCCAATTCTGCTTTCGTTAGAGACAAAATAAACAAATCTATCTTTGATTAATATTCTCTTTAACTTTATAGAGTCGTGGAGTGAGAGAAGGTTTCCAAATTGTATCTAAGAGTTCTACAGTTATGCTAAAAATTAGGATGGATTTCTAAAACGCAGGCTTAATTCTTCCTATGTGTCAAGAGCGGGCCAGCACAGTTTTCCAGCTATTCCAGGAGGCAGCTCTCTGAGGTTTATCTTCCTGGTTAGAGAAATAGCCTCACCAGTGCAGATAATTTAATAGGGATAGGAAGCTTCTAATAGAACAGCACGGCCTTGCTAACCATGCAGTAGCCGTAAGAACAAACTACTCATAAAGAGACCAATGCCCCTGGGTTTGCCCAAGACCTTCTCCAGCTTAGCCCTAGAAGTCCCATATTCTTGGAAGCCCTCTTTCCTGGGAATCCTCGGACAGTTGGCCATCCTAGAGCCAGTGCTATCTTTGACCTTGGGCAAGGCAGCTGAAGGGTGAGGCAAAGAACAAGGTAGGGTGTTCAGGAAAAGAGGCTTTTATTCCAATTCTGCCTCTGCCATTTACAGTACGATCTGGGACAAGTCATTTAACCTCTGAGACATCATTTTCTTTACCTGTAATATGAAGATAATTGCCCCATAACTTTTTGAGAATTTAATGAGAAACCATGAAAAGTTCCTGGAAAAGTATCTGGCATAAAGTAGTTGCCCAGCAAATGGTAGGTGTTATTACTATATTCCAGGAATCCTAAAACCAAACTGTAACTATATAAAAACTGTCTAGACAGGTTTTTTTTTTTTTTTTAAGTGTGGAGGAGGTATGTATCTATGACCACGATTATTTCAGCTTTTGAAAAGTCGATTTATTTGACGGGATTTGTTTGTCAAAACTCCATGTTGACTCATGCCCAACCGTTGTAAAATCAAGCACTTTCAAAATTCATTTATGAATAAAATTCAAATCATCTTGTCCCAAGTAAATATTTAAGGTAAGAGCATAACTGCCTACTGCTTCCAGAAGCATTTTTCTTTCAGTAGAATTTTAGGAAGAAAGAGGTACGCAGAAACAAAATCACCCAAAATGTCCAATTATCTCAAACTATCATGTTTTCCACCAACCTTGGTTTTTATCTAACAAAACTCTCGTTTATACTAAGTCCATTTTATTTTTTTTTTATAAAGTTTATTTATGTATTTTGAGAGAGAGTGCCACACGCAAGCAGGGGCACGGGGGGGTGGAGAGAAAGGGAAAGAGAGAATCCTGAGCAGACTCCACAGTGTCAGCACAGAGCCCGACACGGAGCTTGAACTCACAAACCGTGAGATCATGACGTGAGCCAAAACCAAGAGTCAGACACTTAACCAACTGAGCCACCCAGGCACCTGGGACACTAAGTACATTTTAAAGTGTTAATCAGAAGAGAACCAATATATAATCCTGTGCTTTAAGTTCTTTATATTGACAGATAATAGTAGGTCTCCCAGAATAAGATCCATTAAATCTTATGATTTTTCTTTTTTCTTATTTATTTTTATCTATGATTTTTATTTTTTATTGATGCTAATTCATTTTTCACTAATTACTTTTGTGTCCTATACTCTTCTCCAAATACCTAACACAATTTCCCACACTTGAATTTTTAATTACATAAATGGGAGGCATTTTTTATTAATTAATTTTAAAATTCAATCTCTGACTGTCCACCTTCTCCTGCATAAGGACTTTAGGTATGGATGGAAGGGTGAGTCCCTAGCATCTATTTTTTCTATCTGGGAAGTCTTTTCTCTTCCACCGAGTACGACATTGAATAAGAATTTTCAAATCTCGAACCAAAAAAGATTGTTACTAAAATTGTTTTTTCTACTTTATTTTTGAGAATCATTTTAGATCCGAGCTCATAAAATCTTCAGTTTATGATATGATACAATTCAAGCTAAGCAGTCAAAAGATTCTGAGAAGGAAACTTGAATTGCTCAGAGAAAGTGTGAAATCCCATGTGCTACTAAAATCAAAGGACTGTCTTGATCAAAATTTTCTGAATACGTTGCAAGTGGATAATTCATTTTAAAAACTCCCCACCCACATTGTTCTCTGAAGCATGTCTCAAAGTCCTAACCTTCTTATTCCTTAGTATTGAATACGTGTTGGTTTCTTTTTCTCAACATGTGCTTTTTTAAAAGTCAAATATGTAACATTCAATCTCGGGACATTACAGGAAATATGATTTAGATTCCTCTCATTTCTGCAACATAACACACACACACATTAAAAAGAAAAAAAAAAGTCCCCCCTCCATACTGCTCATGTTCCGTCTCAAATACCGGCTCTTTAAGTTGACTTTGTCAATATCTTAAAAAATAAAGGACTATATTTTCCATTCTTTTTTATGTATTTCTCACATCGTGTCTTATTTGTTCTCTGCCCCCAGATTTCTGATAACTACAGGACCTGCCAATGACCTCTTGAAGCCTTTCCAACACAGGGCTCAGAAAATTTGAGCGTGATTCATACTGGCTAGAGAAGATTCTGAATAAAAGCCTCTCCTCCTAATATAGTACACTTGTAAAGAAGCACATTAGATCTGTCAGATAAGTTAACATTTACTAATCGAATTTGTTGCCACTGTTACAAGCAAATTACTTTTCAAATGGCTGATCTAGAACTTCAGGGGCGCTAAAATTTGCTGAAGTACCTTATTTGCTCAAAGCTTTTATTTTTTTTTTTTTTTTTAACGTTTATTTATTTTTGAGACAGAGAGAGACAGAGCATGAACGGGGGAGGGTCAGAGAGAGGGAGACACAGAATCTGAAACAGGCTCCAGGCTCTGAGCTGTCAGCACAGAGCCCGACGCGGGGCTCGAACTCACGGACCATGAGATCATGACCTGAGCCGAAGTCGGACGCTTAACCGACTGAGCCACCCAGGCGCCCCTTTTTAATTTTTTTTTTTTTTTTTTAACGTTTATTTATTTTTGAGACAGAGAGAGACAGAGCATGAACGGGGGAGGGTCAGAGAGAGGGAGACACAGAATCTGAAACAGGCTCCAGGCTCTGAGCCATCAGTCCAGAGCCTGACGCGGGGCTCGAACTCACGGACCGCGAGATCGTGACCTGGCTGAAGTCGGCCGCTTAACCGACTGCTCAAAGCTTTTAAATGTACTGTGTTGCCACGTCGTAAGTCGTCTGCTCCACTGAACGAGCCAAGCGAACAGAAGTTCACCTGAATGCCTAAGATAGCTGCGCATAAACCTGCTGTTCAGTATTGATCCTTAGGAGAAAAACCCAAACTAAGAACACAGACTGGCCCAACGTTTCTCTAGCTCTCTCAGGATGTCAAATGTCTATACTGTCAAACACCCACCACCTGCCACCAATTTGTTTGCTGAAGGGACAAGGGCAGGTGGGTAGGTTTCTGAGAGGTCATGTTCAGACATTTTCAGGGTTTAACTTCACTCTTTTCTGAATGGCTGTTTGCAGGTAAAATGGCCTGAAAGTCTGTTAAAGACTCTATTCTTCCACTTTATCCGGCTATGAACCCCGGCTTTAATCTCCGAGGGAGATAATTCAGCCTGAAAGTCATCAAAGAAACAAAACAGTTCTTTTTTCATCGACTACTTGCGACAGTATGTACAACATTCCTGCTGATATCCTGGCATGTTTTTTAAAAAGGAAAGTTTTCAAAAACCATGAAAGGACATATTATTTTATCACTTTTCACTGAAATATTATTGTATATTTCAAGAACCTTGAAACTGGTTTCTTCTAGAAAGAAAATGTAAATATTCCCAGGTAGGTTTAATTTTTGTCCACAAGAAATTTAAGATGTAAGAACTTAATTTATAAGAATGAACATTGCTTTTCCTTTCGATCAAAAATTAAAGGAAAATGAGCATTACCTGTAATTAAAATAGAATATAACCAAATTGTGCGAGTTGCTATGTCAGAAAGTTAGTATCATCATTGTGCCTTTAAGTCATTTTTTCCATTGATAGTAAATTTAGATTTCTAATAGAATTAAATATAATACCTAAATTGCATAACAAAATATTGTCATACCATTGAAAGCCTCTTCAGCCAAGAACTTAATAGGTTTTTGTGATTTGTTGGGAAATTTTCACCTAATTTGTTATGTTTGTAAGTGCAAGTTAAAAGCTTCTTCAGTGTTTTTACATGAGTAATAGTTTGTTTGGCTGGCATGTTCTCTTTAAAAATGTTTTCTCTGAAGCACGTGGGTGGCTCAGTCAGTTAAGCGTCCAACTCTTGATTTCAGCTCACGTCATGATTTCATGATGCGTGAGTTTGAACCCCACATCAGGCTCAGCTCTGACTGTACAGAGCATGCTTGGGATTCTCTCTCTCTCTCTCTCTCTGCCCCCCTCCTGCTCTCTGAACAAATAAATAAACTAACTAAAAAAAATGTTTAAAAATGTTTTCTCTACTAACCTGTCCTCTAAATACAAATAGAGATAATCTCCCTGATTCTAAGAACTTTCCACACCATGTAAAAATTTAAAGCGATAATTGGACTGTTTCACATACTCTCTAGTTCTGTAAGTCCTTCTTCATAATACATCTCTAACAGTGTTCTTACTATGGTAAAGCTAATTGAAAAATAAAGTGACGAATGAGCTAGCACTGAAATTTTAAGAACAGCAGCTATGACTGCATAACACAACACAGAAGGGCGATATCTGTCTTTTCCCATAGCAAAAACCATAGGAGGGATCATTAGAATCACTCAGCATGATTAACTCTCTACATTTTAACCATGCAACTCTCAGCATTGGGAAGAAGTTAATAGGGTAGCTCCCCAAACACAAAGGATAAGATGTGCCTAAATGCAAAACTGTGGTTGATACTAGATGATGGGAAAAGTAGGCCAGAAAATGTCAGGACTGGGAGTCAACCCGGCTGATGGGTATGGGAATGTATGAGGCGCAGAAGTGATAAAGCATGGAGTGAGGGGACAACAGGCAAGAGATCAAATACTCTAGAGAAATGTCCAGAGGAAAAAAGCCAAGAAATCAGTTATGTGTCATCCAATAAGAAAAGGCAAGAAGTAGATTACCAAGGATCATGTGGTTGACAGAATATGGCCTCCCAAAGATGTCCATGTTCTAATCCCTACAACCTGTGAATATGTTACATAACAAAAATAATTAAGGCTGAAGATGGAATTACGGTTGCTGTTCAGATGACCTTAAACTAGAGAGATTTTCTGATTTATCTGGGTAGTCTCAATGTCTTCATATGGGTCTTTAGAAGTGGAAAAAAAGAAACAAAAAGAAGGGAATCAGAGAAAGAGATGCGACGGAGGAGGGGAGTCAGAGAGACACTATGTTGTCGGCTTTGAAGATGGAAAGGAGGCCCCCAAGCCAAGGAATATGAGCCCCTAGAAGCTGGACAAAGCAAAGAAACAGATTCTCCCCTAGAACCTCAAGGAAGGATTACAGCCTTACCAACACCTTGATTTTAGCCCAGTGAGGTCAGTATTCAACTTCTGACCTATGGAACTATGAAATCATAATTTTCTGTTGTTTTAAGCCATTAAGTTTGTGGCATTTTGCTAGAAAGTGATTGAAAACCAATACAGATCTGTACTCAAGAATTAAGAACAAATAAAAGAACAGAGTATTCAATGAATTTTTGTTGAAAGAATGAAAAAATTAGTGAATAAAGAAAGATAGGGCAGTTAGCAATCCCATTCTGGGGTCCCTGAAACATAAGAGAATGGTCACCAGACACATAATATGTTGACAAACAAGTGACCCAGAGGCTCATCATCTTCCCTGAACCTTTCCATTCTATTGAGTGTGGATAAAACCTGTCTGGTAGAGATTATGTGTTGAAAGAAAGAAAGAAAGAAAGAAAGAAAGAAAGAAAGAAAGAAAGAAAGAAAGAAAGAAAGAAAGAAAGAGAAAGAAAGAAAGAAAGGGGGAGAGAGAGAGAGAGAGAGAGAGAGACAGAGAGAGACAGAGAGAGAGGGAGGGAGAAAGAAAGAAAGAAAGAAAGAAAGAAAGAAAGAAAGAAAGAAAACCATACTTAAATATATGAAGAGGTGCTCAACATCACTCATCATCAGGGCAATGCAAATCAATACCACAATGAGATATCCCCTCACACCTGTTAGAATGACTATTACCAAAAAGATAAGAAAGAGGCAATAGTGCTGGTGAGATGTAGAGAGAAGGGAAGCCTTGTGCACTGTTGGTGAGAATGTAAATCAGTGCGGCCACTATGAAAAACATTGTGGAGTTTCCTCCAAAACTAAAAACTAGACCAACCATGTGATCTGTCAATTCCATTTCTGGGTATGTGTCTGAAGAAAATTAAGTTACTATCTTAAAGAGATATCTGCACCTCCATGTTCATTGCAACATTATCTATAGTAGCCAAGATATGGAAACAAACTAAGTATCTATCAAAATGGATAAAGAAAATGTGAGATAGATAGATAGATAGATAGATAGAAAATAGATGATAGATAGATAGAAAATAGAGATACATAGACCACATTTATTATATATATATATTTATATATAACATATATACCACACTTATTATATATACATATATATAACATATATCTAGAATGTTATTCAACCATAAAAAAAAGAAATCCTGTCATTTGTAACAACATGGATGAAACGTGAGGGCATTATACTGAGTGAAATAAGTCAAACAGAGAAGACCAATCCTGTATGACCTCACTTATATGTGGAACTTAAAAAAACCAAACACCTAGAAACAAGTGGTTGCCAGAGGTGGAGGGTGTGGGGTAGAGAAAATGGGTAAAAGTGGTCAAAGGGTACAAATTTCCAGTTATAAGATAAATACGTTTTGGAGATGTAATGTACAGCACGATGACAAAATGAAAAATGCTATATTGTATATTTGAGACTTGCTAACAGAGCATGTTTTAAAAGTTCTCATCACATACAGCACAAAAAATGTAACTAATGAGGTGACGGATGTGTCTAGGCATCTTATTGTGGTAATCATTTTGCAATATATGTATGGAATCACTATGTTGTACACCTTAAACTTATACAATGTGATATGCCAATTATATGTCAATGAAGCTATGAAAATAAAAATCAGGCTTATCCCCCAATTCCTCAAGTTACTGTGGCAATTGGTCAAGACTGAAAACATGGTATTACCAGGACTTTGAGCTTGCTGCTGCCTCAGCCTGGCAGGTTCACCAGGCCTCCCCTGTCTACTCATTAACTTCTTGTTTGAGACAGAAAGTAAGTGAGAGAGAAAGACAGCATGCATGAGCAGGAGAGAGAGAGAGAGAGAGAGAGAGAGAAACCCCAAGCAAGCTCCACGCTCAGCACAGAGCCCCACACGGGGCTCAGTCCCACGACCCTGGGATCATGACCTGAGTCAAAATCAAGAGTCAGAAGCTCAACTGACTGAGCCACCTCTACTCATTAACTTCTAAACACCATCTCTTATAGGTTTCCTTAAAGAAATTTATTTGTTTGGCTACTGACTGGGTGTGGCCCCCAACTGCATACTCCCATAGACTTGTATACTCCATGACATTTGTTTAGCAACTGGTATTTCCCAGTACACCCTAAAGCAGGAACACTGGCACAGTCCAAGGATCCAGAAGGGCACCTGTGTCAACCATACTCATATCCGTAAAAATCCACCTTTGCTGATTTCATGGGCCAAACCAGCTCTCTTGGGCTGCCACAAATGCTCTAAAAAGACAGACATAATGTCCACCTTGCCCACCATTGACTCCTCAACATTTATTATTGTACCTGACATAAGATGGGTGCCCAGCAGATTTTTGTGGGATGCGAAAACTAAAAGACCAAACAATAAAATCTAGGTCTCTTCATTTTTTCTTGTATTCCAATTTTCACTCCTGTCACCAAGATGAATGTTTTCATTTCTGTCACCAATAGATCAATATACTATTGATGTTCTCTTCAAAGATAAGGTAATACTGACTTTTATACTTTTCCTTTCCAGCAGGAAGATTAAAAATATTTTAGAACTGGTATTTTCAGCTTCAATATATGAATAATCTGAAACTATATCACATCATAAGTCTGTGTACATATAAATATATACATATAGGGTAACAGTCAAGGTTCTCCAGAGAAATAGAACCAATTGGAGATGATAGATGATGGATGGATGGATGGATGGATGGATGGACGGACAGATAGATAGAGACACACCCATAAATAATGTTTAAGCAAATATCTGAGCATCCTATGGCCCAGGAAAGATGACACATAAAATTTGGTGCACCTGGGTGGCTCAGTCAGTTAAGCATCTAACTTCAGCTCAGGTCATGATCTCACAGTTCATGAATTTGAGCCCTGCATTGGGCTCTGTGGTGACAGCTCAGAGCCTGGAGCCTGCTTTGGATTGTGTCTCCCTCTCTTTCTCTCTCTCTCTCTCTCTCTCTCTCTCTCTCTCTCTGTCTCTCTGCCCCTTCCCCACTCATATTCTGTCTCTCTCTCAACAATAAATACATTTTTTAAAGTAACTATCACACACACATACATATATATAATTCATTTTATTTTCAAATAGCCTTTATTTTTACTAACATATTTTGATTCTAGAGTTGTGAAATGCTCCTTCAGTCTCATTTTTGACAATTTGATGAGCAAGACATTTCTGGATTCAGATGACTGAATGAAGCTATATTGATCCTCTTTCCTACAATGCCGTATGAATTAAAGCACAAATACTTCAAAATTAACAAAATAAGTTCACCAATAGTACTTGGAAAAGTTGGGGTGGGGAGGGGGGTGGCATGGCAGAGTCTAAATATATCAATTCCCAAAGAAAAAGCACCCAAGAAGAAGAACTTAAAGCAGAATCAGGTGGCACAGCATGGTGAGTCCCACCCTCACCTCGTCACATCCTGATCACAGGCTAGTCAGTAATCAAAACCATGGCATTTCTTACTAATATCTCCACATGTTCATTGTCTGTAGCTGCCATAATAAATTACCACAAATTTAGCCGCTCAAAACAACACAAATTTATTACCTCCCAGTTCTGTAGGTCAGGAGTCTGGTGAGCTCAGCTCGTTCCTCTGGCCTGAGTTGCACAGGCTGAGATCAACTAGTTGGCAAGCTGGACACTTATCTGGAGGCTCTGAGGGGGAATCTGTTTCCAAGCTCATTCAGACTGTTGACGGAACTCAGTTATTCAGGCTGCAGAGGTGAGGTCCCTGTTTCCCTGTTGGCTGTCAGCCAGGAGCCTCTCTCAGCTTTGTAAGGCCACCTGAATTCCTCATCATGTTGCCCTCCACCTTCAAACCAGCAACTTCTTGTGGAGTCCTCCTCATGCTTGGACTCTCTTTGACTTCTCTTTTAAAATGCCACATCTCCTCTGCCTCCAGTTAGAGAAAGTGCTCTGCCTTTAAATGCTCACGTAATTAGACTGGGCTATCTTGGATAATCCAGGATAACCTCCCTATTTTATGGTCATCTGCAAAGTCTTCTTTGCAAGGTAACATAACATATTCACAGGTTCCAGAGATTCGGGCATAGACATCTCTGGGGTAGAGAGAGACATTCTGTTGGCCATACCCACAGCTAAAAGGAGCTAAATGCGAAGGGCTAGAGATATCATCTTTCCCCTCTTCTAAATCAAAAATACTACAATTTATAGGGAGAAATTGGCGAAAAGTTGTCAGAAAACAAGATCCAGAGCTACATATAACCAAATTGAGGATCCCACCTGAAATGCAAAGATATTCTTCCCTGGGAATGGAATACTAGCCCCAACAAGGTCGAGGGGATCCTACAGTGGCTCCACTAATTTACATAATCTTGGAAGTGACCGCAGAGCTCAGGTGTTCCAATAATGGTGAGAGCTTAGCTGAGCGCATCCTCCCGGCCACAAAAAATGGTGCTACAAAAAACAGAAGGATCACCAAGAATCCAGCACGCAAACTGTGGAGCAGTATAGGAAGTACATATGTCAAAGGTACGTATGGTGAAGAGAGAAGTAAGAATCTTCTCACACTCCCAGATTTAATAAAATTTCGTGGCAGAGCCACCTAACCATGCATAAGCTAGAAAAAAAAATGGCATGGCAAGCATGGAAGCTACACAGAGGAAGGAAAAAGAAAGCAAGGAAGGAAGGGAGGGAAGAAAGGAAGGAAGAAAGGGGAAGAGAGGGGAAGAAACTAGCATAAAAGAGATATATGTATAATCTAAGGGTGAAGAATTCTGCACAAGGGCTTCAAATTACTTAGAACATTAACAAATTTGCTCAAAGATAGATTTTTTTTAAAAGAAGGATAACATGAGGGGCGCCTGGGTGGCTCAGTCGGTTAAGCATCTGACTTGGGCTCAGGTCATGATCTCACGATTTGTGAGTTTGAGCCCCACATCAGGCTCTGTGTTGACAGCTCAGAGCCTGGAGCCTGATTCAGATTCTGTGTCTCCCTCTTTCTCTCTCCCTTCCTCGCTCTCTCTCTGTCTCTCTCAAAAATAAATAAACATTTAAAAAACATTTTTTAAAGGAAGGATAACAGGAAATTACAGGTTTAATGAAACTATTTAAGGACCTAAACGCTATTATCAAAGACCTGATGGATGGATTTTAAAACAGGAAACTATCACACATGGATACAGACAAAATAATTGACATGGAGGAAAGATGGAGACAGTCATGCTGAAGGCAGATGAAAAAGAGATTAAATCAGAGAGAAACTGAGAATGATGAAATCCAGGTAAACATAGTATGGCATAATTAATGTCTGAAGCAGAAAACCGCCCAAAAATGTTGGAGTAACCCTAGTAATGAAAAAAAAATATCCATTGGCCTTTGTGAAAGATGGTAAGGCAGACTTTATTCAGGACCATTCATCGTGACAGGTATAGGGACCCCTGCACTTGGATTTTACAGTGCGGGATATAGATTCAAATACAGCATGACAAGTAGGAATTTACAGGAGCAGGGTGGGGGGGTTAATGGATAGAAAATTACTAAGAGGAAATATCTGAAATGAGGAGAGATTCTGGCTAAATGGACATGACAGGATTCTTTGCTGAAGACAGGCCAGGGTGATCAGACATCCTTCAGGGGAGTGGAGGGGAGGAATCCAGTTCAGATACTGAAGGTGATCAGATACTGAGAGTGTGGAATCTAATTAAACTAACTCAGCACAGTTCTTCTAAAACTGGATTTTACAAGGAGGGACATACATGGGTCTAGGAGAAAGTTCAGGAGCCTGTCTGAAGTCTGGTCAAGGACAGAGCCTTTGTCAAACTCCTCCTTGCCTCATCCTTCTATAGAGAGGAGGGAAGCTCTACTTAATTCTCCAAGAAGAAAACCTGTGGAACAAAATTTTCATCTTTACTCTGTGCTTTATTCCCTTTTCCCCAGGGACAGAGTGATTTGTCTGATGGGTGAAATTAGAATAAAAGACTGAAAATGGGTGGATGGGTACACTTTGGCTCTTGCTTCTGGTCTGCCTATTTGTGGAGAGGTACAGGCTTCAGAGGGACACAAGGTGAGTACAACTGTCTCCTAATTCAGGAGGAATATCATAAATCTTGATATCATAAACTTGACCTCAGCTCTCAAGTCATATTTTCCAGCTTTCGTTAAACTCCATTAACCTGTCTCCTGGGTTTGCTTGCTTGCTTGCTTGCAGAGAAAGAAATGGGTCCTCCAAAATCCAGCAAAATACCTTCTATTAAAAATATTCAAAGATGTAATACAGAAAAATCTTTCTAAAACGAAGAAATGACTTCAATATGCCAGGCACAAGAGTGTGTGTTTCAGGTATGTCTGTTGCAAACTATAGCTTCCTCATAACTATCCTTTTTAATTGATGGCATGTCAGGAAAAATCAAATATTATTCATATATCTACCCAGAAACAGCAAATTTCTTAGAAGAGGACACAGAAATCAGGCTGGCCAAGACTTCCTGAAGGCAACTATCCACAAAATCCTAAGGGAGGGAGGGAAGGCACACTCTGAGATACTGTTTAATGGAAGAAGTAAGACTCAAAAGCCTTTTTGTTTATCTCTTTGACGTTACACCCAGAAAGATTTTCACATTCTTTTTGATTATATAAATATTTGTTCATATTGTTTTCCAAAATCTCTATGTTTCTCTTTTCTATTTAAGGTTAATCCAACTGGAATTTATTTTAGTTATTAGGGAAGCAAGGGATGGAATTTAATCTTTATCTTTGTAATGATCATCTCAAAATAATGTTTAAATGTTTATTCTTGCTTACATTTGACTTAAAATACCAACATAATGAAGATAATAAAAATATCTATGGAGAAGTAGATGAGCCAGGATCACTATGCTAAATTCTCTTCAATACATCATATATCATAATTAATACACATACACACACACACACACACACACACACACACACATTTATTTCTGGACTTCAAATGTGTTTCATCAGATTGTGTAATTCCTGGACCAGAAACACACTATTTTTATTATGGTAGCTTTACAGTATATTTTAATAAAAATATATTATATATTTGATATTATACATATAGTATATATTATATAAAAATTTAATAATATAAAATGCAGTGTATTTTAATACCAAGAAGTTTAAGTCCTAGTTCTTAATGCCCCCTGCCCCACCATACACACAATTATTCTATTTCAAGTTTTCTTTAGCTATTCTCTTATTAAGTTTTCACAGTGAGTTTTGGGTGCATGAAATTGGATTAATCATAATTCTTGGTCAATCTTAGTTCTTGAAACAGACCTATTTTACTGTTTTATTTATTTAACATTTATTCAGTGATTGTTTAATAATGAGATGGATACCTACCCATTAATCCATCACCCATAGGGCGCCTGGCGGCTCAGTCTGTAGAGCATGTGACTCTTGATCTAAGGGTTGTGAGTTTGAGCCCCAAGTTGAGTGTAGAGCCTACTTAAAAAAAAAAAAAATGCATCACCCAGGCCAAGGTAAGGAACATTAACAGTAACTTCCATTTCCCATATTCTTCCCATTCTATTCTCCTGTGTCTCTTCCCCCCACACACATACCTGGACATAACCACTATCCTCAATTTTGTGTTTATCATTTTCCCACTTTTTAAAATAATTTTTACATGTTTAACCAAACATTGTCCATTTTACTTGTTTCTTCACTTTAGAAAACATTAGTTTTACAGATGACTTTAGTATCATTTTATCAAATCTGCCATTGAAAAAGTTTTACAACTTTAACTGAAATGCATGATATTTACGAATGATTTGGGAAAAATTATTATCCCTATAACAATGAAATTTCATATTAGTGGTGATTACCATTTTCATTCATAATGTGTATCTCTCTTCTGTTGCTGTTATCATTTTCTTTGGTTCCGATTTGTCTAGTAATTAAGCCTCTAAATGAACTGTTTTGAAAGAATATCTAGAATTTATTTCCTAACTTTCTGCTTTAATCTATTTTGTTCCATCCTACTGATGTTCTTAGACTCCTTATACTGCCCTTTCTTAGCTTCTTATATTAATGCTTAGCCTCTTTAATCTCTATTTTTCTTCTTTAATAAATAACGTATTTAAAATTCTCAAGCACACTCTTACTATTCTGACTGTCACACTAGTCCCAATATTTTGTAATTGCAATTTTGTTTTCCTCCAGACCTGGAAGCTACTAGGGAAATTTTTTTTTAATTTCCAAGTGATTGAGTCTTTAAGTCAAAATTATATTGTTTATATTTCTGTTTTCCTACTTATGTTCAAGGGTTGTGTCCTGTAAATTTCTGCTTTTTAAAGTAACATACGGAGCTTTATATGTTCTGATGTGTGGTCATGCTTTAATGTCTTAAGAATATATTCTCTGTTTATAGGATACAATAATTCCTAATATCTACATTATTTAAGGGTTATTAGTGAAAAAGTAAGATAACCTAGAATATGCTTTAAAACACAACAGTAATAACTCATTAACTAAATAGACACAAACATAAAGGGATAGAGATAGATGAAAAAGTGATGACAAAATGTGAATTTTACCTTTTATCAATATGAATTTTGCTTTGGATGTCAGTTTTCTTTTTGTTTGCATTGACCTGTGCTTATTCTTTAACTTTTAACTTTTTAGGTGATTTTTCTTGAATGGTATCTTCTTTCACCATTAACTGGTTGACTTTTTAAAATCCTACATGAACTTGTTCTTTTAATAGAGGAGTTCAACTTATTTATAAATATTGTTATAATGTATATATGTCACATTAATTCTCTTTTTTAATGCTGTTTTTAATCATTTCTTACCACATGAGTCAGCTATCTATGCTAGTCTTAATATATAGGAAAATATGTCCTATTTGTAAAAATTCTATGTTTATGTTAAATAATTTTTAATGTGTATTTATTTTTGAGAGAGAGAGAGAGTGTGAATGGGGAAGGGGCAGAGACAGACAGACAGAATCTGAAGCAGGCTCCAGGCTCTGAGCTGTCAGCACAGAGCCCTACACGGGGCTCAAACTCATGAACCAGGAGTTCATGACCTGAGCCAAAGTTGGATCAGCTATCCAGGTTGCCCCTGTTTTAAATAATTTTTAATCTACAAATCTAAACTTCAGAATCAAAAATGAAACTCATATATTCAATGAATAAATACATTTTGAGCCCTTACTCTGTGCAACCACTGTGATAAAATTTGAAAATCAATCTTTCTGATTGCCAAGTAATACTCCATCGTATATATAAAAGAATGAAATCTTGCCATTTGCAACTACGTGGATGGAACTGGAGGATATTATGCTAAGCGAAATTAGTCAGAGAAAGACAAAAATCATATGACTTCATTTATATGAGGACTTTAAGAGACAAACAGATGAACATAAGGGAAGGGAAGCAAAAATAATATAAAAACAGGGAGGAAGACAAAACAGAAGAGACTCCTAAATATGGGGAACAAACTAAGGGTAGCTGGAGGGGTTGTGGGAGGGGGGATGGCCTAAATGGGTAAGGGGCACTAAGGAATCTACTCCTGAAATCATTGTTTCACTATATGCTAACTAATTTGGATGTAAATTTTTAAAAATAAAAAATAAAATTTAAATAAATAAATAAATAAATTTGAAAATCAAATGCCAAAAAAGATAAACCTAGTCCTTGTCTGTACGCAGCTTAAAATCTAGTTGAAATATAAGCGAATGAAAAGGTGTTTACAGCTGAGCATTTTAAGACAATTAAGGGAAAGCAAAAGATGCTACCGATGCACATAGAAGAGACCCATCTTGACTACACTTTATGGAGGAAGCAACATCTAAGTGGAGACTGTAAGACCGAGTGGGAGTTAGTCAAAATCTTTCCAGCTGCCTTATTTCATTTAGAACATGTTTAATCCCCAGCCCTACCGCCATTATTTGTCAGTTGTTATTAATAATATCTTACATTTTATATTTAAATATTTGCCACTAGTTTAATAGTATTGCATCCTATATTTTCACTTTCAGGAGAAAATGTTGACTTTTTTTTTTCTCAGATTCTAATAAAGTTAGATGAACCTTCATTTCAACTAGCTCTAGTGTTCACATCCAGGCCTTTTAAGTTGTTACCTCCCTATTCCTTAGTTATTATTTTCCCTGGAAAATTCTGGTTAAGTATTTTCCCCTGAGCTCTGTATTTAATTCTTCCTCCATGTCTTTAGGGACATCACTAAACTAATTATCCCTTCTTGACTATATCTCTAGCTCTCTCTTTCCAGCTCTTTTCCTTCAGCATATAAATATTCTTCCTACTTTCCCTGTTTGAAAAGTCTTGCTCCTTGACCACAACTCTACATCCTTCTCTCTAATGCCAAACTACTTCCTATTTGAAAAAGTTGTCTCCAATCTTATGTCCCCAAGTTGTAAACACTTATCTGATCTTCAAACCACGGCTGCAAGCCAGTTTCTAGCCTCACTCTTTCCCGATACTGCTACACTAACATCATGAAAGAACTTCTTGCTGCCAGAGTGAAAGAAAAATTTTAAATTTTTATGTTACTGGACGTCCCTGCCACACCTAACTCTGGACATCATCTCCCTGTGTCATTCCGTCCTCCTCAGTTGGCTTTAAGACTCTTTCCTGGTTTTTCTCCTTTCTTGTCCCTCTACTTTCTCCTCTTCAATCATCTCTTAAATACTGAGGTTCTCAGACTTTCAAACAAACTTCTCCTCTTAACTCCTCCACTTACACAAGTACTTTTCCTAATTGCCATTGTATAATCTCCATGGCATCAACTAATGCCTATATGCCAATAACTCCAAAATATATACCTCTGAAACCAAAATGAATGTTTTGTGTTCCAAACCATCGTTTCTAATTGTGCATGCACATCTCCCCTTGGATGTCCAATGAGCATCTCCGTTCGCTCTGATCATCTTCTTTCCAACACCTTCTTCATATACTTGTTTTTCTCTTCTCCCAAACTAGAAACGTAAGGATCATCTTGCTTGACTCATCCTTCTCCCTGACCTATATCGTCAGGCATCAATTACTACTATTTGTACCTTTCAAATTCATACCTTCTTCTCTGGCTCCCTGCTACTGACTGAATTCAGATTCTCATAATTTACCAGGTGGATCATTGCCAAGGTCTTCCATTGTCTCCATTTTTGCTCTACTCCAATCCATTCATTAGATTCCTCACCGAATTATTTCCCTAAAACACAAATATGATCATGCCACTTACACACTTACTTCTTTCAATAACTCTTCACTGCCTTGAATATAACATGCAGACCCCTTAACCTGGTATATAAGATCATTCCTTATCTAATCCCTTCCATTAATTGCAGTCTTATTTCTACCCAACTCATACACACAGGCTTATGCAACCATTTTCCCTACCAACACACCTTCTCTCTTTGCATACGTAGTTCTAACTGGAAAAAAATTTAAAACCTTACCTTTCCTTCTTGACCTGACTCAATTCCCACTCATCTTATCAGAAGTCTGTGTCTGACAAGTCCATCCCTCTCTGTAGGTTTCATATTATTTTCAAATATTTATATCACTGTTGTAATCAATTTTACTGGAGCAGTTATACTATTTAAAATCACTGTCTCCAATATGCAACAGGGATTCAGTGAGGACAGGAATCATGGTCATAAATCTCCCTGCCCTGAGGGTCTATCAATTTGCAGATCAATTTACAGATATACAAATTTACATGCATGAAGAGCAAGTAGTTCAGGACAGAAGTATTTTAAGGACATACAGGAAAATGGCTTGAACATGAAAAATCTTGTATGCCAGATAAGGTCTTTGAAAGTTATCAAAGTCATTTTAACAGGAAATTATATGATCAAACGTGCATGTTTGAAACCTCAGCCTCGTGGTCATGTGGTGAAGAGACCATAGAAGGATAGCACTGGAGGAAGCAAGAGACATTGACATGGTACCAGTGAACAATTATGAAAAACAAGTTGACGACAGCAAGGATGTCGGATGGAAAGCCGATACAAAAGATACTTGGAAAGTAAAGTAAATTGAAGTAAATGGCCAATTAAGTATAGGGGGTTAATGAGGCATTAAGAACCAAGAGCACCTCTAAGACTCCTGGCTCGTGTGGCTAGGAAGATGGATCATTTATTCTGAAAATCATCAAATCATTTTAAGCCTATCCTCTAACCAGGCCATACGCCAGGTGATAAGACCGTAAGATAAATAAACAAAACACAGTCCCTGCTCTCCAGAGTGTGTAGTGAAAAAGACAAAAATGTAATAAAACATAATAAATATTATTAGAGATCTATAGGCAAGGTCCAAAGGGAGAAAAATGAAAGATGGTGCTGAACTTTATTTGGAAATGAGTAATATATAAAACTAGTCACAGTAAAACTCCAAGAAGAATGAGGTCCCATCAACTGATATAGGGAATTCAAGGCATGGAACAGAATCTGAGAAAAGTAGAAATAATATTTTCTATTTTGAAGTTGTGATTGACTGGCATGTTGGCTAATCTAGGTGACAGCCATTAGGCAATCAGGATCCAGAGCTCATGGAAAATTGTTAACAGAGAGACCTCTTGCATCGAGACTATCACAAAGGCCTTGCATTCATTTCCTGTAGCTGCTGCAACAAATTACCACAACGTGGATGGCTTAAAACAATAGAAATGTATTCTCTCATAGCTCTGAAGACCAGGAGTCCAAAATCAAGGTATGGGTAGAGCTGTGCTCCCTCTGGAGGTTCTAAAGGAGAATCCTTCCTTGCCTCATCCAGCTTCTGGAGGCTGTCAATATTCTTTCATTTGTGACCACGTCACTTCCTCTCTGCCTCCATTCTGTCCTCCTCTTCTGTCCATCTCAAATCCTCCTGTGTGTTTCTCTTGTAAGTACACTTGTCACTGGATATCAGAGCCACCTGGATAATCCAGAATTATCTCTCATCTCAAGATATTTTGTTTAATTATGTCTACAAAGATCCATTTTCCAAATAATGTAACATTCACAGGTTCTGGGGATTAGGATATGGACTTATTGGGGGAAAGGGGCACCATTCAACCCACTACAGGCATCCTAAATAAACTTTCTGATTTTGCCATTGCTTTCTTCAGTCAGTTCTCAATACTGCAGCCGGCAGGACTCAACATTTAAATCAGATCAAGACATCCCTATTCGGGTGCGACCCTTGATCTCAAAGTCTTGAGTTCGAGCCCCATGTTGGGCATACTGCTTACTTAAAAACAGACAAATAAACAACAATAACAAAAAACTTCTCTGTTCAAATCCCTTTTATTGGTTCCCACTCTTAAGAGCCTACCAAGCTCCAGTATATCTGGCACCCCCGTTACCTCTCTGGTTTCATCTCCTCCTTCTTTGCCCCATGTTCATTCCACCGCAGATACATTGCTGTTCTTAACATGACAGACACACTCTATCTAATATACCTCATTGTGATGGTTAATTTATGTGTTAACTTGACAGGGCCTTGGGGTACCCAGATATTTGTTCAAAATTATTCTGAATGTGTCTGTGAGGGTGTTTCTGGATGAGATTAACATTTTATTTTATTTTATTTTATTTTATTTATAATTTATTGTCAGTAAGAAAGACTGGCTAATGGTCATTTTCAATAAAAACCTTTACAAGACCATTGCATCAAAATATACAGATACCATTAAAAGTCTGTCATGATGATTTTGGTTTATTAACAGATATACAGAAGGTACAATTACTCTTTCCAATAATGAAAAATGTTTACACTTCTAAACAATCCATTTAAGACATGTTGATATATCAGATCTTTCCTTATCATATGTACAGCTAGAAATGAATGAGTGTATAGAAATGTGTTAATGAAATAATCATACTTTAGTGGAAAAAAAGATTTAATGAAATCCTGATTATATTTAAAAATCAGGGTGCTAGGTAATGATACTAACACCACCAAAATTCAGTCCAAAACAAATGCACAAAATATCTTGAAAGTCCAGTTGAAACTATGAAAAGTTAAATCTGTACATAAAATTTACCCCCCAAAAGACAGGAAAATTAAAATAATCAATTTTATATAAATCTATGATCATGCTAACAAGATAGTAGGACTGATTTTTATTTCATTATTTCATCACAAATATTAATACAAAAAGATGTTCAAAAATGGCATAGCCAACATAAATCTCACCCAGTTAAAGTGGGTTAGGACACGGAAAATGGCTAACATGTCAAGAGGCATGTGGATCAGTGTAGGCAGGCCCATTTTAGCTCACTGAGAAAAGTGCTTAAGCACTGCTACAAAGAACAATGCAGAAGGGGCTCAGTCAGTTAAGCGTCAGACTTCAGCTCAGGTTATAATCTCTCAGTGTGTGAGTTCAAGCCTTGTGTCAGGCTCTGTGCTGACAGCTCAGAGCCTGGAGCCTGCTTCGGATTCTGCGTCTTCCTCTCTCTCCCCCACTCACTCACACTCTCTCTCTCTCTCTCAAATTTTAAAACATTAAAAAAAAAACAGAACAATGCAGATTATTTACATAATCTCTATAACTTCATTAAAGTGCAGGTACTGGGGGAGTTTTAAGCCTCAGACTTCCCTAAATCGTTGCAGATCTGGTGGAGGAATTGTCACCTCTTCGAAGCGCCCACTGTCTCCTCTCTCGTGGTCACTCATCATGACCTCGGACTCCAACAGCATGCCGACCCATCAGAGCAAGAAGCTGTGAAAGCACACACAGACGTGGGTATGTTTTCTACAGAAGAGGCTTCAAAGTTTCTTTGATGCTGTGAGTAGTTCTCTACAAGCACTGTTCTCACCAGTGCCTGTTCGGGGAAGTTCAGACATATTGACAGGTTAGAAACTGGGCAGATAAACTGATTTAAGCTGAACTCCTGCCAGTTTCCCAACGAAAAACCCAAACTACCTGCAGAAAGTATGTCTCCAGGAGGGTCCATTGATTGAAACTGATCACTGAATTCTAGAGGCAGTGATGGTAACTCATCAGGCACAGGAAATTCTTCTGCTGGTGCTAGAAAATCACTTTCAATGTCATAACTTCCAGGGTAATAGTCTGTATCGATGGTATTTGGATCTGCTGAGTACAGGGGTGTCTACACGTCAATAACCTTGTAATTGGGGAATTCTTGTATATCTGGCAGAGGAACACTTGACATCGAATCTGAAATATCTCAGTGATACCCATTGTCATCACACACTTTACCCTAAAAGGAGCCAGGAATTGCACTTCAGACAGGCTGTTTTGGGCACTGTAAAGATGAGAAGGTCTTTCCTCTGGAGGTTTCTTGCAGAGGCAGAGATCAGGATCCACTGATCTTATCATAGTTGGGCTTCTGGAGTGAGTTGCTGTTAGAAGGAGTCTGAAGGAGGAGGAGGCACGTTTGGGGCAGCAGTGGAATCCCCAGGGCTGTGCCTGATGCAGTGTGGACTGCATCTAGATCTAGAACCAATCTAGTATAGTTTCCATTCACGTTGAGAGACACTACTTGTCACAGCCCATTATTGACTTGAATGCTTAGAACAGAGATAATTCCAGGGCCACTTCCACTATCAGCTTTGTGTTGTAGTCTTCCATTGTGCATCTCCAGGGTGTTATAGTCAGTTCCCCAAGCATATGTTACAACTGAATGAGTAGAATATGTTCTAAGCTTCATGGTCAGTTTCATCTCTAAACTTCTTTTTTAATTTTCAAGATTAACATTTTAATAGGTAGACTGAGTAAAGTAGATCATCTTCCCTGATATGCCTTCATCCAATCAGTTGAAGGTCTGAACAGAATAAAAATCTGATCCTCCCCTAAAGAGGGAACTCCTACCTGATTGCCTGTGAGCTGGGACATTGGTTTTTCCTGCCTTCAAGCTCAAACTGAAACCTAGGCTCTTCCTGGGTCTTGAGCCTGCCAGCTTTTGGACTGAGACTAGACATTTGATTTTCCTGGTTCTCAGGCCTTAGGACCCAGATTGGAACTAAACTATCATATCTCTTGGGTCTCCAGCTTGCTGACTCATCTAGAAGATCTTGGGACTTGCCAGCTTCCATAATCACATAATCTTTATAATAAATCTTTACATATATACTCCTATTAGTTCTGTTTCTCTGGAGAACCCTAATACACATATCCTCACCTAGTTATCCTGTTTACCATCTGTTTCCCACTAGAAAGTAAACATCATGAGGTCAAAGATTTTTCTGTCTTGGTCAGTGATCACTCAGTCACTTTTAGAGCCTGAAAGATGCCTGGCACGTTGTATGCATTCAAAAATCCTCTTATTGGATTAATTAATAGATATATACAGATCTAAGAATACTCAGAAAAACACTGTCTTCTCCTTTCAGTTTAAATAACATAACACACAGTATTTCCTATAATTTTCAACAGATTCTCATTCATCTAAAATATCAATAATATTTGGCAGAAGAGTCACATAAGAATTAAGAGCGCAGTACAATTTCAAAGAAAGACGGGGAGATTTTAAATCATACAGTATCAAGGCGTTAAATATCCAACCAAAAGAGGAAGGGACAGATAAGAATATCTTGTGAGAAGAAAATAAGTCAAAAATGGAATGTAAGTGATAAGAAGTTTGAGATTATGTCTTTAGGATCAAATACATTTTAAAGAGAAGTTAATGAAAAGCTTCTATAAGTGGGTGTGCATAATTATATTTTTAGAGTGCTTTTTCTAAAAGCTTTCTGATTGATAGACTATGAGGATTTTATTAAGAAAGAAAAGACTGGGGCGCCTGGGTGGCGCAGTCGGTTAAGCGTCCGACTTCAGCTCAGGTCACGATCTCGCAGTCCGTGAGTTCGAGCCCCGCGTCGGGCTCTGGGCTGATGGCTCAGAGCCTGGAGCCTGCTTCCAATTCTGTGTCTCCTTCTCTCTCTGCCCCTCCCCCCTTCATGCTCTGTCTCTCTCTGTCTCAAAAATAAATAAAAACGTTAAAAAAAAAATTTTTTTTAATAAAAAAAAAAAAAAAGAAAGAAAAGACCATTTAATTACACCATTTAGAAATTTGAAGGTTCCAGCTTCCAGATGAAGACGGTTGACTTAGCACACACATTTACTTTTCTCCCCACTGCAAATCCCTTTAAAATGACAAAATATTAAAAAATGAACAAATATGACAATGCAGGAAAGCCACGAAGGCTTGGACAGAAACAGTGAGGAATTTCTCGAAGATATAAAGGAGTTAAGATGGATGCTGGAGGCTCCTGTGTGGCTCAGTCGGTTAAGCGTCCAACTTCATCTCAGGTCATGATCTCACACTCCGTGAGTTCGAGCCCCACGTTGGTCTCTGTGCTGACAGCTCAGAGCCTGGAGCCTGCTTCTGATTCTGTCTCCCTCTCTCTCTCTGCCCCTCCCCCACTTGTGCTCTGTCTCTCTCTCCATCTCTCAAAAATAAACGTTAAAAAAAATTATAAAAAAAAAAAAGATGGATGCTGAAACTTGAGAGCCAGATGTCCTCCCAAAGAAGATATCAAATATCCACAAATGAGAGTTTTGCTCAAAAAAGTGAGTTTGGTAGGGTTTTTGTATGTGTTCTCAGTAGAAACCCTGAAAAACCCCTAAAAGCATAAGCAGCAAAACCTGAGCCATCTAGTAGGCTAGGAGTTGGTTGGTGAGATTAAAGGCCCACAGACTCCAGATTGAAGGTGCAGTGGGTACACGTTAATCTCTTTCTTCCAAGGCCCTCCGCTGAGAGAACAGGGGGTGACTATCAGTTAATAAGAAATCTCAATAAATTCCTGGAAGACACAATGCATGAGGAGGAATAGGTACTAATGCTGTAGAACACAGGAAGGTGCAGCGTAAAGCACACAGACAGAGGCTGTACCGGCAGAAGGAGCTACCTGTCTGCTGGCGGAAGTGAAGTATGGGCCCAAAAGCAAGAGGCTATAGAGGAAACAGTAAATCCTTCCCTAACAGCCAGGTGTTTCTTCCTAAGGAAGAGAACATGGGGAATTCTTCTCTTGAAAAACTGAATGAACTCTTAAAAAAGAAAAAATTGAATGAACTCTTTGGGAGAACAAAGGCAGCTGGGAATTAGCACTTCAGAGATCTCCTTCCAGCTTTCCTAAAGGAAAATGTGCCAGCTGACATGTCCCATCCGTGTTCACAGACCCCAGAGTCAGCTTGTCTATTTTCTCACTTTTAAATAAGAATGGAAAACCAAGAATCACCAGACATTTGGGGGAGTGGGGGAGTGGGGGAGTGGGGGAGTGGGGGGGGGGGGGGGAAACAATAGTATACTAACCACAAAATTACCTCAAGGAAACATAAAATTCAAAACAAAACAAAACAGAGCACCGAAAAGAATCTAGAAAAATGCTAATTTGTACTCTCAGAGAAATTAAACTAAAATGAAAATCTAGATTTTGTGTAACCCTAAAGCTTAATCAATCTTTAGGGCCTTTTTAAAAGTACGAAATTAGAATGTAAAATTAGGTACAAAAAATAAATATTTATATGTGGAAAATATGCCACAATTTAAGTTACAGAATCTTAGAGGTTCCAATCCCTTTCTTCTGAAACCTATTTAGCCTAAACACTTTCCCAGAAATTCTTCCTGATTGTAATCTAGCTGTACCTTCCCACTGAGAACACTCTATAATTCCCAGAAACTTCCAGGACCTGAGTGTGGGGAAATCAGCTTCATGGCAAATCTACTCTAGCACAGACACAAAAAAAGGAGGAGGTGGAGAAGGTTAGAGAACAAGAAAGAAGTATTTTTAAAAGTTACTGCTGATAGGGCACGTGGGTGGCTCAGTTGGTTGAGCATCTGACTGTTGATTTCAGCTGAGGTCATGATCCCACGTTGGGTCCCACATTGGGCTCCATTTTGAGTATGGAGCCTGCCTGAGATTCTCTCTCTCTCTCTCTCTCTCTCTCTCTCTCTCTCTCTCTTTCTCTCTCTCTCTCTCTCTCTCCCCCTCTGCCCCTCTCTCCGCTCTCTCTCTCTAAATTAAAAAAAAAAAAAAAAATTGTTCTAAATTTCTGCCACAAAGCATCAGTAAAAGTGCTAAGAGACATAGTTCAATATATTTCAAAAAATAAGACACAGAACACCCCTTCCCAAAAAGACAGAAAAGATTAGACACAAAAGAGGATTAATCCAGGTGGCCCATAATCAGACCAAGAAAGTTTCCATTAAAAAAAGACAGAGACAATAGTCAAAAAATAATAATGAGTAAATGCCCTCTCCTGTACATATTATTGTGAAATTGTAGCATGCAAGAATTGAAACTATTCCCAGCTAGAAAAAAAGGAAAAAAGAAAAAAGGAAGCCACATACAAAGGAACAAGGGTCAGTTGAGCATCATTAGAAATACAATGAAAACATGTCTTCAAAGTTCTAAAGCAAGGATTGACAAACTCCATCCCGTGGGACAAATCCAGCCTGCTGCTTCTTTTGAAAATGAAGTTTTACTGGAACACAGCCAGACTCATTCATTTACCTCTTGTCTATAGCTTCTTTTATGCTACAAAGGCAGAGCTGAGTAGTTGCAACATAAGCCCTGTGACCCACAGAGTCTAAAATAGTTACTATCTGGCCCCTCTCAGAAGTTTCAAGGAGGGAACTCTATTACCTCCAATATTATACACTAGTAAGTAACATAAACACTGAATATTGAATTTCAACTTGTAGCATCCATCTGTAAGCAAACGTGAAAGATTTAACCAAGGCTGCAGAACAGAAAGTAAAGATCACCAATCACTACCGTGTAAAAGTAAAAATACAGATCAAAGAAGTTGAAAGATTAAAGGGAGAGGAGACTTAAGGGATAACTCCCGCTCCTTATAATATCTTCTTCCTACAAAATGAGGCACGGCTCTGATGTAACAAGTAATAAAGAAGTGGAAGTTAACCAATACAGAAATCAAAGGGGATGATGGAATCACATTGAGAAGACAGGAAGAAGGGAATGTATGGTGTCAATGAGCGAAATGTCTAAATCTGAAAAAGTAAAGAACAGTGAGTGATATAAATATCTCATTTAGAAATATGGTTGAAATCACCTGGAAAAGCAGGGGAAAGTGTTTAAAATTGCTCTCTGGGAAGCAGAAGCCGGAGTGGGAGGGATGGGGCAGAACTGTGGTTTTTAAACTTCAGTCTCTGTATCTGATTTTGTAAACAATGGGCTTGGTAAATGTTTACTTTAAATGAGTAGCCAAGTCGTTATTAACCTCCGTACTGAAATGAAATAAAATGAATGATATGAAATGAACTGAACTCCATCCGGAATAGGGTCACCACCGCCACCCTTGTGGCAGCTGGCTGCTGTAATTACCTCTGGGGTAAGTAAAGCAAATTTGCCCCGATGTTGCTTCATTACCTCCTTCTGTGCTATTATTATCACCTATGTGGCATGTTGTCAAATATATATTTTTTCAAATGCATATTTTACATATATAATATATATTCAACAATATGGAGCTATAATTAGTTCATCGTTGTTTTAAACATTCCTGTGTGGGTTTTTTTAAGGAAACTGAGAAAAGAGGAAAAAATATATATGTGGTCTTTTACGTATGCCCATATACTTAATATTTCCTATGGCCTTCATCTTTCCTGTGGATCTCAGTTACAATCTCATGTCAGTTCCTTCCTCTCTGGTGGGCTCCCTTTAGCATTTCTTGCAGTAAAAGATGGCTAGAAATGAATTCTGCCAGCTTTTGTTTATCTGGGAATGTCCTAGTGTTACCTTCATTTTTGAGGAGTATTTTTGTTGGCCATCGGCAGGTTTGTTTTTCTTCAGCACTTTGTCATTTCACTGCTTTTGGGTCTCTGTTGTTTCTGATGAGAAGCTAGCTGTTTACTACCGTATTGTTAATGCTCTGTGTGTGGGAAGTCGCTTTTCTCTTGCTGATTCTAAGACTGCCCTTTATTTTTGGCTTTTGGTAGTTGGCCGAGGATATGTCTAACTGTGGTTCTCTTTATGTTTCTAATAGGATTCGCTGAGAATCTTAGATATCTAGGTAAAAGTTTTTCATCAAATCTGGGGAGTTTTGGGTCATTACTTCTTCAAATATTTTTTTTCTACACCCTTCTCTCTCTGTCTTGCCTCTCCTTCATTGACTGCCATTACATGTATGTTACACACTTTACGTGATTCAAAAGTTTCCTTTTTCTTCCATCTTTTTTCTCTTCATTTTTCTGATTGGAGTATTTCTATCGATCTTTCTGTAAGTCTCATTTTTATTTCTGCCATCTCAAATATGTTACTGGGCCTATGTAGTAAAGTTTTATTTCAGTTAAGTAGTCCCCCATCATCCACAGTTTCCTTGCCATGGTTTCAATTACACACAGTCAACCCTAGTGGACAAGCAGATGATTCTTTTTCTGATGTATTGTCACACGCTCAATAGTAGCCCAACACTATGTGACAATGCCTAGGTCATTGACCTCACTTCATCTCATCATGCAGGCATTTGATCATCTCACTTTATCACAAGAATGCAGTGCAATAATATCTTTTGAGGGGCACGTGGGTGACTTAGTCAAGCATCCAACTCTTGATTTCAGCTCAGGTCATGATCTCATGGTTTATGGGAATGAGCCCCACATCTACACTGTCAGCAAAGCCTGGTTGGAATTCTCTCTCCTTCACTCTCTGCTTCTCTCTGTCTCAAAACAAATAAATAAACTTTAAAAAAAAGATATTTTAAGAGACATAACTTTTATTACAATATATTGTTATAATTGTTCTATTTTGTTATTAGTTATGGCTGTTAATTTCTTACTGTGCTAATTTATAAAGCAAATGTTACCACAGGTATGTCTATATAGATAAAAATATAGTGTATTTAGGGTTTGGTACTACCCAAGGTTTCAGGCCCCCACTGGGGTTCTCAGACCATAATCCCCATGGATAAGGAAACACTACCGTATTGCATTTTTCAACTCTAGAATTTACATTTGGTTCTTTTCTTATACTTTCTAGTTCTCTACTTCTATTTCTTGTATGTTAAGTCAGTGTCATTAAATTTTGCTTTCATTATTTGAACATAATTTCCTGTAATTCTCTTTTTTTTATATAGTTTTAAATGTTTATTCACTTTTGAGAGACGAGAGAGACAGCATGAGTGGCGGAGGGACAGAGAGAGAGAGAGACACAGAATCCGAAGCAGGCTCCAGGCTCTGAGCTGTCAGCACAGAGCCTGACACAAGGCTCGAACTCACACACCACGAGATTATAACCTGAGCTGAAGTCTGACGCTTAACCGACTGAGCCACCTGGGCACCCCATAATTCCCTCTAATTCTCTGAACATATTTACAATAGCTGCTTTGAAGTCTTGGTCTATAAAGCAACATCTGGGCTCACCCTGAGCAACTTCTATTGACTGTCTTTTTTTTTAATTGAGTGTAGATTATATTTTCCTCTTTCTTATATGCCTAGTCAATTTCGTTTTAAAAATCAACATTTCTAGATAAATACTGTAGCAATTCTTTTTTTTTTTCTACTGACATGGGTGGGAATATGGGAATTGGGGAATGAAAGAAAAAATCATTGTGCTTCTTTCAGCCTGACGTGAAAGAATGGTTGGTGTTTTTCCTGCATTGTATCTTTTCTTACTGTTTCATTAATAAATAGAGTGAGAAGACATTACTTCTTGATTCTGTTTTATTTTTCTTAAGGTTATGGGGTCATTATTTTTAAATAATTTTTTTAGTAACTTCCTTGTACTTAAAGTGTGGAATCACTGATGTCTCTGCTCAGTTTTTTAATTCTTATTTTTGTTTTTAGACTATTTTCCTAAAGATCTCTCTTTTATGTGCATAGCTTAGTGGTAAGCCAGTGATTTGGGCAGAGCTTGAGGTCAAATGCCTCATTCCCACAAAGCTTTCACCTCTATCGATTAGTTTCTATGTTGCTGGCAAAATGTATCTCAAGTTACAGCCAATTCTCAAGTCTCCCTCAGCTTTCAATGTTCACCAGCCTCCCTCAGGTCTCCTCCAAGCATGGAGAGTTTTCTAATCAGTCAAGAACATATGGTGAGATTATCTCCGCCTTTCCATGGGTCTCTCATCTCCAGGATTTCCCCATTATATTTCTGGCTGGTCCACCACTCACCATTCACCCCAACCAGAACCATACGGTCAGGCTTGCAAAGCTGCACTTTCCTTTTTTGTCCCCAGCCATGTCCACCCCTTTTAAACAATAAAGCCAAATATTTTCACCACCACCACCCCCCCCCCCGGACACACACACCCAGATTGAGTTCATCCCCTCTGGCAACAAAGCTGTTGCTTTTCGTGTTCCTCCCCCATGCTGATGAAACTATTATTCTTGGCAGCCAAGTTAAGTTGCGGGGGGGGGGGGGGGGGGGGGGGGGGGGGGGGAGAAGACGTATTCCTACTATTCTTACCTGAAGTTCTAGCAGCTTTCCAAGAATAAAGGCTCCTCGATTTGTTATCTGCCTTTGGTTGGTCTCCAATGCCCAATCTCTTCATGGCTCCATAACTAGAAATACCTTCCTTCAAAGAGATTTGAGAAAGTTGGAATCCAGCATGGCCAAGAAGTAGGGGGATCCGAAGTGCCCTCGTCTCTCAAACACAGCAGTGTTGAGGCCAAAGGACTCTGCACTCTAAGAGTCTGGGCAGCAAAGTGACAGAGATGCCTCAGGGGCCCACAGGGACAACCCGGCGGGCCATGGGTGCGTGATTGTGAACCGGGAGAGATAAAACGGGTGGCAGAGAAATGGAGGGGAGGGATCCCCTTTTAGGGAGAGACAAAAGGAAGAGAAAGAGAGGCTGAGGAAGCGTAGGACTTTACCTGGACAAGAGAAAAACCATGGGCCAGGATGGAGAAAGATTCAATCTCGAACTGTGGCGCTTTCTACAGACTGGGGCTGGCTGCCCTGTTTGTGCACCTTGGGAGGAGGGGAGCCAGTCCAGGGCCGGTAGCTAGTTCAGAGGCACAGTCCACAGTGGGAGAAAGCAGTCCCCTCCCTGGAGTGCCCTGGCAAGAAGGTATATACCCGTTCAAAGGACAAAGACTGCCCGTGCCCGCCAGAGGCCATATATCCGCGATGCGGAGCGGCACTCCCCCCGGAACTGGGGTGCGCAAGACCGGAACCTTTAAGACTTCCGGGTTTAAGACCCAGCTGAGCACCAGGGAGGCACGGGAGTCGGCGGAGCAGGACAAACCGCCTCGTTCGTGCCCATAGCACAGTGAGAACGGCTTGAACAGAGCCGTTTGGGACACCAGGTCCGTGGAGGAGAGACTGGGGCCTCACCGTTTTCCTCGCCATCACCAACAAGGTAGGGGCTCAGGGAACAGAGAGCCGGCCCCCAGTGGAGGCGGGACCCACCTACACCAAGCCACGCCCCTCCACGCCCGCTAAGTGCGGATCTACGGGAGCCGGGAGCCGGGAGCCGGGAGCCGGGAGCCGGATTGACGCTGACCAGCCAGCCAGTCCCTCGTCCAGACCAGCGCTGCTGCCTTGGCTGATTTAATTCACAGACAACTCTTTATGTTCTTCCTTCATTTTCTCCTTCTTACTTCTTCCCTCCTCTAGTCTGATTATTCTGGTTGTTGATTTGTTTAGGCAGACGCATTTAATCTATTCTCTTTACACATGTTCTACACCTCCTGCTTTCCTTTCCTTTCTCTCTCTCCGGATTAAGCCGTATCGTTTCTCTGTCTGGTGAATTTTGTTTTATTTAATTTTTCCCCGCCCCTGTCATTTCTCTTTGCGTGGGATAAGGCCTCTTCCATCAGCACCACCTCCACCCTGTTGTTTACTTGTAGTTGTTGTTTCTGGGTTTTTTTGTTTTGGGGTGTTTTTGTTTGTTTGCTTCTGTGTTTGTTTTTATTTTCTGTTTGTTTTTTGTTTGTTTGTTTTCCTTTCCAGGGCTACTTCAACGAACAAATAAAAGCACACCTGGTGGAGGGTCCAAAACATCACTAGGAGTAGGGAGATAAAGTAATCAAAGTCACAACAACGGAGAGCAAGTACCACACTCCAAAAAATACCTCCTGAAGGGCCAGGCCCTGGACAGTGTATGACTCCTCTTTAATGTGGTGCTCACAGGTGCAGGACACATAACAAGCTTTTAAAACACATAAGGGATAGAAAACTAGCCAAAATGACAAAACGGAAGAATTCTCCTCAAAAGAAATTAGACAAAGAAATGACAGCTAAAGAAATGATCAAAACAGATTTAAACAATGTAACTGAACAAGAATTTAGAATAATAGTCGTAAGATTACTCATTGGGCTTGAAAAAACCATAGAAGACAGCAGAAGATCTATTGCTGCAGAGATCAAGGAACTAAAAAATAGTCATGATGAATTTTAAAATGCTGTAAATGGGGTGTAAAATAAACTAGAGGTGATGGCAGCGAAGATTGAAGAGGCAAAGGGAAGAATAAGTGAAATAAAAGATAAATTATGGAAAAATATGATGAGAAAAAGAGAGATAAAAAAAAATTCTGGACCATGAGGGGAGAATTAGAGAACTAAGGGATTCAATGGAATGGAATAATATCCGTATCATAGGAGTTACAGAAGAAGAAGAAGAGAGAGAAGGGGGAGGAAGGTGTACTTGAACAAATCATAGCTGAGAACTTTCCCAGTCTAGGGAAGGAAACAGACATTGAAATCCCGGAGGCACAGAGAACTCCCTTCAGACATAACTTGAATTGATCTTCTGCACAACATAACATAGGAAAACTGGCAAAATACAAAGATAGAGAATTCTGAAAGCAGCTAGGGACAAATGGGCCTTAAACGACAAGGGTAGACACATAAGGGTAGTAGCAGATCTATCTACTGAAACTTGGCAGGCCAGAAAGGAGTGGCAGGAAATTTTCAATGTGCTGAATATGAAAAATATGCAGCCAAGAATCCTTTACCCAGCAAGCCTCTCATTCAAAATAGGAGAGATCAAGGTTTCCAAGACAAATAAAAACTGAAGGAATTAATCACCAGTAAACCAGCCCTATAAGAGATCCTAAGGGGGACTCTGAGTGAAATGTTGCAAAGGCCACAAAGGACCAGAGACATCACTACAAGCATGAAACCTGCAGATAACACAATGATTCTAAATCCATATCTTTCAATAATAACACTGAATATAAATGGACTAAATGCTCCAATCAAAAGACATAAGGTATCAGAATGGATTAAAAAAATTAAAAAACAAGACCCATCTATTTGCCATCTAGAAGAGACCCATTTTAGACCTGAGGACACCTTCAGATTGAAAGTGAGGGAATGGAGAGCTATCTACCATGCTACTGGAAGTCAAAAGAAAGCTGGAGTAGCCATAATTATATAAGACAAACTAGATTATTAAACTAAAGGCTGTAACAAGAGATGAAGAAGGACATTATGTCATAATTATGGGGTCTATCCATCAAGAAGAGCTAACAATTATAAATGTTTATGCACCATATTTGATAGCACACAAATATATAAACCAGTTAATCACAAAGATAAGCAATCTTATTGGTAAGAATGTGGTAATTGCAGGGGACTTTAATACTCCACTTACAACAGTGGACAGATCATCTAGACAGAAAATAAATAAAGAAACAATGGCCCTAAATGATACACTGGACCAGATGGACTCAACAGACACATTCAGAACTTTTCATCCTAAAGCAGCAGAATACACATTCTCCTAGAGCACACATGGAACATTATCCAAGATAGATCATATATTGGGTCATAAAACAGCGTTCAATATTGAGATCATACGATGCACACTTTCAGATCACAATGCTATGAAACTTGAAATCAACCACAGGAAAAGGTTTGGAAAACCTCCAAATACATGGAGGTTAAAAAAACATCCTACTAAAGAATGAATGGAAAAAAAAAAAAAAAGAATGAATGGATCAGCTAGGCAACTAAAGAAGAAATTTTAAAAATATATGGAAACAAATGAAAATGAAAATGAAAACACAACAGTCCACACCCTTTGGGATGCAGCAAAGGCAGTCCTAAGAGGAAAATACATTGAAATCCAGGCCTATCTCAAGAAACAAGAAAAATCCCAAATACAAAATCTAACAGCACACCTAAAGGAACTAGAAGCAGAACAGCAAAGAAACCCCAAGGCCAGCAGAAGAAGAGAAATAATAGAGATCAGAGCCAAAATAAACAATATAGAATAAAAAAAAATTAAAAAAAAAACAGAACAGATCAATGAAACTAAGGGCTAGTTTTTTGAAAAAATAAACAAAATTGATAAACCCCTAACCAGACTTCTCAAAAAGAAAGATGACCCAAATAGATAAAATCATAAATGAAAATGGATTTATCACAACCAATCCCTCAGAAATACAAGCAATTATCAGAGATTACTATAAAAAATTATATGCCAAAAACTGGGTAACCTGTAAGAGATGGACAAATTCCTAGACCCCTACATGTTACCCAAACTTAAATGGGAAGAAATAGAAAATTTGCACAGACTCATAACTAGTGAAGAAATTGAATCAGTTATCAAAAATCTCCCAACAAATGAGTCCTGAGCCAGATGGCTTCTCAGGGGAATTCTACCAGACATTTAAAGCAGAGTTAATACTTACCCTTCTCAAGCTTTTCCAAAAAAATAGAAATGGCAGGAAAACTTCTGGACTCATTCTATGATGCCAGCATTACCTTGATTCCCAAACCAGACAGAGACCCCACAAAAAAAGGAGAATTACAGGCCAATATCCCTGATGAACATGGATGCAAATATTCTCAACAAGATATTAGCAAATCGAATTCAACAGCATATAAAAAGAACTATTCAGCATGATCAAGTGGGATTCATTCCTGGGCTGCAGGGCTGGTTCAGTATTCACAAATCAATCAATGTGATACATCACATTAATAAAAGAAAGGATAATAACCATATGATCCTGTCAATAGATGCAGAAAAAGCCCTTGACAAAATACAACATCCTTTCTTAATAAAAACCCTCAATAAAGTCGTGATAGAAGGAACATACTTAAACATCATAAAAGCCATATATGAAAAGCCCACAGCTAATATCATCCTCAATGGGGAAAAACTGAGAGCTTTCCCCCTGAGATCAGGAACATGACAGGGATATCCACTCTCACCACTGTTATTTGACATAGTGTTGGAAGTCCTAGTATCAGCAGTCAGACGACAAATTGAAATAAAAGGCATCAAAATTGGCAAAGAAGAAGTCAAACTTTCACTTTTCATAGATGATGTGATTCTCTACATGGAAAACCCAAAAGACTCTACCAAAAGACCGCTAGAACTGACACATGAATTCAGCAAAGTCGCAGGGTACAAAATCAATGTACAGAAATCGGTTGCATTTCTATACACCAATAATGAAACAACAGAAAAAGAAATCAAGGAACTGATCCCATTGACAATTGCACCAATAACCATAAAATACCTAGGAATAAACCTAACCAAAGATGCAAAAGATCTGTATGCTGAAAACTACAGAAAACTTATGAAGGAAATTGAAGACACAAAGAAATGGAAAAACATTCCATGCTCATGGATTAAAAGAATAAATATTGTTAAAATGTCAATACTACCCAAAGCAATCTACACATTCAACACACTCCCAATGAAAATTGCACTGGCATTCTTCTCAAAGCTAGAACAAACAATCCTAAAATTTGTATGGAACCACAAAAAGACCCCAAATAGCCAAAGTAATGTCGAAGAAGAAAACCAAAGAGGGAGGCATCACAATCCCAGACTTTAGCCTCTACTACAAATATGTAATCATCAACACAGTGTGGTATTAGCACAAAAACAGACACATAGACCCATGGAATAGAACAGAGAATCCAGAATTGGACCCACAAATGTATGGCCAACTAATCTTTGACAAAGCAGGAAAGAGGATTCAATGGACAAAAGACGGTCTCTTTAACAAATGGTGCTGGGAGAACTGGACAGCAACATGCAGAAGAATGAAGCTGGACCACTTTCTTACACCATTCACAAAAAATAAACTCAAAATGGATGAAAGACCTAAATTTGAGACAGGAAACCATCAAAAGCCTAGAGGAGAAAACAGGCAACAACCTCTTTGACCTCAGCTGCAGCAATTTCTTGCTCAACACATCTCCAGAGGCAAGGGAATTAAAAGCAAAAATGAACTATTGGGACCTCATCAAGATAAAAAGCTTCTGCACTGCAAGGGAAACAATCAACAAAACTGAAAGGCAACCAACGGAATGGGAAAAGATTTTTGCAAATGACATATCAGATAAAGGGTGAGTATCCAAAATCTATAAAGAACTTACCAAACTCAACACCTGACAAATAACCCAGTGAAAAAATGGGCAGAAGACATGAATAGACACTTTTCCAAAGAAGACATCCAGATGGCCAACAGACACATGAAAAGATGTTCAATGTCACTAATCATTAGGGAGATACAAATCAAATCCACACTGAGATACCACCTCACACCAGTCAGAGTGGCTAAAATTAACAACTCAGAAAACAACAGATGCTGGCGAGGATATGGAGAAACAGGAACCCTCTTGCACTGTTGGTAGGAATGCAAACAAAAAGGGAAACAAAGGCAAAAGGTCACTTAGAGAACTCAGCGACTTATTAAGGAGGAATAACATTCATATCATAGGAGTCCTGGAACATGAAGAGAGAGAAAAGGGGCATAAGGTTTCTGTGAGCAAATTATAGCTGAAAATGTTCCTAATCTGGGGAAGTACACAGATATCAAAATCCAAGAAGCACAGAGAATTCCCATTAGATTTAACAAAAACTGACCATCACCAAGGCATATCATAGGCAGATTCACAAAATACACATACAAGGAAAGAATCATGAAAGCATCAAGGGAAAAAAAGTCCTGGGACGCCTGGGTAGCTCAGTCAGTTAAGCGTCTGACTTTGGCTCAGGTCATGATCTCACAGTTGGTGAGTTCAAGTCCCACATCAGGCTCTCTGCTGTCAGCTCAGAGCCCATTTCAGATCCTCTGCCCCCTCTCTCTCTGCCCTTCCCCTGCTCACTCTCTCTCTCTCTCTCTCTCTCTCAAATAAACATTTTTTTAATCCTTAATTTACAAAGGAAGATAGATCAGGTTCACAGCAGACCTGTCCACAGAAACTTGGCAGGCCAGAAGAGAGTGGCAGGGTATATTCAACTTGCTAAATCAGAAAAATGTACATCCAAGAATTCTTTATCCAGTAAGGCTGTCATTCAGAGTAAAAGGAGAGATAAAGAGTTTCTCAGATAAACAAAAACTAAAGGAATTCATGGCCACTAAAATAGCCCTGCAAGAAATTTGAAGGGGGACTCTTTGAGTGGAGAAAAAACAAAACAAAATCAAAAAGACCAAAAGCAACACAGACTAAAAAAGACCAGAGAACATTACCAGAAACATCAACTCTACAGGCAACAGAGTGGCACTAAATTCATATCTTTCAATAACCACTCTAAATGCAAATGGACTAAATGCTCCAAACAAAAGACATAGGGTATCAGAATGGATAAAAAAAGTAATAATAAGAAGACCCATCTACATGCTGCCTACAAGAGACTCATTTTAGACCTAAAGACACCTGCAGATCAAAAGTAAAGGGATGGAGAACCATCTATCATGCTAATAGTTGTCACAAGAAACACAGAGTAGCCATTCTTATATCAGACAAACTGAATTTTATTTTTTAACTTTATTTATTTATTATTTTGAGACAGAGAGAGAGCGAGAAAACACGGGGAGGGGTAGAGAGACAAGGAGAGAAAGAACCCCAAGGAGGCTCCACACTGTCATCACAGAGCCCAATTCAAGTCTTCAACCTAATATCACAACCTCAGCTGAAATCAAGAGTAGGATGCTTCACCGAATGAGCCACCCAAGCTCTCCCAGACAAACTGAATTTTAAAACAAAGACTGTAACAAGAGATGAAGAAGGGTGTTATATCATAATTAAGGAGTCTATTCACAAAGATCTAACCATTGTAAATATTTATGCTTCTAACTTGAAAGAATGCAAATACATAAATCAGTGCATCACAAACATAAAGGAATTCATTGAGAATAATACAATAACAGTAGGACTTTAAATTTTTTTTTAATGTTTATTTATTTTTGAGACAGAGACAAAGCATGAACGGGGGAGGGGCAGAGAGAGAGGGAGACACAGAATCGGAAGCAGGCTCCAGGCTCTGAGCCATTAGTCCAGAGCCTGATGCGGGGCTCGAACTCACGGACTGTGAGATCGTGACCTGAGCTGAAGTTGGACCCTTAACCGACTGAGCCACCGAGGCGGCCCAACAGTAGGACTTTAACACACCACTTACAACAATGGACAGATCATCTGAGTAGAAAATCAACAAGGAAACAATGGCTTTGAATGACACACTAGACCGATAGACTTAACAGGTGTATTCATCTCATCCTAAAGCAGAAGAATACACATGCTTCTTGCATGCACATGGAACATTCTCCATCTTCCAGTATGTGTGAAACACATACTGTTTCACAAATTAGCTCTCAACAAGTACAGAAAGATTGAGATTCACCATGCATATTTGCAGACCACAGTGGTATGAAACTTGAAATCAACCACAGAAAAAAATTTGGAAACACCACAAATACTTGGAGATTAAAGAACATCCACTAAAGAATGAATGGGTTGACCAAAAAATTAAAGAGGAAATTAAAAAGTACATGAAAGCCAATGAAAATGAAAACATGACAATCCAAAGCCTCTGGGATGCAGCAAAGGTGGTCATAAGAGGGAAGTATATAGCAATCCAGGCCGTTCTAGAGAAGGAAGAAATGTCTCAAATACATGACCGAATATTACACCTAAAGGAGCCTGAAAAAGAACAGCAAATAAGGCCCAAAACTAACAGAGGAAGAGAAATAATAAAGATTTGCATAGAAATCAATGATATCGAAATAAAAATAATAAAAAATAGAACATATTAAAAAAAACTAGGAGGTGGTTCTTTGAAAGAATTAACAAAATTGATAAACCCCTACCCAGATTTATCAAAAACAGAAAGAAAAGTTCCCAGATAAATAAAATAACAAATGAAGGAGGAGACATCACAACCAACACTGCAGATATATAAACAATAAGATAATATTATGAGCAATTAATGCCAATAAATTTGGAAATCTGGAAGGAATTGATAAATTTCTAGAAAATTATAAACTACCAAAACTACCAAAAGCAGAAAGAAATAAAAATTTGAACAAACCCATAACCTGTAAAGAAATTGAATTAGGAATCAAAAATCTCCCAACAAACAAGAGTCCAGGACTGGATGACTTCTCAGGGTAATCGTACCAAGCATTTAAATAAGAGTTAATACCTAAGTTTTAAAGCTGTTCCAAAAAGTAGAAATGGAAGGATAATTTCCAAATTCATTCTATAAGACCAGTTTTATCTTGATTCCAAAACCAGACAAAGACCCCACTAAAAAGGAAAATTACAGATCAATTTCCATGATGAACATGGATGCAAAAATTCTCAACAAGATACTAGCAAATCGAATCCAACACTACACTGGAAGAATTACTCACCAAGATCAAGTGGGATTTATTCCTGACTGCAGGGTTGGTTCAATATCTGCAAATCAATTGTGATACATCACATTAATAAAAGAAAGGACAGGAACCACATGATCCTCTCAATAGGTGCAGAAAAAGCATTTGACAAAATAGAGCATCCTTTCTTGATAAAAACCCTCAAGACGGTAGGGATAGAAGGAACATACTTCAACATCATAAAGCCCATGTACAAAATACCCACAGCTAATATCATCCTTAATGGGAAAACACTGAGAGCTTTACCCCTAAGATCAGAACATGACAGGGATGCCCACACTCACCACTGCTGTTCAACATAGTACTGGAAGTCCTAGCTTCAGCAATCAGACAACAAAAAGAAATAAAAGGCATCCAAATCAGCAAGGAAGAAGTCAAACTTTCACTTTTAAAATGACATGATACCCTATGTGGAAAACCCAAAACACTCCACCAAAAAACTATTAGAACTGTTACATGAATTCAGCAAAGTCATAGGATATATAATCAATGTACAGAAATCAGTTGCATTTCTTTATATCAATAATAAAGCAGCAGAAAGAGAAATCAAGGAATTGATCCCATTTATAATTGCACCAAAAACCCAAAAAAATTGCACTCAAAAACAATTGCACCATTAAATATCTAGGAATAAACCTAACCAAAGAGGTGAAAGATCTGAACACTAAAAACTATAGAAAAGTTATGAGAGAGAGTGAAGACGACACAAAAAAATGGAAAAACATTCCATGCTCATGGATTGGAGGAAAAAATATTGTTAAAATGTATATACTACCCAAAGCAATCTACACATTTAGTGCAATCCCTGTCAAAATAACACCAGCATTCCTCATGGAGCTAGAACAAACAATTCTAAAATTTGTACGGAACCAGAAAAGACCCTGAATAGCCCAAGTCATGTTGAGAAAGAAAACCAAAGCTGGAGGCATCACAATTTCAGACTTCACGCTGTATTACAAGGCTGTAATCATCAAGACAGTAGTGGGACTGGCACAAAAACAGACACATAAATCAATGGAATAGAATAGTATGGCCCCAAACGTATGGCCAACTAATCTTCAACAAAGCAGGAAAAAAATATCCAATGGAAAAAAGATAGTCTCTTCAGTAAATGGTGTTGAGGAAACTGAACAGTGACATGCAGAAGAATGAACCTGGACCACTTTCTTACACCAGACACAAAAATAAACTCAAAATGGATGAAAGACCTAAATGTAAGACAGGAAAATATTAAAATCCTAGAGATGAAAATAGGCAACAACCTCTTTCACCTCAGCGGCAACAACTTCTTACTCAACACTTCTCCGGAGGCAAGGGAAACAAAAGCAAAAATGAACTATTGGGACCTCACCAAGATAAAAGTCTTCTGCATAGAAAAAGAAACAATCAGCAAAACTAAAAGGCAACTGATGGAATAAGAGAAGATACTGGGAAATGATATATCAGATAAAAGATTAGTATCCAAAATACTAAAGAACTTATCAAACTCAGAGCCTAAAAAACAAATAATCCAGTGGAGAAATGGGAAGAAGACATGAACAGACACTTTTCCAAAGAAGACATCCAGATGGCTAACAGACACATGAAAAGATGCTCAACATCACTCATTATCAGGGATATACAAATCAAAACCTTATGCTGAGATACGACCTCACACCGGTCAGAGTGGCTAAAATTAACAACTCAGGAAACAACAGATGTTGGCGAGGATGCAGAGAAAGGTGAACATTTCTGCTTTGTTGATGGGAATGCAAACTCACACAACTACTCTAGAGAACAGTATGGATATTCCCCAAAAATTAAAAATAGAGCTGCCTTACGACCCAGCAATTGCACTACTAGGTATTTATCCAAACGATATAAAAATGCTGATTCAAAGGGACACAGGCACCACAATGTTTATAGCAGCACTATCAACATTAGCCAAATTATGAAGACCCCAAATGTCCATCGACTGATGAATGGGAAAAGATGTGGTATATATATAATATAATATTACTCAGTGATCAAAAAGAATGAAATCTTGCCATCTACAGCAACATGGATGGAACTAGAATGTATTATACTAAACGAAATAAGTCAGTCAGAGAAAGACAAATACCATACGATTTCACTCATGTGGAATTTAAGAAACAAAACAGATGAATATGGGAAGGAAAAGGAAAATGAGATAAAAACAGAGAGGGGGGCAAATCATAAGAGACTCTTAAGTATAGACAACAAGCTGAAGATTGCTAGAGTGGTGTGGGGTATGGGGAATGGGCTAAATGGGTGATGGTCACTAAGGAGGGCATTTCTTGGGATGAGCACTGGGTGTCATAGGTAAGTGATGAGTCACTGGGTTCTGCTCCTGAAACCAATGCTACACTGTATGTTAACTAACTTGAATTTAAATAAATAAACTTAAAAAAAAGAGGAACGTGTAGACAGCACACTGACACTCGTCAGAGAAAAGGAAGATGAGATACATATTTGCATGGATTCAAAAAATTGAAGGATAAAGTATAAAAATATATTTTAAGGAAAAGAAAGACGATAGTCTCAAAATATACCTTGTTTTATAAACTTGAGTCTGAAACCATGCAAATGCGTTGTGGAAATAGATAAAATGAAAACAACTCAACCTAAAAAAGCAATACCTAAAAATTGAAAGTAAATTAAACAAATGACCTTAATTGTGTATTAAGTTAGTAGCCAACTGAGAGAAATTATTTCAAGTGACTTTAAAACAAGATAGATCACACGTCCCAATGTGGACTATATTCTTTGTGGGACAAAGAGAACCGAAAAAAAATTATAAATTATTAAGCTGTTTTCAGTAGTATGGAGGTGTTTGTGTGTCTGTGTGTGAGTGTGCATGTGTATGTGTAGTAGGATAAAGCAAATGTGGTAATGTTGATGCTGTTGGGAGCCACAGTGGTTTTCTTCTCTCCCGCTTCTACATTTATATGATGCTTATGATCACATTGGGCCCACCTGAAGAATCCAGAATAATCTCTCTATTTTAAGGTCAGCTGATTAGCAAACTTAATTCCATCTACAACTTAAATTCTCACTCACCTTGTAACATAACATATTCACAGGTCCCAGGAATTAGAGCAAGGACAGTTTTGAGAGGGTCATCATTCTGCCTAGCATCCCACTCAGAACATGCCAGGAAAGAGGTTGATGCTTCCCCAACTATGAAAAGGAAAGTGGCGAGTTTTGTCACTAGCTTGTTATATTGTACAGCTTCATAAAGTTGGGACCCTGGCCCTGATCACATCAAAATGGCAAGCACTTCCTTAATCGTCATGCTTAAAGCCTTACAGCCTAGGGATCAAGGTCAGTCTCCCAGAAGCTAGCATCTTGCCCCATCCCGTTGCTGCAACTTGCTTCAGAGTGGGAATAAATGGAAACAAGGAAATTTCACGTCTGCTACTGCCCTTATGCCCATGATTTTTCCCCAGCAGACACCAATCCAGCAGGCTGAGTGCTCTTAAGCTCTTTGATCCATGGAAACCAACTGTATCCTCTTGCTTAAAGCTATCGATCGTGGTCAACCACAGTGTTGGGCCTAGTTCCGATAGATCGTTTTCATAAGAGCAAGTGAAAGCACTTCACACTCAGTAAACTCAAGCAAAATTTTATTATAGAAGATAGTAATGCTGTAATGGAGAAGAGAAAAATAACAACAGAAAAACCCACAACACATTCAGAACTCATATTCACACAAACTGGAGAGACGGGAGCAGTAAAATGGAATGGGCAACCAGCTTTAGCAAGAAGGGTCACTTGCAGCTTCCCTGAGAGGGAGGAGACAAAAGATGAACTCACTGGGGCACCTGGGTGGCTCAGCTGGTTAAGCATCCAAATCTTGATTTCAGCTCCGGTCATGATCTCACTGTTGCCAGGACGAACCTGGCACTGGGCTCTGAGCTGTCAGCACAGAGCCTGCTTGGGATTCTCTTTCTCTCCCTCTCTCAGCCCTGCTCAGGCTCTCTATCTCTCAAAATGAATAAGTAAACTTAAAGAATAAGTAAATAAAATTCTTAAAAAAAAATATGCAACTTGTCTAGATTCTTTAATTCATCCTTGAACACTTGCCCGGTGAGTGCGTGGTCCCAAGATATTTAACTCCCTGAAAGATTATATTAGTATTTACACACAATTTATTCCTCCCGGGAGGCCAAAATTATTTGTAGATTAGTAATCTGTCTATACCTTTTCTCCATATGATATTGGATCTTCTGTTCTCTACCGACTGACCCAATGGGAGTAAACCTTCTTGAATTCTTTTATATCATTTCACAGTTAGGATAATTTGTGAATGCTACTCCCTTGAGTCCACTTTTTCCCATTTCCTAAGCCCAACATTGGAGTCCTTATTAAATTATAGTCAACAGAATAAACATTAGAATACTGTTCTTAAACCAGGCATGGAGATGCATAAGAGGATAAAAGAGCCACTGGGAACAGTTAAATAATATTTAAAAAATAATTAAAATATAACTATAATATTAAAAACAAATTTCTGTAAAAGGACAACTAGGATTATTCTATTCACATAAAAGAATATGAAGAGAAAACCAAACACATTTATTGAAGCCCTAACTAGCCCCCAGTGTGATTCTATTTGGAGATGAGGCTTTTCAGAGGAAATTAAGGTTAAATGAGGGTCAGAAGAGCAGGATCCGAATCCAAGGATGAATGACCTTATAAGAAAAGGAGAGAGAGAGAACGTTCCATATGCATGTTCCGAGAAAAGGCGAGGTGAGCATGTGGCAAGAAGGTGGTCATCTGTAAGCCAGGAAGAGAGTCATCACCAGGAATTAAATTGGCTGGCATCTTGATCTGTACTTCCAAGCTTCCAGAACTATGAGGAATAAATGTCTATGTTTAAGGCTCCCACTCTGTGGTATTTTATTCTGGCAGCCAGAGCCAAAACAGTGAACAACATCAGAGTAGTACTGAGTTTACAGCTGGTTCCAAGTGCCCATTTATACGCATTGATTGATTTATACGCATTGATCTTCCAGAAGAAACAGAACAGAAGAACAGACAGTGCTGGCACTCAGAGAAGTCTCCTTGGTCATTTCAGGGAGGAAGGGGAAAAAAAAAAGACAGTGGAGAGTGATTTACTAAGAGTGACTCATCAATTCACCAACTGAAGTTGAGAACACTGAGCCGGGCCGGGGGACGTAAGAATGAGGCTGAGGTCAGATATGGATGAAGTGAGTGATGGGGGTGAGCAGAGGAACTTTCTCTCTATATGATGATGGGAGACAGGGAAGCAGAATGGTCTCTGCCAATGTTATTCATGAACCAAAATACTTTCAGAGTCTCAGTTCAGTCCCAAGACCCTAACACTTCCCATATAAAATATTTCCAACAGACAATGACAACCCGGCTTCCCAAAACATAAGAAGAAGAAGAAGAAGAAGAAGAAGAAGAAGAAGAAGAAGAAGAAGAAAAGAAAAGAAAAGAAGAAGAAGGAGAAGGAGGAGAAAGAGAAGGAGAAGGAGAAGAAGAAGAAGAAAAAGGAGGAGGAGGAGGAGGAGGAGGAAGAGGAGGAGGAAGAGAAAAAGGAGGTGGGGGAGAAGAAGAAATGAGCCTGGAGCAAACGATCTTCACTACTAAGAAGTTTAAACATTCAGATTATGAAAGAAGTTATCTATAGAAGGCAGCACATATGCAAACAAAGGACTCTCATCAGACAATTGGTACATACAAATGATTACACAATTAGGGCCCAGCTAATCAGAGCCTGTAACTCATTGCAGTAACTGCTACTGTCCTATTCAGAGATCTGTCTTCATTTCACTGTGCTTTGGGAGGGGGTGAATGGGAAAGATAAAGTTGAAAGGTTAATTCCCTGTAATTTGTAAACCCCATCTCTTTGACAGAGATTTTTTTAATGATTTTTTAATGTTTATTTATTTTTGAGAGAGAGAGGGGAGGCAGGGCAGAGAGAGAGAGGGAGACAGAGGATTCGAAATGGGCTCTGCACTGAGAACAGACAGACCTCTGTGGGCTGGAACTTGGCGATCATGCCCTGAGATCATGACCTGAGCCGACCGAAGTCAGATGCTTAACCAACTGAGCCACCCAGGCTCCCCACCAAAAGAGATTTTAAAAAGAGAGAGAGAGAGAGAGAGAGACCACTGCTTTATCCTCTGAAGGGATGCGAGAGTGTCACATAACACTCTCAACCAGTAACACATTTACAGAGGAAATGTGGCTGAGAAAAACCTAAGAGTTCAGATTTGAGCTTCCAAGATGTTATAAACAGTGACAGGCATAAAAATTAAATTATGACAGAAAAAAAAAAGACTTCTGATGCTTTGTGTCTGAAAAATAAAAACAAACACTATTTATTAAATCTGAACATCTTATGGAGGAAACATTTTTAACCTCGGGCATTAATTATGGTTGCGCCACTAATGGGGTCTAGAGGAAGCAGATTCAACCCGCTTCATCCCCAGGGAGAGAGCATCCACAAGTTCACAGAGTCATGCATTATCTCCATTTTATTGTCCGACAGAGTAAAGAATGAGCTGAAACCTTGTGCTACATTAAATACGCTGGCCAAGCCTGAAATGTCTATTTCTTCACCCACCATCTAAAAAGTATTATCCGCTCTCAGAAACGTCTCTCATATTCTTCAAGATGAGTTTAGAACAAAGCCCCCAGGAATTTATTTTTTCTCCGTGATTAATTTTTTAAGGAGTGAGACTGTAGGCTGGTTCCTAACCATTCCCTGTGATTACTGAGTTTTCTGCAGAATTTCATCAACTTATGGTGCTTTTAGCAAGATTTCTTCAATAGTAGGTAATGATGCCAGCTGCCACAATCTACTCATCATTCTCTGCGAAAAGTAAGAGCAACACGTGCGGCCCTTACCTGGGAGGTCACTGGGTTGACCTGGTCAGCCTCTGGGGCACCTGAGCAGGGCTAAGGACACCAGCCAAGTCAGCGGCAACGTCTGGATCCATTTGCTAGGGCTGTCGCAACAAAGTAACGCCAACTGGGTGTCTTAACAGAAATGTATCGGGGGGGGGGGGGGGGGGGGGGGGGGGGGGGGGGGGGAAATGCGTCTTTTCCGCAGGATGGTTCCTCCCACGCTTTGTGAGGGAAGGTTCGGGTCCAGGCCTTGTAGGTGGCCAACTTCTCTCTGTGTCTCCTCACATCATCTCCCCTCACGTGTGTCTCTTTGTCTGCACACAGCACTTTTCTCAATAAGGACACCAGTCCAATCGATTAGGAGCCCACCCCAAGACTTCACCTTAACGAGCTATATCCACAATGACCCTATTCCCAACTAAGGTCCCCACCTAAGATACGGGGGATTAGGACTGACTTAATATTTAATTTGGGGGGAGATACAATGCAACCCATAACAACATCCAGGGAACAACACGCGTGCCCCAGCAAATCCCACTGTGTAGTCACATGATCTCTCTATGCAAATACGGAGAGGGTGCTTAGGTCTCTTCCTCTTCTTATAAAGGTTAGAGCCCCACTCTTATGACCTCATTTAACCCTAGTCTCCCTCTCATAGGCCCCGTTTCCTGATACACTCACATTACAGGTTAGGGCTTCCACATATGAAGGGCAGGGGGGAGGCGGGGAGGCAGGGACACACCCTTCACTGCATCGCAATCCCCAGTGGAAGAGACTATCATCCTCATTTTACACATGAGGAAACGAGGCACAAGAAACTTAAGCGCAGTCCCACCGCTAGAACTAGAATGAGCTGCAAGTTGGACTCCCAAAAGCCATTTATTTGTCCACCATTACTGGGTGTCCCGCACCATATGACTTAATATGAAAAAAGGGAAATTTAGAAGCGCTTTGCAGGTGTCTCTAACCGGCAGAGAGGTACGACGCACCCGGGTGAGGACCATGATTCCTTTCCCCACTGCCAACCGCCCTACTCTGCTCCGGATCCCGGAGGCATGGTGGATCCAGGGGGCTGGGAGGCTGTACTGCCCAGCCACGCACACTGGGTCTGAATCTCAACTCTGTGACCTTACTAGGACCTAAATGTTTGATGTCTCTGTGCCTCGGGGTCCCTTGTGCAAGGAGTTTCGGAATATGGCCCGGCACACGGTAAATTTATAGATGCTTTAGAAATATTACTTGTTACCATTAAAGCCATATAAGCCATATAAGCCTTGAGAATGAAGAATTTTTGAATGCTCCCAAGTTCCTTAACCAACTGGGGCTATCTGTAAGTTAAGGACTATGTGCTCTCTGCGTTCAGAGGCCCCAGAAACGAATTTTTGACATCAGCTTAACCCAAACTCTTCTAAGATGTCTTCTGCACTTGGGCTGCAGATTCAGGTATGAAAGAGTCGCTCTGGGATCCAGCGGTGAGTCTGTCTTATCTACAAAGAGGCACAAATCACGTGTCGGTGAGGCTAAACCCACACCAGACCACCTCGTCTCTCTCCCTCACACGCCTCTCTTCTTCCTCAAGGTCTGAAAGTTTATTACACCAAGGCTCAAGAACGAGTTACCCAAGCAGTCTTGCGGTATGCACGTGCCATGTCTTAGATCTATTTTATTCATTTCAATCCAGGGTGTCAAATGACCTGCTCCAGGAAAATGCCCCCCCCCCCCAATCCTTTGGTAGGTTGGGGGAAGTCCAGAGGGAGGCAATGAAGTCCTCACTCTGAAAGACTGAAGTCTCACATGCTCCAGGAATATGCTCTGGAAGTGGGAAGGGATCAGGGAAAGAATGTTGCTGAGGTCAAAATGAAGGAAGATTCGAGCCCTGTATCCTCGCATCCCCACTTACAAATGTGGGTGATACGGGCTGTATCAAACCCCACGGATACTTCCCCAACCAAACGCTGACTCTCGAAGGGTAGAGACGGGAGGAGTTCCATGGAGGGGCCGCTTGACCACTGCTTCCTCTGTGAGGGACCCTCTTGCCCCCGCGGACTCCGTGGGGGAGGAAAAGTCTCCCATCTGCTTCCCTGCGGCTCCCTCTTCGCTCTCCTGCGCGAGGATTTTGTAAAGACACCCCTGCCACCCAGTTGCAAAAAGTAGCAACTTCCCCTCCGGCCGACTGAGCGCTCATTTGAATGCGTTTCCTTTTCATTAAGAACAAAGGTTGGAGTCCGAGCTCGGCTGCGCGGGGGCAGGAAAGTTCGCGGCGTGTGTCGAGAGAGAACACACACACACACACACACACGCACACACACACCCCCCCCACACACACACACACTGACCCACGAGAAAGGGAGAGGGGAAAACACCAATCCTCGGGGCGCTGGGCTTTTTCGACTTTTCCTTTAAAAAGAAAAAAAAGTTTTCAAGCTGTAGGTTCCAAGAACAGGCAGGAGGGGGCCGAGGCGGGGGGTTTTACAGAAAAGGCGGCCGTTCGGTTATGAGTCACAAGTGGGTTATAAAAGGGTCGCACGTTCGCTGGCGCGGGCTTCCTGTGCGCGGCCGGCCACGTCGGGCCGCCTGCAGCCTCGGGACCGGAGCCGACGCGAGCGCGGGCGCAGCGCAGGCCGCCCGGGCCGCCAGGTACGCCGACCCCGCGCCCCCGCCCGCCCTTCCGAGCCCCCCGGAGCCGCGGCCCCCGCCCCGCGCGCACGTGGCCGCCGAGCGCCCGTCGGAGGGGCGCAGTGCGCGGGGCCGCGCCCGGGACGGGAGGCCGCTGGGGGAGGGGGGGGAGTCCGGAGGGCGAGGGGGGGGGGGAGCGCGGGGAAGGGAGGGTGGAAGGACCCGCACGCAGCTTCTGTGCCAGGTTCCCTTGGCTGGCGGAGGAGGTAGGTCCCCGTGACCTGGCCTTGGACGAGCTTAGGCAGCGGGGTGGCCAAGTGTGTGCAAAACACACTTGGAGGGACAGGGTCGATCTGAAGGGACCGCCTTCAAAACACGTGTCCTTTCTATTTTCTTTGGAAAAGCAACTCATAATCATATAGCTTAATTTTACAAAAGTCCGAGTCCTAACTTATCAGATCCCAATGTCTGTATAATGGACGTAAGGCCATTGAACTTCGGGATTGATTTGCCCCCGTGGTGCCAGGGGGCGGGGGGGGGGGGGGGCGGGGGGGTTGTTTAGTTTCTGTGTTTGTTTTGTTTTGTTTTGTTTTTGCGGAGCACGTTGGATATCTTTCTTTATTCTCGTAAAACCCCAGGGCCCGGTCTTTCGAATTTTATATCGTCCTAAGCAGGCATATTGGGACGGTTATGAATAAACTTTAAGCTAGAATTACTGAAGCTGCCGGCTGACAGAGATACAAATGAGAAGCCAGTCTTTAAAAATGAGGGGGCTGAGGCTGAGAGAGGTGAAGTTACTTCTCTGGTGCCACACAGCAAATCTAGGATTCCCCTATGATTTCAAGAGGCCGACAGTACCTAACGATGCTTGTAATTTAATTTATATTTTGCGCCAAATAGTTGAGGTTCAATGGAGATAGACTTTTCCCCTAATGTTATGTAGATGTTTCCAAGTCAAAGTCGCTCATTATCTCCGTTCATCTCCCTGAAGAAGTAGTGCCTCTTTTATATGGCTTTAACATAATGTAGAATCTAAATGAACTAGGGCAGCCAAACTTTTAATAATCACAGGACTGATCTTTTAAAATGGGCATGTATATTTAATTGCTTATCTATGCGAACAGTGATATAAGCTATGAAGGTGACAAAGCAATTTCCTGCATATTGTCTACTCTAATAGTCATAATGATAAGAAACTGCAGGGTTAGGTGGTGTTATCCCCATTTTGTCCGTGGGGACTTGTGGCTCAGAGAATTTGTGTTTTCTCTGGTAAGGTCATTAGGTTCTTAGTGTAAAGCCTACTGTTAGGGGCAGATGTGAGATGTGGGATGTTGGGGGTTGGCCGGTGGTGGGTGGGGGACTTGGGACATGAAACCTCTCAGCTCAGGCTCATTCCCATCATACTTTGCTGCCTCCCTGATTCCTTCCTTAGAACCGCAGCGCTTTTAGTCATTACTTCTGCTGCACAGGCTACTCCGTAATGGCCTGTAATAACTGGGTTCTCTCACATGGCGGGGGCAGCTCACCTTGGCCACAGGACAGAGTTTCATCACCACACGTATTAAGAAAGAGTAACATGAGTGCTGGCTGAGACCTACACTGTTTCAAGACCGAACAGTGGCATTTGCACAAACTTCTACTCTGTTTTTACCTAACTAGTCATATGTAAAAAGTATAACTTACTGGTTTTTAAAAGAAAAAAAAAAATCCGTAAATGCCACGTTCCCTAAATGGGAAGGCCATCATCACGTTCTGTCTGGGCCAGACACTGTGCTGGACGCTGGAGAGCAGTCAGCAGTGAACAAACAGCACAGCCCTACCCTCAGGAATCTTAAAAGTTGGAGGAAAGGCTAACAGCACATTGCTGTGTCAACGGCATGTAACATAAGTAGTTAAACTACTTAGGATGTGCTGTGAATTTGGTCATTCTCTACGTTCCAGTGGCATACATGGAAAATTAATAACCTTCATCTTTCTTCATAGCTCATCAGATCAGTCTTCGGTGAATCAAAAAATCCACCCCTAAAAAGCCCCCTAGGTTTCAACTTCTGAAGAGTTTTTTCATCAGCTATTTTATGTCATGACTAAGATCTACCATTCAGTCTAAAGGAGGTTTTTCATTTTAGAGCATTAGTTCTTAAGCCCCTTTTTTCCTACCTTAAATCTAATGGAAGCCATGTGCGCTTTTCTCAGAAATGGTAAGAAGCGAAAATATGCATCCTCACACACAATTTTGTATTCGTGTCAGTGGGCTCCAGCCTTCCTTGAAGCTCAGGCACAACCCTCCTGGGGTGGACTTTGCTCATCCATCCCTATTCTAACCTGGTAGAACTTGAATAGCTTGAAAGATAGAGAGTGACGTGTGGACTCCACCTTGCACCTAGACAGGACGTCTTGGTCCTTGACTCGTTGGTGTCTCTACATTTTTGTGAGTCACTAGCTGTGAATCATAGCTCAAGCTATTGATTTTAATAGCTTTCCTGCTTTGGTGGTGGGCCTGCCGCCCACAGAGCAAAAGCCTGGTATTTTGGAAGAGGTACCAGCCTGAGAACCATGGTAGGACTCTAGTCCCACCTCTGTGCAAATTCCTGTGCCTCATTCTTCTCATCTCTAAAATGGGTGGTGGGGACTGAGTCATCTCTAGAGTCCCTCAAAGTGATGAAGAAATTCTGTGATTCCAGCATATGATTACTTACCACTTCACTTCACTTTCATACATCTTCTAAGACAGAGCCCGACCCAGTGAATCCATATCCCCTCTGTCCAAAGAGTCAGAGTCAGTAAGCACCAGTACAAGTGACTGGAGAATGTATGTTTGTCTTTCATCCATCTTACTGGCTTCCAAGCTGTCACACGTTTGCTGAGTTGGACAGAATAAGAAAATCATGACACACTCTGTCTCAAGGAAAAATGCTAAAGTTTGAAAGGCCGCTCTTTATCCCACCTTTTCTCTGACTACATCTTTCTTATATGTATATATTCCCTTTATCTCAGACTCTTAAAGAAAACAACAATGTTTATTTGTTCATTGCTGCATAAGACTCACCTGCCATAAAACACTGAAGCCGTGTCCGTCAGTCTTGTCTTGGGGCTTACAAGAGTCAGGGCCAAAAGCACACTTATCCTCAAATGAACACATCACACATCTGAGCAGTTCAGCATCTTCATTCATGGCTCCAAGGCTCTCTCTCGGCAGCATGGAAGAAGAGCGAACCAAAAGGCACAATTCCCACCCATAGACGCCGGTGACATACTAGCCAGAAAAAGAGACTTCACATGGGTCCAGCGGCATGGCTTGACGGGTTGTGCCAACTCGGAATCAGTTCTGGAAAACAATACCCACATGCGGGCAGATGGGGTTAAGGCAAAGGCAGAAAGGTTAGTGAAGAATATCACACAGCTCGTGTGATCAAGTTGTGAAGCTGATGTTTGGAGAAGTGAATGACATTCAGCGGCATTTACGCAATTCTCCGTGATGAGAATGCTGTATACACGGTGTAAGTTCCTGGCTGTCCTAACGAAGTGCTGTGCTCCTTTATGTTGTGCAGCCACCATGGGGCCAGCATAGTGGTTCAGAGCACGGACACTGGTGGCGGATTGCTCGAGTTTGTATTCTAGCGGCAGCCCTGCTTACGCACCCTTTAGCCTTGGGCAAATGACTTCACTTGCCTGAGCCCCAGTGCCACCAGGGATAAATGGAGAGGATGATAAAAGTCATTCCTAAGGCTGCTATGAGGAAGAAGAAGTCAAACGAGTGCATGGCCCAGAGACCCATGGAAGTGTTTGCAGTTAGCGTGCATACGTGTATGATCTTGCGTATTTCAAGAAACCAATTTGGAAAGTGAGATACAAAACCAGTCCGAAAGAGTGAGGTATGTAGGTACAAAATGGCCTCTAGAAGTTCTTGACAAGGTTGTTCGGTTTTGATGGGTTTTTAACAGTTTCATAATACGTTTTTTTTCCCTCCGTAGCCCCAAGAAACTCATAAAACACTTTGGAAAATTGCTTCCACGGAAACATTTTGGCGTACCTTTATGATTCAAAGATTAGAATACCAAAGGATGATTTTCCTCCGACTTGTATGTGTTTGTTGCTAGCCTCTAATTTAGGGGATGACTCAACCATGCAGTTGTAAATGTATCTTGTACTTTTCAAACGGCCAAGGCAGCAGGCGGCACATAGCCAGGTAATTTCAGGGACTCAGCAGGTATTCGTGACTGATGTCGTTAGTACCGCAGCTAACATCCATTGAGCCCTGAGTGTGGGCCTGGCGCCCACCCTCAATGTTTTATGGTCATTGTGTCACTTCATCTTCACGACGACCTTCTGAGCAGGTTCTATCATTATCTCCATTTTTAAAGAAGCAGCTAACACAGAGTTTAGTTAAACTGCCGAACACCGCACAGCTAGGACCATTGCTGTGGTCAGGAACGGAACGCAGGCAGGTTGAAAACAACAGACCAATAACACGCCTCGACCTTTCACTTTGAGACATTAATTGTTAACATTTGCCACATTTGCCTTCTTTCTCTCTGTGCCTGTCCGTCTGCCTATCTCTCTCTGTCTCTACGAAGACCTGGCATCTCACCTCTAGATGCCTGGGCACTTATCTCCTAATAAGGGCACACCCCTACCAACAATGAAAACACGTATTATGACATCCAAGTGTGGTTTTAAAACACAGGAATGGAACCTAGTTTCTACCCACAACTTCAGATTATTTCTGGTAGCATTCTCCAGCTTTATCCTTTAATGATTATACTTTGTGGACTCAGTTCCAAGCCTCAAATCCGCTAAATGTGAGTCACTAATGCGGAAAAGCAACAGACCTCATTAATACATTTCCGCATTCATAAACTGCCACTACGCCAGTTCTCCAAGAATCTGCGTGTTAGTTCGGTCATGCCCCAGGGCCAAAGCCAAAGCGAGTGTGCAGACAGAAATACCCCTGGAGCATCTCAGGGGTTTACCCAACAGCATTTACTGTCAGTCATGTATCAAGCACTGAGGTAGGACCCAGTCTCTGCCCTCAAGTATACCTCAGAAGAGACAAGAAGAAATCATCCCAGCGTAGTGTGAAAACAGCTTTGATGGAAGTCAGAACCAGGACTAACCGTCCTGGGGGAGGCAGTGAGGGAAGGGTCGCGCCGGGCACTGAAGAGGGCCCAGCCTCCAAGAATTTGCTCTGTGAGAGAAGAACTAAGAAGGAGAAGGCAAGGCGGGCGAGTCCGTATCCTAGGAGCAATTGGAAGTAGGTGTCCTAGTGCCTAAGTGTACATGCGACATGACGTCTGCAGAGGACATCTTGGGGAGCACCAAATACGACCCTCATTTGGTACGTGAAGACATTGCGTAAAACACCGCGGGGCTGTAAGTAGGGGATGGGATGGTGTTTGCTGTGTAACAGGGTCTTGCCATACATCATGAGAAAACCGATTTTTAAGCAGGCAAAAACCAAGCCTCTTGTTCCCCACAGACTCCATCAGTTTGTCTCACATCCTTCCCAGGACACAAATTCTTCCTTGTGTGGGGCCATCGCTGTGTGTAGAAATAGAAAAGAGGACTTTTCCTGCGAGGAAGTCCACGTAAGTGACAAACAGGTTGCACATAGTAAGTTCCAAAGGAGGCGTTTTATTGACGTTCCACGTTGGGAATAAACACAGTGAATTCAAGTGCACAGAGAAGGTCTCTGGAGGAGGAGACTCTTCCAAGGATGACAGAGCACGCCAGAGTTGACAACTGCCATCACGTTTCCTTTCTCTGGGGGAGATGGGGATGGAGAGGGGAGCAAGGATATTGAAAATAAATTGCAAACAAAGAAAATGATTATCAAAATTCTCTTATGGAAGTATGATATTAAAAAGTTTAAGTGGTTAGGCACGTGGAAAAACCTTTGAGTACTTATGAAGTAAGAATGAATGGCCGTGATTTAAAGAGAAAGAATGCGTCTCCCCCCATCCCAAGCTCTCTCCTTCCTGCTCCTTGTTTTCATCCGTGTTTGCTTAGTAACATATTCCGCAAGTTTGGGGCTGGCAGCTGAGCCAGTGTGAGGTCCGGTGTTGAGACGCTGGTTCAGGACAGGAGGGGAGGGGACTCATGCTGGCTCTGGACCCACTTCTGCTTACGCTACAGAATGGCTCTGGGGGCAGATACTTCTAACCTGTTTTTTTCCCCACATCCTTATCTGAAAAAGTGAAGGTATTAATCACTGTCTATAATAAAAATCTATTGGGAAGGCTGCTTAGCTTGTACATAAGATCCACAAGTGGTTTCAGTGAAATTTTCTGGTTTTAAAATTGGGAAAAGCAGAGTAATCCTCTAAGGTCCAGATTCTTTCTCATTTGTACATTCACAGTTAAAACGGCCACTCAATATGATGTTTCCATAGTGATCCTGTGAATTCCACACTGGCTGTCTTCTGAGACAGTGCAAAAGTATGTCATGCTTAGTTTTATGTGTTAATATCATTACTGGCATATATCTTTAAAAACATTCACTTTCTGGATTTCAAAATACAGAAAGGTATGTTGTATTACAGCTGTTCCACATGCAAACCCGCCTTTTCAAGAAGGAGCCCTTATTTGGCAAATAGCAGGTATTTGCCTTAAAGGATTCATAATTAGAACTATCAAGGGATGCTAGATTTTTGTGAAAATAGGTGAAAGAAAATATGACATAGAGAGTTGACGATCATTTTTTCCCCAGCAATGACTTCTGTAGGGAGTTTTTCTTAAATGTAAGAAAAAAGTTAATAATATGAAGAGTAACTTAACCATTCACCCGGAGGTCAGGATATGGATGCCACTTACAGACCACGCATTTTACTTTTAGAAGATGCATTTGTGTGCTTTTGAAGACATGACCCCCATCACTGACCATCTCAATCAGTAGCAAGCCACACGGTCAACCCCTTTTTACTGAGGGAACTCATGTGAATTCGAGAGGAATCATAATATTCTTTGCCCCATTTCCTGACAGCACAGAAGTTGCCTTCGCTTCTCATTTGCTGAGATGTAACACAGAATGATCATATGCTACAGAACACATACGATTAAAAAATTGCACACACGTTAAAAAAAAACAGCTTAGAAAACCATTCCTGTGAATATTTCTTTTTTCACAATATTAAAGGTCTGTATGAGGAATTACTGAGATGGTACACTTTTCTAGGAAATTTTAGACCATGTAGGAAATTCAGACACAGAGGACTGAACTAAAACTCAGGCAATACTGCTTCAGGTACTCAATTGGTGACTGTTTCATGCCGGACAGGAAAAGGACGAGCTCTTGAACTGGTGGGAGTACATCATCATCTTTCCTCTAAATCATTCTTCATCCCCATTAAAACTTACCCACCCTGAGTCCTCTCTTCTCAGTCCTTGATCTCTGCTTTCAAAGATGACTAGCTAACCAACCCACTAAATAAGTCTAAGTTCCAGTGCCAATGAGAGGGGCTTCTCCCTCTCCAGATACCTCCTTTCCATTTCAAGAACAGCTTACCTGAAACCCTACCTGGCACCTTGCTTCTCCCGCCCAAAGGACATGGTTCGAATGGTAAGAAATGCGGACGGAGTGGAAGGAACGCGAGGCACTATGACAGATGTGGCATTTTTAGAGGGGAAGGTCTTTGAGGACTGTGTTTTCAACCACCTTCATCTTCTGACCTTAGGTCAAAAAGGTAATGAAGAAATTGTCACTGTAAAGATTAACTACGACAGGTCCAAATTTTCTCGGGTCCTTGATCCTTACATACCTGCATTAATCTTCACTGCTTACTTTCATGACCTGAGCCAAAACAGCAATTTCAGAATATAGAGAATCAGCGTGAGTTCTGGTGGGAAAGCCAGACAACGCTCTCTTACCCAGTTGTATACTAGTCACTTCTAGTGATCGGATCCAAATATGGATCAACATTGAATGCCATCTTAATGATTATGTTTTTCCCTGGTGTATAAGAAAATGGGAAATACTTAACGTATCTAAATTTAATCATTTTAATTTTCAAAAGCCTAATTACTTTTCACCCATTAAGATGGCTTTGGACTAGAATTTGCCCTTACTGCTACATCAATACAGGATCCTGCCTTTCAGTAGAAATTCGTGTATATTCACTTTTTGACAACAAATTAATAGTTTCCAAATATTTGCACATTTCAGGATGAATCAACTCATGATGGCTTAGTTATGAAATTCAACCACGTGACTCTTTTAAAAGAAAACTTTATGGCATGCAGTTCTTCTGGTATGCAAAAATTAAGTAGTTGGTGCTGGGAATAAGAAAAATGGGGAAATATAGAGATATATAAAATTATGGAAGGATATGTCATGATTCATTATGAGAAGAGATCCTTAGTGACAAACTTAGGATATATTCTGCTCTGAATACATAGCTGATAACATCTTTCCTGGCAAATGAGTAAGGTAAGAATGAAAGGATCAGGGCGTGCCTGGCTGGCTCAGTTGGTAGAGCATGCGACTCTTGATCTCAGAGTCGTGAGTTTGAGCCCCAACTTGGGTGCAGAGTTTACTTTAAAAAAAAAAAAAAAGTATATACTGAAATGACATGGCCCTCCTCCAGAAAAAAAAAAAAAGAAAAAAGTCATTCTCAGGAAAAGCATAATTTGAGGAAAAATTTCCCAGAATGCACCCTTCAGAGATACCTCTGGTAATGCCTTACCAGAGAGGAAAAATAGGCCTGCCATATGATAAAAGGTATCCAGTATTATTATTTATCTAGTACATATCCAGGACTTCATCTTGGTGGATTTTTTATCCAAGGTGAGAAGGGATGGTTTTGACAATGACTGAGTAACAAATTCTCCAAAGTACTAGATTTAGCCTGGAACCTATATCATTATTCAAAAGATGTTCAGTGGTAAAGCTTATCTTGACAATGGATGTGGGCCTGAAAGTATTGTGGAGTGAGGGAGTTTGAGGTAGGTTTTCAGAATTACCCTAGTGAAGCTTCTATTTTGAGTGAGCCATATAAATTGTCCTTGTATTGCTATACATTGGAAATCATGCTTGTCGCATTCTTATCAAATGCTTAGCGGCTGGGGGCTGCCGATGGCTGGGTCTGTCACTGTGTCTAATTCTTCTCCTGCCAGTGGGGTGACTGTACTGGTGCCAGAAAGGGCCACTTCACTCCTCATTGCCTCATGACAGCATCTTCTGCCCAGTGTCTTGGCTATTAGACTAACCTTTGTTGTCTGTGGTCACTAGTTTCCACTCAGACACGGAGCAATTCTGGAAAACGGTGGAAGGCAGAAAACTTCAGTTGTTGGTTAATTTGGTTAGGAAGCCTAGTCAAAAACACTGGAAGTGAGCATCACTTCCACACTAATGGGCCTTCTGGCCAATCGAACATCTAAAAGTCTATTGAATATACTTCTTAGGCCATTCTAAGATATTTTCTCCTTTATTCTGTGTACGGGGGTTAATGTTTTTCACCTCTCCTTATGTTTTAAGTGAGATTTCAGACTGTGTAGTGTAGTTAGACAAACTGTGCCTGAGAAGTCTGTCTAGATACACAATAGCACAGTTTGTGTTTGAGCACTGAGAACAAAAGACCTATGGGACCCTTTTCACTTCGGCATACTTTTCAAGTTTGAACCAATAAAAAAAAAAAAGATGTTAGAATGTTTACTATAGTGTAGCACATTGTGAACAACTGGTCACTTTTCTGAGCACTGTAATCAGGCAATCTGTTAAAAAAAAAAAAAGATGAAAGAGAAGAAAATCCAATTATTATACTACATGTATTTTAATACCTGTGATCAGATGTCACCTTTAGAGAATAGGAGAAAAATTTATGGGTAGAACAAGATGCAAACAATTTACCTTAAATTTGAATTAGACATAACTCTTTTAAGAAAGGGTTGAATTATATTGGTTGGAGAGGAACCAACATTGGGATAGTAACATGTGTTGAGTATTTACTGTATCTAAGGCACTGTGGATAGGGGGAAAAGGTTATTTTTATAATCTTTATTGACCGAAAATCTGTAAAAATGAATTAAAGTCCTGAATTGGCATCATTGTTTAGAGCTCTTCATCCTTAAGTTAATTCATCTCAAAAAAACAGCAAAGTTAAGAAAAAAAATTACTATCAGTAAGAATGATATATTTCCTTGGTTTGGAAATTTCCAAACCACGGTATTCTGCTCTGTCAAAATACATTCATTGGGGAATTTTTAACTTTATACATTTCTTTTGAACTTAATCACAGTTTTACATCTAGCTGGTTTCATGATGAAATAAAGGAGAAGGTGATTCCCCTCTTGCACAGAAGAGACCACATGCTTGAATGGTACTCTAACTTCTAGGTTCTGCTATAGTAACACCGAAACCAGAAGCTTGTGGGAGAAATGTCACTTTATCTGAGAGAGTAAAATCAGACTCCAACAGGAAGTAGCAAATTCATCTTTGTCTTTTTTTAATCCACTCCTTGCTGAAGACAAGAGGTTTGAGAAACAGCACTTTTAAGTCATACTTCCTTTACGTAGATCAAAAACCAAAGCCACCGGGTAGCGCTTTGGCCACAGGAATCTCTAAATAGCAGATGGGGCCATTTTATGATGGATTCATTTATAGGAGAGATCCCCACTGTGTGCACCATATCTCTTGGAAAAAATAAAGGTAAAGCCTCAAGTGTTTACCACGAGTAAAATTCTAGCCTGAACTCAACCTTTACAAATTAGGCTAATTCGGTTTTAATTCTTACAAATCAGAAAGTACTATGTTGAATATTTTGGCCCTTTACTTAAATCATCTAGTTCCCAGGTAAAACATAAATCAAAAAAGATAGTACTATCAGAATTCAGAATCCCCTGTTTGCATTTTAGCATTTGGCAACTTTTGAAGAGTTGTTTTGTTTTTTTTCAAAAGAAGATGATACCTGTGCATAAACAATTCACATTACAGAATAGAATTTAAAACATATTTTTTTAGACAGACAGAGAGAGAGAGAGAGAAAGCAGGGGGCAGGCAAAGGGAGAGAGAGAGAGAGAGACAGAGAGAGAGAGAATCCTAAGCAGGCTCCATACTCAGTGTGGAACCCACCGCCCTGGATTCATGACCTGAGCCAAAATCAAGAGTCAGATGCTCAACCAACTAAGCTACCCAGGCACCCCAAACCATAAATCTACAAATAGTCTTCAAGTAGACCTAAAGGTAAAAATGTCTTGTGATTGCCAATTTCTCTAGCCTTTCCAACAAATTACTTGCGAGGATTTCATGAGCTAACTCTCTCCCTTAAAAAGAAAAGAAAGGCCATTTTTGCTCTCAGACTTATATTCCCTCGCTCCAGCTTTAGAACCGCATGTGCACACACAACCATTTCTCTCTCTCTTGCAGGTGGCGCAGACCAGGAAGGGGAAATCTGTGGTTTAAATTCTTTATGCCTCATCCCCTGAATGCTCGAGGCTTGCTGTAGGCTGTATGCTGTTAATGCTAATCGTGATAGGGGTTTTTACCTCCAACTGACTCCTACATGTTAGCATTAACAGGGTATGATGCCTGTTACTAGCATTCGCATGGAACAAATTGCTGCCGTGGGAGGACGACAAAGAAGCATGAGTCACCCCGCTGGATAAACTTAAGACTTCAAGCTGTCTTATTTTCTGTTAATCATGATCTGGTCACCAGGACGTTCCTTCCACCTTAAATTAAGTTTTAAGAGAGTAATGTCATTTAAAAGATTGATCAGCAGCATTCTGAACGCAAGCATTTATACTTTCATCCTCAAGTCCCCATTTTTGTATCTTTTAGTGGAAAACGTATTCGTGTCATTTTTTAATTCAGAGTTATGGTTTATTCATCGTAACTGTCCATAAGTACTTTTCATAACTGCCCTGGAAGAAATATGGACTAAACTCATTCTGCAAGAAATTTCTAGAATATCTTTGTAGTTAAAACTTAGAAGGACTGCTCCTCTCCAGTTACATCATGGATGGTCTGGCAACATTTTTAAACAGAAAAGTTGGTATTATTTTCCCCCTTGTTTAACAATTTTCTTTTTTTAATTTTTTTTCATATTTATTTGTGAGAGAGAGAGAGAGAGGGAGTTGGGGAGGAGCAGAGAGAGACGGAGACACAGAATGTGAAGCAGTCTCTAGGCTCTGAGCTGTCAGCACAGAGCCCAACTCGGGGCTCGAACTCACGAACCCTGAGATCGTGACCTGAGCCGAAGTCAGACGCTTAACCTACTAAGCCACCCAGGTGCCCCGACAATTTTCTATTCACAACTCTAAAGTTAGCACTTCAAAAAAATTTTTTAAATAAAGTTAGGACTTTTATTTGAAACTTAAGAGGGAATGGAAAGGCTGTGACCATGAATTTGTTTTTTAAAAATGCAATATTTTTAAAAAATGAAATATTTTCCCATTTAGCATGGTAAATGATGTCTGAGAGACAACCCCTGTCTTTTCCCTACGAGATACAAAGACTTAATTTTAAAAATTTCATATTTGAAATTAAGTCCCAAATCTAGGTTCAAGCATAATAGCTTGGCCGCATAATAATGTCGTGGGGTCAGAGAATCCACTTTTCCTCTCTAAGCCTGTTTTTTCACCCACAGAATGCGGCTGACACTTCACAAGGTTGGTGTGAGTCTTACACGGAATAGAGAACTATTTTGAAAAAGACAAAGCATTACATTAATGTTACAGTAAAATTAATCCAAGAACTAGTCCCCCACCTTCCCGACTTTGTTAGAGAAAAGCTAATGATTTAATTTACAGATTTTTTCAGGTTTGGCTTTCCATGCAGTTTTTTTTTTCCCCATAATTGACCATATCATTTACAAATAAATAGTTAATTGTAATTGTGAGCATATTTAATGTATATTGGTATTAGCGACTTCTCAACATTTTGTCAAACAGTTATGCACTGTAACCAAATAAATCTCTTTTAGCCCTTAGTTGATTTAAAATCATGTTTCATTTATGGCCTTTTTTCTTTTGCGAAGTACAAACTGTAACTTCAGAAGTCATTCACACCAAAAAAAAAAAAAAAAAAAAAAAAGACAATGGGAAAAAATTATGAGAATACCAAAGGAACAGCCATGACCCCTAGGACATGGTATTCTCCTCTGAGGGCATCCCCTCAGCCTAGCCCACATTTGTGGTCAAGTTCTTGTCCTGCCAAGATCAATTTCTCCTGTTAGCCCTTGGAACGAACCTCTGGTTCCATGGAGCTCCGAAGTAGGCTCGTCACATTCAAGGGTGTTTCTTCAGACTGTGCATTTTATCTACACTGCTAATCTCATAAAAGGAGTCCTTGTTTTGAGTCCCAATTCTCCAAAACCCTGCTTGCTGCCTACAGCCAGAATGTTAGGCATGTTTTGGCCTGATCAGGTATCCTTTTCCTGCTGTTCTAATGAAAAGCTATGAACACCAAAAAGGCAGCTTGAGAAAAACTGCGCTGTGAAATGCTTTATTTGAAGAGCACTAGACTACATGAAACTTGGGTGGGTTCCTTAATCTCTGTAGGCCTCAATTTTCTCACCGGTAAAATGACGACTGTTTCAGAAGGACGGTGGGCTTAAGTGAGATAGCGTAAAGTGCACGGTGTCTATTACGCAATACGTGTTAAATGAACACTAGCTTTAGAAGTTCTAAATTTCAGTCATTAAATCAAATAAATGCTCTACTGTAGCACACCTCCCTGGTGATGCATTAGCTCCAACCTAACCATAATCCCGTGGTGACAACCCAGAGAACCTAGATGTGCCAGGGTGGCTGGATTTTCTCTGATGCCCGGCTCTCATCTTGTTAGGCTGCTGGTTCCTGTTCTCTTGGTCTTAGATGGAGTCCTCTTGACCGATATGTTCAGTCATGCCAAAAACTCTTGGAACATGCATAAGACTGGGTGTGTGTTTAGGTTGGAGTGTGTGTGTGTGTGTGTGTGTGTGTTGAAGCAACAAACTAAGGGTGCTTGAAGTAATAGTGTGTTCTGTGTTACATGGAGAAGGTAAAAGGAACCCAGAATAATGAATCGAAGGAAACACTACGTTATGCAGGACATGGTTTCTTTAAAAAAAAAACAAAAAACAAAAAAAAAACTTGAAGAATGTCAAGAGTGTTGCCTAGGATCTGACCCACTTCCCCAGAAATTTGCTGAATTAGAGACCAGGCTTTTCCTATTCAGTGTCAGCAGTAAGACCCAGTAGCTAAAAAACAGAACAAGGACGGGGGGGGAGGGGAGGGACGAAGTCAGGAGATTGAAGAATATATAGAAAACATGGAGTATTAGAATTTTTCCAAAAATAAAAAGACGACCCCAGTACTTTGGTCAAAGAGGAAAAAGAGCTTGAAGAAAATAAGAAGTCTATAAATGGGAAGCACTCAAGAAAAGTTGGCCCATTAGGTGGTTTTCTAGTAGGAAACAGTGAAACCAACAGATTAAACTTACACATGAGAGTTCGGCTTTCCACTTTGGACTTCAATAAGGATAAGGAACTAACATACACATAAAGGGGTTGGGTTTTTTTCTGTTGCTATTATAACAGATCTAAGTCTTCCAGTATTCATCTCCAGCTGGTTAACACATATATTATATTCCTAACCACTCAGGTAATGGATTTTTTTTTTTTTAGGTAGATTGCTCAAATGTAACTCTTCCTCACTTCTTTGCAGAACTCAGGGATTTCCCAGGTCACTAGCACTGAACACAATGCATCATAACTGGTTGTGGTGTGTAAATGACCGCACTGTGAGAAGCGACAGTCTCCACCATCTTGCAGATTTAGATCTTTGATTATTCCAAGTCCAATTGTAAAAATAAGTAGATTTAAATACCATGAAACATTTCACTTTATACCCATAGGCTCAAGGAGGCGATTTTTGGGAAAAAGAAGCTCCTCGCAGCAAACAAATGACTGAAAAATGCTACCTATAACTGAAGAGCTGGGGCAGTGATTCTCACTTTGAGAATCTGTCTCCGGGATCCCACCCCAGGGCTCTCAATCCTGCAGTGGAGCTGAGGAAACTGCCTTTTTACCAGGCTCACCAAGTGACCTAGAGGCAAGTGGTTCATAAACCAACTGAGAGACAGTGGCTTATACCCAGCACTACTGTCCATGTGACAGTTGGGAATGCTCAGCAGAAATCCTGCAACATACAGATGCGCTTCTGTTTACTGTTTATACGGCATTTATTCTGTGCAATGAGAGGCTCTGTGACACGGGTGGCGTGGGGAGGTGCCCTGTCCTTGGTCTCTTTGTGGGATGAGGAGCAATTTCAGGTCCCATTAGCCCTCCCCACCAAAAACGTCCTAACCATCTCCATAAAATCCACCTGACTTGAAAGTTGCCCACTGAAATCAGGTGCCCTGTGTTCTGTCCCCAGCTGCAACTAATCAATGACCTTGAACTATCCATGTCCAAGCTATCGGCTGCTGCTTAGGGCAGCTGTTAGGGAAGGTCAGGGAGAAGGGACTGGGTGCCGGTTCCCGCCTCGGAAAGAGCGGGCTGACCTGATGGAACAATCACAAAACGTCACCGCCATCCTGGCTCACCTCGTGCTGTCAAAGCTTCACCAATCGAGATATCCGGTCTCCCCTTAGGAAAATACAACCCTTTCCCAAATGCTGACATTCAACAATTTCTGATCCTTTAGCCCATGCCCGGCACATAGGAAAAGAACTCTGCAAAGGGTTCCATCCAGCATGATCTTTTTCCTCTGTTCTCCCAAAGTACAGCTTGTAGCTCCCCTATAAACAAGTGCTTCTCACGGTGCCCCCACATTTGTTACTTGCTTACAGGCTGTCCTCTCTTCTAGATCATGAGCTCCTGTAGAAAGAAACACTTCCTACAGTATAAAACCGTTTTATACTTTTCTGTATCCCACTCAGCTCAGGACCTTGCTCACAGTTGCTTAAGTAGAATGGGAAACTGTATCCAAGTCTCCACCGACTTTGGAAATACAGCTTGTTCCGATGTTGGAGACTATCTGTACCTGGCATATGTATATATCCCGACTAGAAGAACTGTTTTTCAAGTTGACCTGTATGGACTTATCGCAGACAGCTCAAGCATCAATTTGGCTCTTCCTGAATTCTGCACATAAAGGAGGCCGTCTCCAGATTCATTTTAAGAAATTCCATTATTGAAAAAATATATATGAAAACTTGTCCTTTTAATCTCTACAGGCAGGCTTCACAATAACACCCAACTTCAAGATCCCTTGGAAATAAATTACAGGGGTGTGTGGCTCAGTCGGTTTAGCATCCGACTCTTGATCTCAGTTCAGGTCTTCATCTCAGGGTCGTGAGTTCAAGCCCTGGATTGGGCTCAATGTTGAGCATGGAACCTACTTAAAAGTAAATAAATTTTCTGGGCACCTCGGTGGCTCGGTTGGTTAAGCATCCAACTTCGGCTCAGGTTATGATCTCGCAGTTCATAAGATCCTGCGTCAGGATCTGTGCTGACAGCTCAGAGCCTGGAGCCTGCTTCAGATTCTGTGTCTCCCTTGCTCTCTGCCCCTCCCCCGCTCATTCTCTCTCTCTCACTCAAAAATAAACATTAAAATTTGTTTTAATAAATGCAAAAAAATAACAAAATAACATTGCAGTAGTAGCCTCTCCTAAAAATTTCCCCTAAATATTTCCCCTTTCTTTCAACATATTTAATCATGTAGGAAACCTAAAATCTACTCACTTGAATAAATTTATCTTTGTCTACATTATCGAAACTTAAAATACACATACTCTTTGATCCACAGGATCACCTATAAGAATTTATATTCTAGACCTACAAGCACATGTGTAGAATCCTATGTACTGGGTTACTTGAAGCATTACTTGAATACCAAAAATTAAAAATCAACCATCAACAGGGACTGATTAAATAATGGTACACCTATAAATGCAATACTAGCTACTGAAAGAATAGGAACAAAATGTGTAAATTCTGAAATAGAAGAGAAAAAAGGAAGAGAAAATAAGGAAAATCAGATCAATCTAATACTTGGCAAGAAACAAAAAAAAAATGTAAGAAATAGATAATCACAGTAAAATGTATATGCACTAAAACTTATCTAGTAAAGGACAGTAATTCCAAGACTGGATTTTAAAAGAAAACAACACTTTTATGCTGTTTGCAAAAGACTTGAAACTTCATGACCAAAAAAAAAAAAAAAAGAAAAAAAGAGTTGAAAAGTTAATAGTAAAGGGACAGAAAAAACATATACCAAGAAAATGTTTAAAACCCAAAGTAAGGGGAGCCTGGGTGGCTCAGTCATTGAGCATCCGACTCTTGATTTCAGCTCAGGTCATGATCTCAGGGTCGCGGGATCAAGCCCCTGGCCGGGCTCTGTGCTGAGTGTGGAGCCTGCTTAAGATTCTCCCTCTCTCTTTCCCTCTCTCTCTCCCCCTGCCTGTTTCCCCTGCTCATACTCTCACTCTCTCTCTCAAAAAAAAAAAAAAGAAAAGAAAAAGAAAAACAACAATAACAACAAAAAAAAACAAGGTAATAATAGAACCAGATTAAACAAAATAAATAGATTAAAGAAACCAAATTAAAGGGGATAAAATCATTATAAGGGATACAGAAGACCCTTACTTAATGACAAAAAAGAAACAATTTGCCAGCAAGTTATAAAAACCGCAAACCAGAATACATGGTGCTAACAAAATAGTCTCAAAATATTGAGCAAATACTAATTTAATTACAGCAGAAATTGTCAGTCTACAATCTTTGCAGAAACATGGATTTAAGGGGAAAAACGATTCCTCTATGCTTTTTTTTTAAATTATTTTTTAACGTTTATTTTTGAGAGAGAGAGAGACAGAGCACACGAAGGGGAGGGGCAGAGAGAGAGGGAGACACAGGCTTTGTCAGCACAGAGCCTAACGCAGCCCTCGATCCCACGAACCGTGAGATCATGACCTGAGCCGGAGTCGGACGCTCAGCCAACTGAGCCACCCAGGTGCCACCCCCATGCTTTTTTTAAAGAGAAAACCTAACACATTGCGACACGAAAGGCCAAAAGGAGTAAAAGAGTATTTGCCATCACCTAAAGAAACCTGGTGGAGAAATTTCAGAATCAGAAGAACAGATTTTAAGACAAGTTGCTCAGAAGCTGACAAGTTGGTCCTACAATAACCACAATTTTGAAAAAGGAGAATAAGCAAGAACTCGGAACATGCTAGACAGCTGTACTAATGAAAACTGCAAGGCAGTAGCACAGGGCAGACACATGGGCCGGTGAAAACCCCCGGGGAATGTGAAGGAATCGGACACAGGACAGCAAGGTAGGAGCACGGGGTGGAGAGAAAGAACATGGTAGAGAATAAGTGACTATCCGCGTGGGGTAGGCAGGAATTCAAAATCAAATCAATCCCTTCCCTCCCTCTATATGCAAAAGTATACGTCAAGTACACAACTAAAAAATGTGAAAAACGAGACTTGAAAATATTACAAAGCACAGAACGATGCCTTTTATTTTTCTCCAAGTTTTTATTTAAATCCCAGTGGGTTAACACACAGTGTTAATATTAGTTTCAGGTGTACAATTGAGTGATTCGTCATTTCCACACAACACCCCGAGCTACTTCAAGTCAGAAAGGGCTTTCTTAAATTTCTTAAACACATATAAATCATAAAGGAAAAAATGGGTAATTTTGACCCCAGTAAAATTAAAGCCAGCACGACAAAGTTAAAAGGTAAGCCAGCCTAGAGAAGATATGTACAGTGGCAAAGGCTTAACTTTCTGAATATGTAAAGAACTCCTGTCAAAAGGACAAAAGATCCAGTTGGGGAGGCAAAATGAGAGGCAAAGGCTATAAACTGGTAACACAGAGAGGAGGAAACCGTGCTGGATAAAAAAACAAATGAAAAGATGCTCATGGTCTCTGTTCTGCTCGGTATTAAACAAACTAAATCAAAAGACAGGGTCAGGCAGAGCCAATCAACCCAAATGTCTGACGATGGCAAGTGTGTGTGAGGGGGAGGGGAGACAGGACTGTCACCGCTGATAGGGAGTAAGCTGGTACAACTATTGGCGTGATTAGTAACATCTAGTGGAGTTGAAGATGCGTGTTCCCCTTCAAATGTGTACACGAAGAAACCTACACAAGGATGTTCTTTTTGTAACACTAAAAAGCCCACCCTCAATGGCCACCGATAGGAGAAATGAATTAATCATGGGATTAATCACAGAACGAATACTACACGTATCGACCAGTTATGCACGTATCAACAGGTTAAACGTGAAAACATAATGCTGAGTGAGACGTTTCAAAGGGACATGTGTCACGAAACCAACTGCGTTTAGTTGAAAACACGGAGGATACGACACACTGCAAATCATGAAGGGTCCAGCTCTGCACAAAAAGGAGAGCAGTTCTTGGAAGGAAATGAGAAGAGGAAGATTTTCAATGAAGAGGTCGCTTTTTATTTAAAAACACAAGGATCTGAAGTAACTAAGGGAAAAGGTTAACAATGGTTACACTTGGGTAGTGGCCACACGTCAACAAGCCCGGTTGCGAACGACGGGGATCCGCTCTAGCTAGTTTACGCAGGAAACAAATGGCTCGCGGACAGCCCCAGGCTTGGAAATCGGGTTACACAGCTCGAAGAAATGCCCTTACGCCAGAGTGGCTGCAGAGGGGGACCTGCTGGCACCCTTGGAGCACTGCTGCCTTGGAAGCCACAAGTCACTGCTCCCCTCGACAAAGTGCATCCCGTGTGCCACTCTGTCTTCCTGGTGTCACTCCCAAATGTCACACAAGTGTGTCTGCTGGTGACTCTTGCTGAGCTAGGCTGGCTCAGTTGGTAAAGCACGCGACTCCTGATCTCAGAATCGTGAGTTCAAGTCCCATGTTGGGCATGAAGCCTGGCTGAGCCCCAGCTGCCAGGCAATTTTGGAAAGTAAGTTCCACTCTTGCACTTGCTGAGATAAGATCCATAAAAGGGGAAGTCACCAGAGTGGATGTTCACACAGTGCTAGGTCTCCGAAAAGCATGACAGATGTCCACTCACATAAGGGTGAAGTTCTGCATGTCTCTGTATAAAAATACACAACTATTTTGTTTAAAATAGCTCATAATTCAAAAAAAAAAAAAATCAAAGTATAAATCCACAAAGGGGATGGGAGAGGAAAGCAGGAGCAGACAAGAAATTTCCAGCCATCTCCAAAAGATGTGACTAATACAACAGTAGAGGATGTCACCACCTAGACTGGATGTGGAGGGAGCCCATCAGAAGAGAGAGCCGATGGGCCTGGAGAAGCCCAGAGGTGGTAAAAGACAGAAGAGGAGCTAAAAGGGGGATTAGAGGTCTATATACAAACCAGTTGACCTCAACCCCTTAACCCCGATCTCCAAATACAGAAAGGCCCGAGTCCAGGTTATCTCCCCCCAGGCAAAATGTTGGAGGGATCTCATAAGGGAAAGAACTGTCTGGGAGGAACAAGAGCAGTCAATATAGGCATCTGTCACCGGAACCGAAGACCCCATCATTTGAGCATTTCGAAAATCCCCATCGTAACAGCCAGCATCAGTACTCATCCTCACAGAAGCTGAACGTTGCCTGGACCACAGAGCTGCCATCCAATCTGCCCATAACCACCTCTCCAACTAAAACTAGTAACCAACAATCACTAGATTTTGGAGGCTGGGGGGAAAACCCTGAAACATGAAAAATTGAGATAAGCAAAAAAATCTATCACTTGAGGAAAGATAGAATTCAGGGACCAGGAAATAAATGCATATAATTCTATCTGTTCTTTAGAGTCACACAGAGGGCTGGCTCTCTGGTAGAGGACGCAACTCTTGATCTCAGGGTCATGAGTTCAAGTCCCACATTCGGCATGGAGCCCACTTAAAAAAATAAATAAATAAAAGGTTCAGAAAGATACACTGTCTGTTATACATGAATTTCAATTAAAAAGATAAAGATATAGAAAGAAAGAAAGAAAGAAAGAAAGAAAGAAAGAAAGAAAAAAGAGAGAGGGAAAAATACAGATCTAAAACCTAACTAAATGGTATTAGAGAAACAGAAAAAGGAGTATTTAAAAAGAAAAATTCCCTAGAGCTCAAAAGAGTTATCAAAATTGAAAGCACCAGAATAATTAAAAACCTAGATAGATATGAAACATCTAGGTCATCTAGAACATCAAGGTCCTAAAAGTACCCCAAGTGTGTATGCATGTGGGGGTGTGGTAGGGCAGGTGATATGGAGGAAGGCAGGTTTAAGAGAACAGTTTACATAAAAAGGAACAAAATCAGACAGCGTATCAGACTTTTCATTAGCAACATCAGATGCCAGAAGTTAACCTGAGTTGCTTTCAAAATCTTGACAGAAAATTACCTTTCAGGGGCGCCAGGGTAGCCCAGTCAGTTAAGTGTCAGGTCACGATCTTGCGGTCTGTGAGTCTGAGCCCACATTGGGCTCTGTGCTGACAGCTCAGAGCCTGGAGCCTACTTCAGATTCTGTCTCCCTCTCTCTCTGCCCCTCCTGCACTTATGCTCTCTCTCTCTCTCTCTCAATAATAAATAAGCGTAAAAAGAAAATTACATTTCAGTCTACAACTCTAGCCAGTTGACCACATGTAAGTTGCAAAGCAAAGCTCCTTTACACATGCAAGGGCTCACCTCTTAGACGCTTTTTCTTAAGATGGAACTCACTAGAGATTCCAACACAATGAGAAAGTTCATAAAGGAACAGGAAGATATGGTCTCTAGGAAGTAGATCCCACCCAGGGAAGAAATCAAATCTTCAGAAGAAACCTGTGCACTAAGCCCAGAAACAAAGTGTTCACCCTGGAACAGAAAGAAATCTTTTGGCCAAACAGTTTTAAAAGGGCTGATAATCAAGATTTGCCCCAGACACGGGAAGCAGGCACTCCCAGACTGTTGTTGGGAATGCCATTTGGCAAAACCTTGTGGAGGCTGAGCTCTGGTAGCATCTGTCAATAATTCTACTACCAGAGTCTATTCCTCTGACGTCACTTATACATGTGAGGCAGTGTAGAGCATGCGGGTGAAGTTACGTGGGTCCACATTCCAGCTTTGCTACTGGCCAGTTCTATGGTCTGTAGGTTTCCTCCCTTACAAAATGGAAACAACTTCTCAACACATTTTGAGGATTAAATAAGAGATTCCATGTGAAAGGCTTAGCACCATGGCCAGAACATAGGAAATACTGTTAACTTGGTCAATACTCAACTAATCTAACCACAAAACACTTAAAACATTTTGTACAAAAATGTTTACCGTGCCATTGTTTAAAATAGCAAAAATGGGGGCGCCCAGGTAGCCCAGTCAGTTCAGTGTCTGACCGCAGCTCGGGTTGTGATCTTGTGGTTCACGAGTTCGAGCCCCACATCGGGCTCACTGCAGTCAGAGTGACCCTCTATCCCCCTCTCTCTCTGCACCTCTCCCACTCACTCTCTCTCTCTCAAAAATAAAAAAATAAAATAAGATAGCAAAAACGGAAACTAGTGTGATCCTTTGTTTTCAAAAGATTCCACTTGTATTTGTACATATGCTTATACATGTAGAAAAAAGAACTGAATGGAGAAAACATGTCAAGGTGTTATATCTGGGGAGCTGGAGGGCGCAGGGTTGTTTCTGCATAAAATTCTTATTGTGAACAGCATAAGCTGTCTTATCCTTTAAAGGAAGGAAAAAGTATAAATTAGTATAAATCTTAGGGAGAAAAAGACAGTTAATCTTTATAAGCCCACACAAACATTTTGTAGAAAACTTTTATTTTAATTTACTATATATATTTAATTTTTAGGAAATTACTGGGTCGATGCACTTTCCTCTGTAGGTTTAGTTTGATCTTCAGTTACCTGTAAAAACATGAATAGCTTTACTTTTCTAATAAAAACAACTTTTAGTTCCACCCTCCCCCCACCATTTTAGATCATTCCACAGTCCTTCTCCTATAATGACCGCTGGTCTTTCTCCTTCGTTAGTAATTATTAAAGAAAGGTAAGTAGAGGGCGCCTGGGTGGCGCAGTCGGTTAAGCGTCCGACTTCAGCCAGGTCACAATCTCGCGGTCCGTGAGTTCGAGCCCCGCGTCAGGCTCTGGGCTGATGGCTCGGAGCCTGGAGCCTGTTTCCGATTCTGTGTCTCCCTCTCTCTCTGCCCCTCCCCCGTTCATGCTCTGTCTCTCTCTGTCCCAAAAATAAATAAAAAACGTTGAAAAAAAAAAAATTAAAAAAAAAAAAAAAAAGAAAGGTAAGTAGAAAAAGAAGAAACCTTACAAGGCCAAGGTCACAACAGAAATTATCAAGTAAAGTACAACAATTCTACTCAAAATATAATGAGGCATCCATCTAGGCTTCCCAAGTTTGTCGTTTTATTTTTCAATTACAAAATGGAATCCTTAGTGTGAGAAAAAGCCCAGTAATGCTGTAACACAGTATTTTAAATCAACAGAGTTTCTTGAGAGACATAATTCTATTTTAAACATAGAATATTACAGGTTTAGTAGAAATAGGGACCTGTATGTCCCTATTTTTAGTCTGTGTCACTCAAACACATCCATCAAACAGCTAAACTATACTCATCACCCTAAAACCTGCCCCACGTGGTGCCTTACCTATCTCGCTGAGGGGCTCTGCCCAGCTACCCGAGCCTGCCACTGCAGAATATAGGTTCTCTTCTGTGCACATTTCAATCAACAAGAATTCAACGAACTCTACCCGGGGCTCTCACCGCAACACCTGAACTTGAGGCTCTCATCTCTTCCATCCCTCTAACAGACCGCAGGCTTACGTCACAGCTTTCTTCCGTGCTGCCCCAGAGTGAGCTCTGGAACAGGAATAGCTGACCAATAGGTCACTTCCTTTCTCAAATTCCCAGTTGCCTCCAATCACCTTCAGGAGGGGAATGCAAATTCCCTACCATGGAAGACAAGCCCCTCAGATGCTATTTCCAAGAAGCTCACTTTGTTGGACTCATCGCCCACACTACACACGACCGCACACCCAGGTTTATGTTCTAGTCACCGTGCTCTCCATTTCTCCGTGCTTTTAGGCAAGCAGTTTCCTCTGAGATAACTCCCAAGCCAGCCCCCCCAACCCAGCCCCAAGCAACCCCACATACCAAAGGGTGAGCTCAAAATTTGGCATGACACATACATAACAAGCACTGACTGGGTTCACAGACTGAATGTAAAGGCACTAGCAGAAACAATTAGAAAACTATACGAGGAGGCATATAATCCAGCAGGAACTGTAGGAATAGATATTTGTTCGGTGATGGCTCTGAGAAGGTTTCATGGAAACAGTAAGACTTGGACGAAGTACTGAAGAATGAGTCGGATGTTTCATTTATATACAGGAGGAGAAAGGGAAACAGAGTCCAGACAGAAAAACTGCCATGAATAAACAAACCAGAAAACAAGTCTGAGTTAAGAATACTAGTGTTGTATATTTGAAGGTTGCTGAAAGTAGATTTTAAAAGTTCTCATCACACACACACACACACACACACACACACAGAATATGTCACTCTGTGAGGTGATGGATATGCTAGCTAACCTTGTTGTGTAATGGTCTGCAATCCATACACACATCAAATGATTGCAGGGTACGTCTTACACTTAAACAATGTTAGGTGTCATACATCTCAGTAAAGCTGGGAAGAAATAAAGTGATATAAGAATGTAAACTAAAAAAAAAAAAAAAAAAAAGTTTGAGTGTATTTGCAAGCTTGACTAGAGTGGAAAATTACAATAACCAGGATGAGTTCAAGGAGGCCAGACTACACAGAATAGCTCTCAGATAATGTAACTAAAGGCTAAGTACTTAGTCTATGAAAGAGTAAACAGGGATAGAACTGGTCAAGAAATATAATCATTCCTACTTGTGAAATGTAAATACTAATGACACAGAATGAGCTACAAACGCAAGTACCCAGGAAATTTGCACATCTGTCAACCAACAGTCAAGGCAGCTTCAAAATACACGTGACAAATCTCACTCTTTAAATGTTCATTAGGCTTACAAAAACTACCATCTCTTGAGGACCCAATTAACACCACTGGACCCCCTTAAGAACTCTCGCTACTATACAGCGGTCCCCTTATTCTTCTTCAGGTTCCACAACATCATTTCCACAATATTCACAAATAAAAACAAGAGAACTGCCAAATCACAGCTCTTCTCTTGCCAAGATGCTACCGGGGTCAACAGCTACAACACCGCTTTAGCTACAGAGACAACCAATTAATTTTTTTCTTCTGTGTTCTTTTATTTCTTTATTTACTGTTTTGTTGTTGCTTAATTTCAAAACAACTTTCTTCATGGAACAGTACTCATTAGCTGTCAAAAATACTTACCATTTTCCGAGATCTCTCCAATAGCTTATTCCATATAGTAAAATGTGCCTTGAAAAGAAAAGAGTCACGATGAATTATATATAGCAATGAAGTTAAAATAAAAGTAGCTGAGTCTTATATAGGTTTTAAGCAAGCAAACACATAAAAAAGAAGGCAGTACTAATGAGGTTAAGTGGTTACAGAAGTGGATTACCCCTGAAAAGGTATTTAATGGGACAGCCACTTTGTTTGGCATTTAAGCAAAAAAGACTAAGTCTTTTTTTAAGACTTTTTAAAGAACATGCCATTCTTCCTCTTTTGTCCTTAATCATCAGCATCATAGACAGTGTTTCTTCTAACAGGAAGCAAAACTGTGCCCCATCTTCCCACAGGTTGTAGTTCTTTCCTTAAATAGCCATTTACAACCAGCTAGAGGTCATTCTCCACACCATCAGCAGTCACAAGGAGAGGTTCATCAGAAACCGACTGATATCTTCACACTGAAATGGGAGCCCCAGAGGTTTTACCTAATTACCCTAAGAACAAGTAGAAACTAACGCAGACAATAATAAAATTATAAAACCAATTTACTTAATCCTTAACAATTTTATACAGCAAGGGATCATCAGAATGCAGATGAAAACTGTGCCAAATGCGTAAGGACCACATCAATTTTACTAAGTCACATGAACGACCTGGCAGAATCCATGATAAGAGGTAAAATTACTATATGTACACGTAAGCCCTTCTGGAGAAAAGGGCAGCATCGCATGTTTAAAGGGAAGACAGCCGAATGGACTGCTGGTGCAGACCCCGGAGTGTGTGGCTGGAAGACAGCAGATGACAGAGAAAGTGCTATGAGAGATCAGAGGGGCAGGCAGGGGCCACGTAATGCAGGCCTTCGTGAGACAGGCTACAGGGTTGGGATCTGTTTACAAGAAGCCACTGGAGTGTTTGGGGCAAAGGGATTACATGATCTGAGTATGAAAAAGGCCATTCTGGCTACTAAGCAGGGAATGTGCTTTGGAGGGGGAGCATCCTCGGTGATGAGTAAGGGGCTTGGAAAGAGTGGTGAGCACAGATGAGACGCTACGTGATGGAAGGATTCAGGGCATGTTTCAGAGTTGAGATGAAAGGTCTTGCTGATGGACGGGACGGAGCACGGCTGGGAGGGAGAGAGAAAAGCCAAGGATCACTTCACAGCTAAGCAGATGATGATGCCATTTACTGAAATGCAGAAAGCTAGGAAAGGAAGCAGGTATGTGGCGAAAAACAGAACATATGCTAAAAATTACAAAATGTTGATGAAAGAGATGAGGATTCAAACAAAAGATATACTGTGTTCATAGACTAGAAGACTCAATTTAGTAATGATGTCAATTCTCCCTAAATTATACGGGTTTAACTCAATTCCTATCAAAATCTCAGCAAGATTTGTCAAATCAGAAAGATTATCCTAAAATTAAATGAAAAGGCAAAGAACATAAAATAGTTAAAACAATTTTTCTAAATAATAACAACATGGGATGAATTATTCCACCTGATTTGAAGAACTATTTACAGCTACAGTAATCAAGACTGTGATACTGGCAGGACAGAGACACACATCAATGGAACAGAACAGGGAACCCAGAAATAGACCCATTAAATATGCCCAACTGATTTTTAATAAGGGTGAAAGCAATTTACTGGAGGAAGGACAGCCTTTCCAACAAATGGTGCTGGAGAACCTTGACATGTACAGGCAGGAAAAGTGCACCTCCACCTCCTTCTCACGCCGTGTACAAAACTTAACACAAAGTGGACCACAAACCTATATACAACTATAAAACTTTTAGGGAGAAAAAGAGGAAGACAAATCTTTGGGATCTAGATCCAGGCCAAGAATTCTTGGAATTAACACCAAAAGCATGATCCATAAACAAAAACTAATAAACTGGACTTCATCAAGATTAAAAACTTCTGGGGAGCCTGGGGGGCTCAGTCGGTTAAGCGTCCAACTTCGCCTCAGGTCATGATCTCACAGTTCATGGGCTCAAGCCCCACGCTGGGCTCTGTGTTGACAGCTCAGAGCCTGCTTTGGATTCTGTGTCTCCTTCTCTCTCTTGACTCTCCTGCTCATGCTCTCTCTCTCAAAAATAAACATTAAAAAAAATTTTTTTTTTAATTTAAAACTTCTGATCTGCAAAACTTCTGATCTTTTGTTAAGAAGATAAAAAGACAAACCACAGAGAGAAAATATTTGCAAACTATGTATCTAACAAAGGACCGATATCTAGAATATACTAGGAAAAAAACTCTCAAAATTCCACAGTAAAAAGCAAACAATCCAGTTAGAACATAAGCAAAAAACATAAATTTCCCACCAGAAAAGATATACAGATGGCATATAAACACAGGAAAAGATGTCAACACAATTAGCCAATAGCAAAACACAAATTAAAACCACAATGAGAAATCATACAAACTTATCATAATGGCTCAGATAAAAAATAGTGACAATGTCAAATACCGGGAATGGCAAAATGGCAGTCACTGTGGAACTCAGTGTGATAGTTTCCTAAAAACTAAATATGTGCCTTCTGACCCAGCAACTTTACTCCTGGACATTTATCCCAGAAAGATGAAAACATATATTCACAAAAACCGGTACACCAATGTTCATAGCAGCCTTATTCGTAATAGCCAAAGAACTAGAAACAACCCAAATGTCCTTTAATGGGTGAATGGTTCAACCAACCACAGTAGATCCATACCACAGAATACTACTCAGCAATTTAAAAAAAAGAAAGAAAGAAAGAAAGAAAGAAAGAAAGAAAGAAAGAGAAAGAAAGCAAGCTACCGATACATACAACTTGGATGAATCCTCAGAGAATTACTACTGAGTGAAAAAAACCCAATCCCAAAAGACTGCACAATGCATGATCCTATTCATATGATACTCTTGCATGAAAATGCATAGGAACAGAGAACAGATGAGTATTTGCCAGGGGCAAGGAGGTGGGGGTGGGGCAGAGGAGAGTGGGCGTGGCTATCGATGGCCAATAGGAGAGAGCCGTGTGAAGACACTGTACTACATCTTCACTGTGTCACAGTCCATACATCGGTTGCGAAAGTTTGCAAGGTGTCAGCATTGGGGAAACTAGGTAAAGGGATCAAGGATCTCTATATTACTTCTTATAACTGCATGTGAACCTACAAAGATTTTGAACTATCTCAGAATCCAAAGTTGATTAATAGAACTACCCTACAAGCCAGCAATTACACTACCAGGTATTTATCCAAAAGATTAAAAAATGCTGATTCGAAGGGGCACATGCACCCCAATGTTTAAAGCAGCACTATCGACAATAGCCGAAGTATGGAAAGAGCTCAAATGTCCATCCACTGATGAATGGATAAAGATGTGGTGTGAATATTTATGTGTGTACACATGTACACACACACACACACACACACACACACACACACACACACACCATGGAATACTACTCGGCGAAGAAAAAGAATGAAATCTTGTCATTTGCAACAACGTGGATGGAACTAGAGTGTATTATGCTAAGTGAAGTAAGTCAGTCAGAGAAAGACAAATATATCATTTCACTCATATGTGGAATTTTAAGAAACAAAACAGATTAACATAGGGAAAGGGAAGCAAAAATAAGATACAAACAGAGGGGGAGACAAACCCTAAGAGGCCCTTAAATACAGAGAACAAACTGAGGGGTGCTGGATGGGTGTTGGGTGGGGGGATGGGCTAAACAGGCAAGGGGCATTAAGGAGGATGGCTAGTGTCGGGATGAGCACTGGGTGTTATATGTAAGTGAAGAATCACTAAATTCTACCCCTGAAAGCATTATTATACTATGTGTTAACTGACTTGGGTTTAAAGTAAAAAAAAAAAAAAAAAAAAAAAAAAAAAAAAAATTAGTGACGGGTGGGAGCAATATGGAAAATAAAAGACTCTGAGTCATGAATAGATCATGCCAAACCCAAGACCAAAAGGCATTCTAGAGGGTCTTACCAACATGCACTCCAATAATCTCAATGCACCCTCCCCTATATTAATTTGAAAAAGTAAAATAACTATCTCAGTTTGATTCAACTTTTTCAACTAATATCTCTTTCGTGAATTATCCGTTTACATTCTGAGCAAAATTGTTCTTAGCATAAACATGAATTTACAAAATATTAGTGTCACAAAATTTAATGAAAATTAAAATGTACATCCTTCAAATTAGTATAAAATCAAGAACGAGAATGACATCCACTCCCAAATTGGACGACCTGAAACTTTCAGCTTTACTTACTCTTAAGTGTACCGGTAAAGACAGACCCTGGAATCTTCGTACAAGACTCAACTGCGTGGCTTGAAGATTGTGAACTGCTGATACTTCATACTGGAAACAAATACTTGTTCTTGGAATAAGAGGACCCTCACTCACATCAATGAAGTCACCAAATCTGATTGATTTTAAAAATAAACAAATAAAACCTCAAAATCAAATCATTTAGAGTAGTTTGGGGGGAAAAAAGAATCTATTCAATCTCTTTGAGGCAATGTCCACAATCAAGAACATTCTATATGGCTCAATTCAATCTCTAATTACCCCTGACGTAATAATCTCAAGTGAAGCGGCTAAAACTATGAAAATTAAAGTCAAGTGAACCTTGTTCCTTACTAGCATTGATATAACTTTAGAGATTTTTAAGATCATTGAACACATCATGCTCTCAAGTGAATCCAATGTCTAAAACTGATCATCTACGACCTCATAACAACTCACTGTAATAGAGTTTAGAACTCACTATACAGGACAGATTGTCCAAAGAGCAGCTTTCTAAAAGAAAAAAATTAACTGAGTCATGAAAACATGAAGCTGAGAACACAGATACAGGCCATGAAGTCATTTCTGCAAATCCATTATGCACGGTCTTACCTCCCTCATCCCAGTATCAGCACATTCCTATTTCACTTACACGTAACATAAGTAGTTACCAGTCAGTATCCATATTTGCACATACACGTGAATTATGCTCAATTCACAACAATAAATATTTTGCCCAATTTCAAAGTTAAGTTTTAAAAATCACATTTTTAAACAATGGTTTTCAACTCTTGAAATGCGGAAATAGAAATAAGAAACAATAAAATGAGGAACAGAAACCACAATGGCTCCTGAAGAGAATTTAAACCTTCCAATTACCACTGTACCAAAACAATGCACAAAGCAACAGAAAATAAGGTAACAAGAATAACAAATTATGGCACAGATTCGTCTTTTTCAGTCATAACTGTACGTTCAGTCACGTCAATTCCACTGCCTAAGTCTTCCTATAAATTAGCAGGACAGCAACTTTATTTTTACTTACCTGTGCAGCTTGACTATCCTCTCAGGGTTCTGAGATGCCTTCTCTTCTATGAAATCCGTTTTGTACCTAAAGAGGAACAAAGAAAAAGCGACTTACTCCTAAACGCACAAAAAGGGATTTAAGGACATCTCCCCTCTCTTCCTCGTTGGCCAGAGTTTTTCAGACGGGTTTACACTTGGAGTCTCCTCTTCACACCTCACCTCCTTCAGTCTGGCCACAAGCTCACGGCTCCGCCAAAGCCATAGGTACCTCCCTGGCCTCACCCTAACGGACACCTTTCTGTCCTTATTTCCACTGTTCACCTCCATCTGTCAAAGTGCTCATTTCCACTGGTGTCTGTGGCAGTCCCTACAGCTTGTTATTTCAACTCTCTGGCCACTCTTCCTCCCCTCTCCCCTTCAGGGGACCTGTCCTAAAGCCTCCTTTCAAGCAAGCATCCTCCCTGGGCTGGCTCCTTGATGCGCACAGCTCTAATTACCACTTCTGTGTCCTTATCTTCCACATCTCAGCGTCTAATCCACATCCTTCTTCTGAGCCCCAAACTACGTATCTAAGACCCTCCCGGACACGCACTAGGCTGTTCCACAAGCATCTTACATTCCTGAATTCTCAAACAGAGTGAAAACTCACTCCTTCTTTTCCCACCACACTTACCCTCATTGCTGAATTTCCTCGCTTAGCAAATGGCACCACCAACCACCCACGTGTCTGAGAGAAAAACTGCAGGGATCTCCTCGATTCCTGCTTCACCTACCACACCCCCTCCATCCAACGCATTGCCAAATCACGTCAATGCTACTGCCGAAATGTCTCTCAAACCTACCCAGTTCTGTCACTACAGCCAGTAGCACAGACGGAACTGCACAGCCCAGGTACAAACCATAACTTGACCACTCACTACTAAGAGCCTTCTCTCTTCACGCCAGAGTGCTAAAAAGTATTACGTTTGTATATGGCAAAGTCGGGAAGCATCGGTTCACGTGCAAACGTCTACCTACTGCCCACACCCCTTCTGCCAAAGCCCCCATGCATTACTAAGGAAGTCCGTTCCCTTGACTACCTGTCTCTCTTGACCCGACTCGAAGACATGCACCTGTCCCCGGGGAGCCGAAGCCACTTAAAACTCCCCCTGCAGCAGAAAAGCCCAATCACAGATCTACCTTCAACCACCCAAAACTCTGTCCCTTCAGACTTGCCCCAAGCCATCCCTACGTCCTTCCACACATTCAACTAACTTACCAAAGTCCTATAAGCCTCTCCTGGACTTTGAAAGTCCAGTGGAGGGGATGGGAAATCACATGGAATGAACAGCTAGAGTAAATAAACTATGGAAGCTATGGAGCACTTAAATGTAATTAGTCCTAACTGAAATGTGCCTCAAGAGTAAAACGCACCAGATTCTGAGGACTTAGTATGAAAAAGAGAATACAAAATATCATTAATTTCTAAATACTGATCACATGTTGAAATAACATTTACATGCACTTTAAATAAAATGTATTATTAAAATTTACTTCACCTTTTCTTTTGACTTTTTTACTGTAGCTACCAGAAAACTTACTTCTCTAGATGTCTCACATTATATCTCTATTGGACAGCATGACCCTAGAATTGGGGCACTGGAAGTGTCTTGATATGTTCTAGCAATCCAAGGAATTTTCTCATAGAATCAACGTTGGTTTGGTTCTACAGAACTATCTGCACTCTAGTTCAGTTAAAATAGTACATTCCTATTGCTTTCTAATTCACTGGTTCCAGGCTATGCAAAATATTATAAACTACCATTACGAGAACGTAGGTCTCAATTCACAAATACCTAAAGATTTTCCAATCCAGAACCTTGAACAATTTGCAAGAGCATATTCTGTCTTCAGAATCTAGCGTCTATGTTATTTTCTTTGCAATGTAGATTTCCCTAACTAGTTCTAGCTTCAATTAGATTAATACTAAAATATAGTTTATGTTGTTACAATTAGTAAAAGGTAAACTGGAAGTTTTCCGAGTGAGAAAGGGAATTAAGAACGCAGGGAGGATTTAAAATGCTGGCAAAGAAAAGCCCCCTAATGGATAATTTGGTGCAGAAGATGAAGACCCACCCAGCTGTGTAAACGTTTCACTTCTCCCCTTAGCTCCCTCCAGACCACGGGCATTCTCTATCTCACCCTTCTCGTTTACAGAGTAGAGGATGGGAAGGAAAGGCTGCCGAACGTGCAAAATGATACAGCTTCGTGTATGCTATCACCTCACGATGGAAGGAAAAGAGGGAAACACACCGCCAAGCTGATATGAAGGACGGACCAGCCAGAGAAACAGAGAAGTGAGACCAAGTGAGAAAATTACCAAAGGTGAGCGAAGTTTTTTTCTCAGGGAAATAAATAATGGGATGAGTAAGTAAATAAGTAAAGAGGCTGGGAAGTGGGATGAATGAAAGTAAATAGGTTGGTACAGAAAAAGAGATCTTAGAGCTAAAAATAGAACAGTGTCCTACCCACATCAGATATAAAGATTCTTAAGAGCTGAATTTCCTTCCTTACATGTAACTTTGGGGGGTTTAGCCTTGCTTTCAAGGAAGCCAACACTTACTTGTTGTGCTGAAATATTTCCAATGCCACTTTTGCTTCCACTTCCAGAGTTTCAAATGGAAGATCTTTATAAATTAAAGCACGGGCATCTTTTGTGAAGGAACGCAGGTTCTCCTTCGAAAGGAAAGTATTAACCTCTTGTAACAATTTATTTAAAAGCATTTCTCCATAAGGAAGGTAAGATAAAATCGTATGCTAAATATTATAAATCCAACTAAAAGAAAAAGCAAAAACAAACTTATTCGGAAAGAAAGTTACTAATTTGCGACAATTATTTAGACCATTTTTAGACCGTAAAATGTAAGGTCAACAATTTATCTCAACTCTATGAACTATAAACTTGTAATTTACTTGTAATTAAGATATCAGTCTATATTAATAATTATTAAAGATAATCCTACAAAGAAATTTTAAGTTTTTATTCGAATTACATAATTAAACAAATGTTCATTAAAACAACGATGCAGTTAGAAACGCTAAGAAATAAAAGATATAAAAATCTGTTTACATTGTAAGCAAAACTAAGCTTTTATAAATGCACAGGGAAAACACTGTTTATGTGATTCAGAAAGTTTCACCAGGAAACGTAATGTCATCATTGGCCCTGCCCCAAATATGGCATATATCTAATATTAAAAACCTGTTTAATGAAGAGATTTTATGCAATTAAAATCATTAATACACATTAACAATATCTGAGATTTTTATTAAAACCATAATTGAGTTTTCATACTATAGATCCTTCATTACTGATACAGAAAAACCAGGCACTGTTACACAACTTTTGTAATAAAATTATTTCCATAAACTATGAGACTTTCTTTGCACGAATGACTCTTCTCCATTCTTAAAGGGATACTTGACTGTATAACAAATCCACATTCACAGTTTATACAGCTGTTCCTTGCGTAACTCTCTACCACTTCTTCTAAGCAGTCCACCCAATACCATGATGCCTGCAATTAGCCAGTGCCTTTTAAGTTTTATATTTAAAACTTGTTTTTGTCAGTTTATTTACCTATCTTGAAAGAGACAGTGGCGGAAGGGCAAAGAGGTAGGGAGAGAGAATCCCAAGCAGGCTCTGCACTGTCAGCACAGAGCCCTATGTGGGTCTCGAACTTAAAGAACCGTGAGATAATGACCTGAGCTGAAATCAAGAGTCAGAGGCTCAACCAAGTGAGCCACCCAGGTGCCCTTTTAAGTTTTATATTTAAAACAGGAAAAAGAAGCAGCAAGTTTTACAGCTCAGAAGTGAATCTTGATTGCGTTCATTTTTATGACATAAATAACGCAAATATATAAAGTAAGAATCACTTCTTCAACTTGAGGGCATATCTGAAAAATAAATTATATTGACACAGTTCAGAGATCACGAAGAAAAAGTTTCAATCCTTTCCCTGCCCCCTTCCCTATCTCTCTTTCTACCTCTCTTCCCTCCCTATCTTTGTTCTTTCCTGTTTCCCTCCTCTTTCCCTCTTGACACTAAGCAATATGAGCAGGATTATATAAGAAATAACTTCCAAAGTCAGAATTTAAGCCTGAATCTGCTTTGACTCCAAAATTTTGCTTTTAGGAACTATAATATTTCACTAAAATGTACCACTAAGGAAAAAAACACTAGCAATTATAATCATAAGATGCCATCTATTATAAGACACATTTTGGGGGCGCCTGGGAGGCTCAGTCGGTTAAGCATCAGACTTCAGCTCAGGTCATGATCTCATGGTTCATGAGTTCAAGCCCTTCATCAGGCTCTGTGCTGAGAGCTCAGAGCCTGGAGCCTGCTTCAGATTCTGTACCTCCGTCTCTCTGTCCCTCCCCTGCTCACTCTCTGCTCTCTGTCTCTCTCAGAAATAAACATTAAAATAAAATTTTTTTTTTCAACTTTTTTTTTTTTTTTTTTTTTTTTTTGGGACAGAGAGAGACAGAGCATGAACGGGGGAGGGGCAGAGAGAGAGGGAGACACAGAATCTGAAACATGCTCCAGGCTCCAAGCCATCAGCCCAGAGCCTGACGCAGGGCTCGAACTCACAGACTGCGAGATCGTGACCTGGCTGAAGTCGGACGCTTAACCGACTGCCCCACCCAGGCGCCCCTAAAATAAAATTTTTTAAAGTATCTCTAGTTTCCAGAGATACTAAAATGTGAAAAAAAACGTACACTGTGGAATTGATAAAATGCTATGCTACACTGCCTTTCCTTTTCTGACCTCCAGACTTTCAATCTGTAGAACATACGGTTTTGTTTAATTAAGAATCAGGCATGGGGCACCTGGGTGGCTCAGTCAGTTAAGCGGCCGACTTGGGCTCAGGTCATGATCTTACGGTCCGTGAGTTCGAGCCCTGCGTCGGGCTCTGTGCTGACAGCTCAGAGCCTGGAGCCTGTTTCAGATTCTGTGTCTCCCTCTCTCTGACCCTCCCCCATTCATGCTCTGTCTCCCTCTGTCTCAAAAATAAATAAACGTTAAAAGAAAACTAAAAAAAAAAAAAGAATCAGGCATCTGCCTTGTCAATCATAACTAAAATCTCTGGGCTGGACATCTGAAAGCCACCGGCACATCCTGCCCACAGAGAATCTGATCCAGATCGTCTTTGTCAGCCAGGTCCCTGGTGCTACCCAACTCCCAGATCAAACAGGAGAAAGCTCATCGTGCAATCAGACCATTCACCAAGAGTCTAGTCTGTTGCTATTTGAGTTAGCTTAGCTTTGTCAAAGTCTGATTCTTAATTCACTAACCGTCTACCCCCTCCACCCCTCCTCTCAACGTAACCCTGGTATACAGGGAGATGTCGCAGTATGCAACAGGTTAAAACGGTTAGGGCAATGAGTTTTACATTGTGCTCTGAGGACCCAGGAAATTAGTAAGGCTCCAGGGCCCTCACCACCACATCAACCAAGACAATTAAACTTGTAAATTTGATAGCTTGGGCATCTTGAAAACCACTATCTTAAGAAAAGGAATGAACAGTATAAGGAAGAAAGCACTTCCAGAAAAGGTCAAGCAGGACATAAAGTTGACCACATGAGGAAAACCCCCAGTCCTATGCTCTGTCTTGAATACACTGAAAATGCAACACAGGTAGGCAGGTAAGGTCTTTCAAATATCCTCAACATGCAGTATCACTCAACAACACTGACACAAGAATCGTTCTAACCAAAGAAGGTACATACTCTAAAATTCATATTCTAAACACTATACTTACTTTTGTTGGCATCCACTCATCAAGTCTCTTATCCAGAACTACATCATAGCAGAAGGCTCCAGAGATTACTGTAAATCCAACCAAAATGAGAGGCAAAGTCAAATCTACTAGAGTTACTAATTTGCAACAACTGAATATTTAGACCATAAAAGGGAAGGCCAGCAATCTCTGCCAACTCGACAAATTATAAAAGTTACCATTATCCCAGCTCCTGCCAGAGCTCTCTCTAGCAGCTTTCCCTCACTCACTCTCTTTTTGTTGAACCAAAATCCCTAGTACTTTTTAAACATTCACATTTTCGTCCAGAATATTATCACTATAGAGACTGCACAGTTACTAGACATAAAACTTCAAAAGAATCAGATATTTAATGTGTAGACAAATGACTACGTGGGCGTGAAATGTTGAATTTTTTAATGTCTTCTAAGCTTTGTTTTTGTTGTTTTGTTCTTAGAATCACTTATTGAGCTTTTTTAAGTTTTTTGGCGTGTATACTCCTATCTTTTTTCGAAAATTTACAAATGCGACCCTATTGCACATACTGATGCGGAATCTTGGCAAAATTGCAAAGACTGTGAGCTCTTCCATCTTCTCAAAAGTGTTCCGCGCCCCCCCCCGCCCCAGAGCCATGTCATTTCTGCTGAAATGGTACCTCCTAAACATAGCTTTTTCCAGAATTCTATTTATACTCCTATTTCCTCCTCCTCCACACATTCGATTTAGAAATAAGTGCCTAAAGTGGTAGGAAACAAACACTGAAACAGGGTAATTACACAGAATTCATATTCAAGAGAAACATTATCCTCGAATTGTATTATGTTAATTATTGGCCTCCGGTAATTAAATAAGATGGATTTTGTTACCAGTTATAAATGGATTGTATGTACGACAGTAATTTCTATCACATAAAATTAGAAATGAGCTAAAAAAAGAAAAAAAAGAAGCTCGGGGCGCCTGGGTGGCTCAGTCAGTTAAGTGTCCGACTTCGGCTCAGGACATGATCTCACGGTTCGTGAGTTCGAGCCCCTTATCGGGCTCTGTGTTGACAGCTCAGAGCCTGGAGCCTGCTTTGGATTCTGTGTCTCCCTCTCTCTCTCTGCTCCTCCCCCGCCCATGTTCTGTCTCTCTCTCTCCTTCAATAATAAATAAAAACATTAAAAAAAAATTAAAAAAGAAAAAATAGAAGCTCTATAAAATATCAAAAATAGGTACCAAAATATTCAATGATTACAAAATGTGCGTGCACGCATATGTACATTACCAGGAACTTCTGGAGCTCTGACCAAACTGACCACATATTCATCTTTGAATGCCCTCTCTATCACACAGCCCATCATCATGGCACAGGAACGCCAATAAGCCTAGAAAAATAAAACATACACAAACATAATACACACTAAGGTTCACTGTTTCTTCAATATTAAAATTTAGGTTAACTTTCAACTACATGGATAGAACTGGAGGGTATTACGCTAAGCAAAATGAACCAGTCAAAGAAAGACAAATATCATAGGACTTCACTCATATGAAGAATTTAAGATACAAAACAGATGTACATAAGGGAAGGGAAGCAAAAATAGTATTAAAACAAAGAGGGAGACAAAAAAAAAGAGGCTCTTAAACACAGAGAACAAACTGAGGGTTGCTGGAGGGGCTGTGGGGGAAGGGGGAATGGGCTAAATGGGTAAGAGGCATTAGGGAGGACACCTGTCGGGATGAGTACTGGGTGTTACACATTGGGAATGAATGACTGGAATCTACTCCTGAAATCATGATAGTAGCGCTATACGCTAACTAACTTGGATGTAAATTGAAAAATAAATAAGTAAATAAAAAAAAATTTTTGGTTAACTTTTGACTTAGGAACTATTTTTCTATCCATCCTTGGCACGTAGCAATAGTTAACATCAGGCCACGACACTACCTCTACCGAGCAAAAAGCACTGAAGAATGAAGTGCCAACTTCTGTTGTTAGCAGTGTTTCTGTACAAGATATCACACACTACGATGTTTATCAAACACAAGGTAGTTTTACTATCCGGTAGCAACTTTTCTCTCTAACCCAGGATAAAGATAACTTGTTAACAAACCTGTACTAAAGTAAAAAAATATATACATATTAATATACACCTGTTTACGCCATATATAATAGAGAGGGAACGCTGAACTCTTCAGAACTTGTGACTCCTCTCCTATGCCTAACACCACAGAGAACATCACCCAAGTTACTCATATTTACGGCACAGCAAACTATTAACTGGGCTTTCGTTTTACTCGCACGTTTTGACCCATGGACATGCCTAATGTGGGTATCCATGCAATGACCTTATCAGAGTCGTAAAGAGAAACTCAAGTCCTATCATACCCGCCTATCTCGTGCCCCATACTGGCACTACTACAACTGGGCACTTGACTTTCACAAGCTCTTCACATCTGCGGACAAGAGTGGGCCCACTTCGCTGTGTGCAGCAGAGACTGCTCCAGAATGTATCCTACAGAACCACACAACATACACTAAAAAGGAGTACAAACTCAGGTCTTGAAGGCAAGTAGCAAAACGCACTTCCTCGTCTATCCTACTTAAATGTGTTTAATGTCTGTTGAACTCCAGAATCAGAATGCCTGGACTAAAATCCAGGCTCTAATATTTCCTAAACTGGTAACCTTGGTCAAGCTACCGAACCTGTCTTTGCCTCAGTTTATTTTTCTGGGAAATGGGAACGATAGCATCTATTTTTATGTGGTTTTTATGAAGATTAAATGAGTTAATACCTGTAAATCACCTAAGACAGTGCCTGATACATAATTAATACTTGATATAAGCTACTATTATCATATCTATCGTTTTCTTGCTTAAGTGTTTCATTTCAACATGTATTTATTAAATACCCATTGTCTGTAAGTCAAGGACTGGGTCCAACAGAGGATGTGATCCCTGTCTTCACAGAGCCGAGAATCCAATGCATTCAACAGTTCACATCACAAGGCATGATTAAGATACTGTATCTGAAGAAGTTAGCCAAGTGTGAGGCCCTAAAGAACAGAGGGATTCATCCTGACAAGAAGAAACTAGGAGGATTCCACAGAGCAGACAGCATTTTAATAGAACTATAAAAGATAAACAGGATTTTAACAGGAAGGAAAGAAAATACCCAGAGTTGAAGAAGGACACCCATAAAAGCCAGGAGGCTCACACAGCAAAAACCACTAGTGACCACGTCCTCAAATGTGGCCACAGCAGAGAAGAAGTGGAAAGATGCAGCGAAGGTGAAGCTTGAAAGCCACGCTGGGGTCAGATCCCACAGGGCCTGAAAAGTCATGAGGAAGAAATGACACAACACTCAGTCATGTCGCTTAATAAAAGTCTTACAGGCCTGGGGCGCCTGGGTGGCTCAGTCGGTTAAGTGTCCGACTTCAGCTCAGGTCACGATCTCGCGGTCCGTGAGTTCGAGCCCCGCGTCGGGCTCTGGGCTGATGGCTCAGAGCCTGGAGCCTGCTTCCGATTCTGTGTCTCCCTCTCTCTCTGCCCCTCCCCCGTTCATGCTCTGTCTCTCTCTGTCTCAAAAATAAACGTTAAAAAAAAAATTAAAAAAAAAAAAAAAAAAGTCTTACAGGCCTACTAAGGAAGACTTTAGTATTAAAAAGGGAGGTGGGGACAGAGAGTTAAAAAGCTACTGAAATAATCCAACGATGGTCAACGGCTGAATTCAAGCAGCAGAGAGAATGAAATATAGAGGATAATCAACAAATGTCTGTGGAACAAAGTCATGAAAGTAAAATACAAGTCACACAGTTTTCTCAAACCAAAATACAAAGAAAGGATGCCACTGGTACTTTGTGAGCTTGTGAAAATGCAAAAAAATCAAAACGCTGATTATCACGGGCATTACTACATTTGACCTTGGCCACATTTGCACATCTCATACTCCAAAGCAAAACAGATGTTAATAAAAAGAAGAAGAAGAACACTAGGAGAAAAAAAAGAACACAGAAGTAGAAATACCTTATTCACTTCTCCAGGATCACGATCTTTGAAAGTAAGAAATTCAATTTCACAGGATTTGGTCAAAGGTTTATACATGTCCCAAGGCTGTCCGTCCACAAGAGCCAGAATGGACTTCCCGCAGTGCCACTCACTTAAATCTAGGAATTTAAAATAGATTGAAGGTCTGAATCTAACAAAACTCAAATTGAAAAGTTACATGTTTAAGTGCTACATTAAGAAATAAAACCAACAGAAAGGCAAGATTCTGCAAGCTGACTTCCTCTGGGAGAAAAAAAAAGCATTACATAGTACCTCTGTACCAATAAAAAAATAATACCCAACACACCCAATGTGTTATTATTAACAAAACTGCCCAAACCGTTTACAAAAACCATTGAGGCTAAGTCTAATTTGAAGTTAATCTATTATTAAGTAGTAAAACAATCTGCCAAGAGTTACACTTGTATACATAAATATACATCCATAGTAAATCTGGTCAAAACGGGTTGGGTGTCTTGCTCCTACACCACCTCGTCCTTCCCTAACATGGACTGTCCAAGTGAAATACCTTAACAGTTTTTAATTATGGGTATGAATTCACATATAAGCCCATCAGCCCTGGTCTGTTCTTTGACCGGAATGCAACTCTAACTCTAAGCCTGATTAGATGTTCTTCAAGTACACAGCTAGTCACAGAAGTGCTCAAACTACAGGGCTAGCGTCTAAATAAGTCCCACAGAGAGAGGATCACGTCCATTTTTGTTCACTCATCAGTATATCCAGAACCTAGCCCCAGGCCTGTAATACAGTAAATACTCAAAAGTGTACTGAACGGTCGAAAGTATGAAGGAGAAGCACTTGTCAGTGCAGGTGTCATGCTGAGGGGGGGCACAAAGGCTTCATCTCCACCCCTCAAAACCCACAAAACCCCTCAAGGGCCTGTGCTTCGTCCTAACCCTCCTCTGTAATCCTAATGCCTATCACACAGCAAAGGTTCAAATAAATGTTCACAGAACAACCAAACAACGGTCATAAGGACTCATCCAAGTGCCAGAGTGAAAAAAAGACTGAGAATGTAGACTATCTTAAGCTTTTAACTAAAATTGTTAATTACTTGAATGGAATCACTACTCCGTTTTCCAAAAATTTAAACAATGTGGTTTAAATGAGCATCCTGGTGTATATACCTATTTGGGGAGCTTTCTAAATTTAAATATTACCAGTTCTATCAAAGCTGCTTTGAAAGCATTTTGATCAAAAATAATCCATACAGAGGCTCTGTTCCCTTCATTTACACACCAAATCACACACAGGGCACAGTCCTCTCCTTTAAGATATGAATCCCAACACACACTTTTACCCTAACTGCATTCACCCCATGCACACTTCCACTTACACATTCACTACATGTACACGGACGTATAAAGAAACACATAACACACAATCAGACAAGCGGGAAGCACCTAAGGTTTAAGTTAGGCCATAAAGAGCTAGAAAGGAAAAGAAGGCCTAAAAAGCTGGTCCTCGGAGGCCTGGGCGGTCCCTCTATCCCAAATTCCTTTAATGAGCCCCCCATGGGTGCTGTCTAAAAAAAGCAAGCACACTAGTATAGTAACAAGGCTTTCACCTCCGTCTTCTTCTGCCAGAAACAATTACGGCACCCCAAACCTAGCCAGATTCAAGTTTGAGTGCCAGGAAACCTGTGCATCACAGTACCAACCTTTCAAGACCCACAGGACCCTCCAGAGCTAAAGTGACAGTGAACAGAGAGGAAGATGCTGGATAAAGAACTTCTGTAAGGTCAGGGAGCAATTACCGAGTCTTGTCTCTTCTGAACCAGTCCTTCTGCACAGCTCATGGGAAAGTCAAAACTGTATCCTGATTCACTACTTACGCATAGCACAACTATAAGGAGTTGAAACGTTTTTATTCATCACGAAGATAGTGCCAGGGTCCGTTTTCCCAACGTGTTTAACTTCAATCTTCTCAGTTCGAGGAGTTAATGATAACTGCCTGTTTTTCTCTTTATTAAAGAGGTCATTCTGCATTTCTATCAGTTCTGTCGGTGACAGGTGCGAAGCTGGCGATGTTGCTATCAATCCTGTGTAGAAGTTACGATAAATATAAAGTGAATCAGTAACACACCGATGATACCCCACCCCGCACCACCGTCCTACAGGAATTGCGAGGCAACACGAGTTTAAAACGCCGTTCGCCAAAATGCGCTCAGAGATTAACTTAAACCACTTTCTAATATTAATAACAAAAATGCCAAGGGAAGAAACCCGCAGCTAGCCCAGATCCACACCTTTCCTTCAACTTGGGTCTCTCACCATCAGATCCCCATTGCCCATCAATTTCCTCTGTCGTATTCCAATCTGTGCTTTACAATAAGAGGCAAAAGGTAACCAGGAAGTAGTCAAAGTCACACTAGTCATTGGGAAGGTGAGCAAAGTTGTCGCCTTGAAACGTTTTGGGGACAAGAAAGCTCCAGGAGACTGGGGCTCCCTCGCCAAAACTGTCGATATCTGGAGCGAGAAATGCTGAGCTTATTTTCCAAACCCTCAATCAGAGGATTTGACAAAGCCAGTACGAGTATTCCAATGGGAAAATAAGGACACGTTTGCACCACGACGCGGGATCCTTCTCAGAGACGCCCCAAGCTCCTCCCACGGCCCCGTACCCACCCAGCGCCCCGAGATCTGTGTCCCCGGGCCGGGAAGGGGTGGCCGCCACAGACAGGACGTAAAGACCCTCCTGCGCCCGCAGCCCCGTGAGACCTCCCAGGACCCCCCCTCAGGCCCAATCCGAGCCGACAATCCTTTAATCCTCTCTCTCCGTCCCCACGGCCGCTGAAACTCACTCCAGCCAGCCCCGCCAGCAGGGGCGGCCCGCCAGAGACGCAGCCCCCGGACCCCCAAAGCCATTGCCTCCTCCGCTGCCGAAGGAACCGCCTCGTACAGGTCCTCCTCTGCCCTCCTCCCCGGAAACTCTGAGCCCGCACCGCGTTCCGTAGAACACTTTTGTTCCGGTCCCATCGGCCGCGCTGCACGCCTCCACCAGGGGGCGCGTTTGCGTCTCGCTGAGGATTAGTGGCGGCAGGTCAGGAGGTCTGGAGCTGGGGTACGTTCCAGGGGCGCAGAGGGTGACCAAGAGGTGCTGGACCGCAGGGCGACGGGTCCGCCACCCCCGGGGGCTGTGCAGGGAGACGGGCGTCCTCTTTGGGGTCGCAGAGTCCGACCCGCGCCATCACCCTCCTCCCTCCGCGAGTTCGAGCCCGAAAGGCTGGGAGAAACCCTTGCTCCCCGCAAAGATTATTTCTGGGGAGAAGAACTGGGCAAAGACAGCTTCTGTGGATTTGCTTTCGTGGTCTTTTCCGGCCGGTCAAGCTAATGGCATCTTAACTCTCGGTTTTGTGAGGGTGAGCTGCGCCAGGGTTCTCCATTTATTGAGCCATTGAAGGAAACTCTATAATTCGTACAGCTCTTTACAAGTTAGATTCGTTTGTGTAGTATACAGAGAATATAAAGAGCATGTAAAAAGGCATCCCGGTGATGCTGGCAGGCCGTTCTGCGGACCCAGAGTCTTAAGGGGGTACTTAAGAGGGTCCCTGGATGCGTGCAGGATGCGTGCAGGAGGCGAAAACAGAGTTTGTTGAAGGTACAGAGAGAGTACGATCACAGACAGCGTCGGGGGGATTCAAAGGAAAAGAGAGAGCCTCGTCTTTGCTTGGGGCCTGGGGTTTTTCACTGAGGACAGTCGGTGGTCGGGTGTAGGTGTCCTCTTAGGCATCCAGGAACCAGTGAGAACAAAGATGAGGGTCCAGGTCTTACTCCTTCAAGCCAGGGTATCTTGGTGTCCAGATGTCTAGCGCAGGTGGTCTGGAATACTGTATGATAGCTTCCTCTGGTCATTCTCACCAGACTAGGATAGAATAGGATAAAAAAAAGTTATCTATTCTAAAGAAGTCCCTTACAAGGACGACATACACTATTTGCATTATAAGGCATGTGTAAAATGGGGGTGCAGGTCCTAGCAAGAATAGCAGAGGGGGAAATAGAAGTAGGAAAAGGAAGAAAAAGAGTTCTATGGAGCCCTTCAGTTTCCCTATCTCACTGGGGTGGAATTTTTGTCTCATCCCAAGGGCCCGGAACGATGCATGGCACACAGTACGAGCTCTGTAGGTACGTGTTGAATGATTGACTGTCTTTGCGGGCAGTTCCAGAGCAGCGTCTAATACCGTTATTATACCCCAGGATGTTATTGCCATTGAAGGAAGCATTCCGTAGATGGTAAGTATGATAATGCTTTTTATTCAAAGTGGTCGAATGCTGTGGCTTTACTTAAGGCTTGTTAAGTTCACAAATTCAACCCATGTCCTTCCCCCCCCCCGCCCCCCCCCGCTCCCCCCCCCCGCTGGGTTCTGACTTGCCATGGGAACATATCACCACCAGGGGGCGGTACTTGCTAAGGAACAAATACCAGGCAGGGCTCCCAGTTATAAGACAAATCAGCACTTGGGAGCTAATGTACAGCATGACGACTATAATTAACAGTACTGTATGGTGTATTTGAAAGTTGCTTGAAAAAATTAAATCTTGAAAGTTCTCATCACAAACACAGTGAAGCGACTCGTGTTAACTTACTGTGCTAATCCTCGTGCTGTATGCATATATTTTAAGTCTTAGTGCTGTACACCTTAAACTGAAAGTGTTGTATGTCACTTATAAAACTGGAAGACAACAACAGAGACTCCCTGCCTCCATAGATGTGTCTCCGTGGCCTGAATTTTATATTCCCAACGGCTCAGGGAGTGTAATTATCTTTGGTTTTAAAATAAGAAATGCAGGGGCACCTGGGTGGCTCAGTAGGTTGAGCATCTAACTTCAGCTCAAGTCATGATCTCACGGTTTGTGGGTTCGAGCCCCCCACTGGGCTCTGTGCTGACAGCCCAGAGCCTGGAGCCTGCTTCCCATTCTTCGTGGCCCTCTCTTTGCCCCTCCCCTGCTCACTCTGTCTCTCTCTCTCTCTCTCTCTCTCTCAAAAATAAACATTAAAAAAAAATTAAAATAAGAAATGGGAGGGGTGGAGAGGGGAAGAAATGTAAATAAGCAGTAGAGCTTTGATAATGCCAGCCAAATTTTACTAGGCCACTTCTCATTTAAGATACAATTTCAAACTATGAAATACAGATACACATGTATGTATGATGTGTGTGTCTTTTGCTTTCTCCTTAAACTTGCATACAATTACTCTCTTGAAAGATCTTTGTTTTATCAGTCCCTTTAGACTTGAACCCCATCTAGTTGCCTTCAGAACATTTTAGAGCAATATTTAAACAAAACCTCAGAACATAAATTTAAGCAAGTTTAATCCTATATATGTCACATTGGGAGGATAATTGGAAGCCACAATTATCACAGAAATTAACTTGGAAGGATGTTAGTAATGGTAATGTCCAACAGGTGTTGAACATATGCCCATCAATCAGGTTTATTAATTCTTGCAACCTACTCCTTCAATAGGCACATAATAATCTTTATTTTCCAGAAGAGGAAATGCAGGTTTGGAGAACCTGGGAGACCTACCCACAGTAGATCAAGAACTCCCCCAAAATATTTCCTTACACTAAATCTCCTTTCTGACCTCCTTCTTTACGAACTTTCTCCCCAAATCTTAGCCTCACTCTCTCGGTCTCTCTCCCAAACAAAAAGAGTCATCAGGTCTGTGGCAGTAACTATCAAAGGTCGGCCTAGATAGAACATCTTGTTGTGTCAGAAAGCAAGAAAATACTCAAAGACAGGCAGAAACATGCTCAAAGGGCACAGGATCCAGCTTGACAAGGGTTTTCATTGTACAAATTTAGGACTGTTTAAATAACAAAAAGAATACTGATAAAGGAGTCTAACATTATTGTATATGTTAAAAATCCAGGGGCGCCTGGGTGGCGCAGTCGGTTAAGCGTCCGACTTCAGCCAGGTCACGATCTCGCGGTCCGTGAGTTCGAGCCCCGCGTCAGGCTCTGGGCTGATGGCTCGGAGCCTGGAGCCTGTTTCCGATTCTGTGTCTCCCTCTCTCTCTGCCCCTCCCCCGTTCATGCTCTGTCTCTCTCTGTCCCAAAAATAAATAAAAAATGTTGGAAAAAAAAAATTAAAAAAAAAAAAAAATCCAGTTCATAGCGATACTAAAAAATAAATGGGAGCAGAGAGGAAGTTTTCTTTACAAAATCCAGAGGGTAGAACCACAGAATGGGGAAAAATCCCACTCTGCATCTACCAGTGTAACAATTGTTTCAGAAATGAGTCACCTGTGGATGCTAACAGCATTGGGGAACATTTTTCCAAGATCAAGATATTCTCCTGGTGTCTATCACCCCAGAGGTTATCCCCCAAAGGGATAAAGGAAATTTCAATGGAGAAATCTACTGCACACCACCTTACCAAAGTGGTCAAAATTATCATCACCCAAAATGGGACCATCTGACACTATTTGTGCCTCCTGATTGTGATATAAACATCACCCATGTAGTATAAATGTCTAACCTGATTCTAAAGAACCGCGAGGAAAAGAAATCAGATATATCCAGAAAATGACACATTCTACAAAGCAACTGGCCTAAGCTCTTCAAAAATATCGGTTCCACGACAGATGAACCAAAAAAATTCGGGAGCTGTTCTAAATTAAGGGAGCCTAAAGAGATAGGCAATGAATGGCCATGTATGATCCTTATTCGGGTTTGGGATTTGAAAGCAAAAAAATTCCGAGGACATTAGTATGACAAATTTGAATATGAACTGTATAGTAAATATTATTGGATCAATGTTGTATTTCTTGGATTTGATAACAGAATTATGGTCATGAAGGAGGAAATCCATGTTCGTAGGATGGGGGAATATTTAGGAGTAAGTATCCTCCTGCCTATAACTAATTCTCTAATGGCTCAGTAAAAATGGAGGGCTTTATATCTGGAGAGGAAGCAAGAGAAATTCAGCAAATGTGGCAAAATGTCAGCAACTGGTGAGGCTAAGTGAGGTGCTGATTATATTACTCTTTCAAGTGTATTCTGAAATTTTTCAAAATGAAAAGTTGGGGGAATAAACCACAGTTTTCAACCACAGAAGTTTGCTCACATTGCAATGCTACAGGTTCAGCAATTTCATTCCGGAATCCAAACGGCCCCCCAGCCACCCCCCACCAGCCTGGGACTTGTGGTTACCTGGCGGAGGGAAGGGAGAGTTTGGTCTGCTCAGTGCACTGGTTCTTGAAATCTTCTCAGGCTCACTAGCTCTCGGCCTCATGGTCCCCTAGCCCCAGCAATTTCAATGGCCAAGCCTGGTGGCAATCCAGTGGGCAGTGTATGCCTTCTTGGGATCTGGCGAATGAGGTTATCGAATTCAAGGAGAAAAATAACTCACTGACATCTAGAATCCAATTGCTCGGTTACCCACCCAAGACTGGTTATTTTCCCAAGATCACTAGCTGATAAGGGACTCCAGCTCAGATCCATCTCCAAAAGTCATGCTTTGTTTTTCTCTCAAATTCATGTGTTTTTTTAATGAAAACATTTGATTTTACGTTTTCAAATTGTTATACATTTATTTGCCTGAAAACTCAAGAAAATATATAAGGTATACCTTGAAAAGTTTCTGTCCCAGTTCTTATCCCCATTCATCCCCAAAAACCTCACACAGGATATCACTGTTATTAATTTTTTTGTGTATCCTTGAGAGTTCTGGGTGCCTCTATCAGCTAACCCAAATGTATAAACTTATTTCCTCCCCCTTTATGACCTAAAATGTAGCATAGCAAACACATAGTTCTTTGCCTTGCAAAGCTGTGCTTTGAATCAACGTCAATCTGTTCGTACAGTTCTCTTGAGGATGGGTACCAAGACAGAGTTAAATATGCAAAGATTTCATTTGGGCTCCATACCAGTGAGAGAAGAGGGGAAGACTGGCTTCACGTGAAATCCAAGGGAAAGGAAGAGACAATGGAGGCATTCCTGACCCCCCCCCCCCCCCCCCCCCAAGCAGGATAAGGAAGCCTGGTCAAGACCAAGAAAGGAAGGGGGACTCCTTAAGCCCAAGCCTACCACTAGAAGGCTCCCAGTCTCCCAGGGGCAGGCCGGCCACACTCAGCCTCCCGGCTGGGAGCAGCCGGTGGGAGGTGTGCCCTCAGAGCAAACGTGGTGGATTTCAGAGTTCAGTGTCTGGGGCTCTCGGTCATGACACCCCCCTGTAATTAGACATCTATGAAGCACTCAAAACGAGCTGTATTTAAGAAATCAAATAATTAAAGAAGCACTTGCCATGCATTTTACACTTACTACATAATAATCACACACAAACATTTCTGTCAATGATCTCATAGCAGGGCTCAACACCCTCCACATCCACGTGGCCTGAAAGGTACAGACAAACACACAACTCCTGAGATTATAAGAACACAGGAAAAATCAGGTGCAACTCAAGGCTTTTCTTTCTGTTAGTGTGATACCATGGGGCAAATTGGTACCTTCACTTTGAGGCAGCAGTGGAGAGAGAGAGAGAGAGAGAGAGAGAGAGAGAGAGAGATAGAGAGAGAATCTATGGGCTTCTGGAGAAATGAAATGCAGTTGAACATAAAAATATATGTATCGCCCACTCCTTCTGCTAGCATTCCTCCTTTAAGCCATTCCTTTCTTCCTCACACCACAAGAAAATCCGTTCTTTGTTACTAGTAAACAAGAGAGGACCAGAGATACAAATCACCAACGTGAAAGGGTTTTTTTTAGGTAATATTTTCTATTTCATTTGACAAATATGTGTGTGTGTGTGTGTGTGTGTGTGTGTGTGTGTGTGCGTGTGTGCATGCGTGTAAGAATTGTGTTAGGAAAGTACACTTTTTGCTTCTAACCTTCATTAATAAATACCAAGTGATGCTGATTTAAAATGTTAATGATTCAGTAAGTCTTGAGGATGAGACATTGAATCACAAGTTGAAGGCAGTGTGTGGATCATTTATTCCACCCGCCTCATTTACTAGATGGAGAAGATGATTCACAGAAAGATTGGTATTTGGCTCAAGGTCATGCAGAATGCGAGGGTAGCATCTGGGAAAACTGGAAACACCAGGGCATGTGGAAAATGCCAGGACTTCTGAAAATTGGCATGTGCTCCTTAAAATGCTCTGAATCATCCCACCCTGCAACAGCCACACCAAACCCTTCATTTCACAGTTCTGGGAACACTGCAAGAATTCTCTTCCCATTTGCTTAGGACTTCAAAGATGTACTAATCCCTCAAACACATGTTAATATGGATTTTCTTTGATGAAAAGGGACAGATATATTCTCCAGAATTAAGCTCCTCCTTCCTTCCTCCATCCGGTTTCAGAGTGAGTACCTTCCAGTTCACTTAGCGTCTTTCAGGACGGCTCCTGAGGGTGAAAATTAGCTAAAGTGATGCTCTTTGGTGAAGTGAAATACTTTCCTCCAGAGTTCCTCTCCCTAATTATGCATAACTCCTTTTTTTCCCACTTTTTATTGTTGTTTTAAACTTTGGACTTTCCCCTGTCTTATTCCTTATTCCTTGGCCATGACACTCGCCTGTCCCTCCTCCTCTCCCCACCATCCAATCTTGACCTGCCCTGGGAAGAACACACAAGCTGAGTCCTGAATGCCCCAAAACCACCCACACCCACTGACTAACTCATGAAATGTATTTACGTGAGGAAGTAAAAGCATGTATTAGATCCCAGATCTCTACTTCTTAGCCCTATGACCTTGGGACAGTTGGACCATAATTTACTTAAACATACTCTCTCTGAAGTACACTCAGGATATTTGAACTATTTTGCTGCAGTGAGCATCTGCTATCTAAAATCTGTGCACTGGTATATTTCTTCAGCAGAGGTTCCTAGCAGTGGAATTGTTTGGTCCAGGGTATATGTGTTTGAAATTTTGATAGGTACTCTGCCAAAATGTCCATCAAAGCCATTAACCAACAAGACAAAGCAGAGATGTGTTTGTTCCAGATGAAAGTCGCAGATATTATCATAGTGGTAAAAGGCTACGCTTTCATACATCTTTGAATGGGTGAATGGGGTCCAAAGTCACACCCTCTCATCTTCCTCCTTTCCCGCTTCGTACGCAAGAGCTTTTTAAATGTGGCCTGGCATTTACCTGTTTGAGTCTGGCACTTATCTGTTGGAGTACTCAGAGGAAATGCAAACTCAGAGCCAGTAATTTGTCAATCTCTGTTTCAAAGTGCTGGATTATATCTCTCAATCCTATTATATAGATGCTTGTACTCCCTAATTGTATATCTGCAATTAGAATGAGTTGTTCTATCCAGACTTCCCTTAGTGTTTTCCTCCAGATTCCCTCTCAAATGTTCTTAATGCTTTTATTGCTCTTTTACATTACACAAACAACATAACGTCTCTATAAAAATTCAAACCCATAGAGAGCAAAGCATGAGTTGTCCTTCCCAGTCTCGCTGCACCCTATATGTCAATATCTGTAGCTACATCTCAGCCATGCTTAGGTTTTCAGTCCACGATTTGATACTCAACTGCTCCGCGTACTGATAGTATTCAGGTTGTTCAAATGAATCCCCAAGTAGAAGTGGCAAAGGCAGTGACATACAGGGACAACTAGAGAAAGAAATAGAAACTCCCTGAACAGTTCTCTGTGACAACTGTGGGAGTATTTTGATAAGTGTTGGCAGCAGGACACTGCATGTGATGTGGGGAAGGAAACCTTGGCATTCGAACAAGCAAATGGTTTGGCGACAGTTTATTAAATTTCTGCAATGCTTGCAAATGCCAGTAACGCTTTCTCAGACCGCAGACTTACTACATGTGACAGGTTTGGGAACGTTTCACAATTGTCATCAAATAAATGGCCCTTCAAAATTAAAAAAAAGTATACGAACTCTGAATAATTGTCACCACTGAAACACAAGCCTACTGGAGTCGATATATTTAAACTTGTGTATTTTGGTTGCTTCTGTGCCACAGAATCAGAATCTAAGCAAAGGCACCCAAGTACAATTGTAACTCAATCCCACTGGTAGGTTTTGGGTCAACTATTAGACTTTCTTTATACCAAATAAAAGTGCACATTCCTTCCTAAATGTATATCTGTAAATGCCTACATTTAAAAAGATTTCAAAGCAATAGCTACCATTATGCCTTAAGGAACTAGAATAAGAAAGAGCAAACGAAACCCAAAGGCAGCAAAAGGAGGGAAATGAGGAAATTAGAACAGAGATCAATGAAATAGTGAACAGAAAAAACAACAGAGAAAATGAATCCAAAAGTCAGTTATTTGAAAAGATAAACAAAATCAAACAAAACCTTTAGCTAAGCTGCCCAAGAAAAAAGAGAGAAAACACAAATTACTAAAATCAGGAATAAAAGAGGGCACGTTACTCCCAACCTTCTAGTAATAAGTTAGATTTTAAGGAAAGCTATGAACAACTGTATGCCAACAAATCAGATAACTTGGATGAAATGTACAAGTTCCTAGAAAGACACAAACTGCCCAAACTAACTCAAGAAAAAAATTAAAAATCTGAATAGGCCAATAATAAGTAAAGAGATAAAATTAGTAATTTAAAATTTTCTTTACAAACTCTTCCAAAATATTGGAGAGGCAGGAACACTTTTAATTCATGTTATGAGGCCAGAATAATCTGATACCAAAACCAGAAAAATACATCACAAGGAAAAAAACAAACTGTAGACCAAAATCCCTTATGAATATAGATGTAAAAAATCTTCAACAAAATACTAGCAAACTGAATCCAGCAATATAAAAAGATTGTATGCCAGGACCAAATTTATCCCAGAAATTCAAGGGTGGTGTAATATATGAATATTAATCAATGTAATACACTATATATAGAATAAATGACAAAAAAAACCACATGATAATCTCAACAGATGCAGAAAAAGCATTTGATGAAATCTAACATGCTTTCTTCATCAATATGCTCAACAAATCAGGAATGGAAGGGAACTTGCTCAACCATCCACAGATAACATCATACATGATGCTAAAAGACTGAATACTTGCCCTTAAGTAGGAACAAGAAAGAAAAGGATGCCCACTCTTTCACTTCTATTTAACATTGTACTGAATGTCATATCCGGACAATTAGGCATGAAAAGGAAATAAAAGTGCTCACTTCAGCAGCACATATACTAAAATTGGAACAATACAATGAAGATTAGCATGGCCCCTGAACCAGGATTAGACACAAATTCATGAAGCATTCCATTAAAAAAAAGAGCAAATGAGTATCTGGATTGAAAAAAAAAAAGAAGCAAAACTATCTCTATTTGAAGATGACATGATTTTGTACATAGAAAATCCTAAGGAATCCATTAAAAATGTATTAGAACTAATAAGAGTACAAGAAGGTTGCAGGATACAAGATCAATATACAAAAATCTATGGTATTTCTATAGACTGGCATTGAAAGTTCTGAAAATAAAATTAAGAAAACAATACCATTTACAACAGCATCAAAAAGAGTAAATTATTTATGTATAAATTTAGCAAAGGAAGCGCAAGACTTGTACGCTGAAAACTACAAAACATCATTGAAAATAAAGACCTAAAAAAATGGAAAGATATTCTATATTCATGGATCAGAAACTTAATATTGTCAAGATGGTAATACTCCCCAAACTGATTAAAAGATGCAATATAATTCCTATCAAAATCCCAGTTGGCTTTTGAAAAAATGGACAAGCTGATCGTAAAATTCATATAAAATTGCAAAGAACCCAGAAAAACAAAAAAAATCTTAAAAAAATGAAGAATAAAGTTTGAAGAAGCATGCTTCCTGCTTTCAAAATTTAACTATAAAGCTACAGTATTTAAGATGATGTGTCACTGGCTTACAGATAAACATAGAATGATGGAAAAATTGAGAGTCCACAAATGAACCCTTACGTTTATGGTCAATTGATTTTTGACAAATGTACCAAGACATAATAGGGAGAGAACAATATCTTCAATATATATTTCTGGGACAACCAGATATCCACATGAAAAGAACAGAGTTTATTTCTGAGATTTATTTCCCATATCAGACAACATACACAAAAGTTATATGACTTCTTCACAACATATACACAAAATTAATTCAATGGATTATAAACCTAAATGAAAGTGCGAAAACTACAAAACTCTTAGAAAAAAATTTAAGAGTAAACCATTTTGACCTTGAGTTAGGCAGTGGTTTCTTAGATTAAAAAAAAAAAAAGCATAAGTAAAAATAGAAAAAAATAAATTGCACTACATCAAACTTTCTGCACAAAGCATCAAGAAAGTGATCAGATTTCCACAGAATGGGAAAAAAAAATTGCAAATCATATATCCGACAAGAAACTTGTATCCAGAACATATAAAAAACACAACTCAATAACAAAAAAGGGGCAACCAATCTAAATTAAAAGTGGGCAAAACGTTTGAATAGACATTTATCAAAGAAGATATGCAAATAGCCAGCAGGCGTGAAAGCGACATCACTAACCATCAGGGAAAGCACATCTAAACCAAGTGAGTTATTACTTCACACCCATTAGGTTGGCTATAATTAAAAAGGCAGTTGTTAACAAGTGCTGATGAGGATATGGAGATACTGGAAACTTCAGGCACTGCTGGTGTGAATGGAAAGTGGTACAGCTGCTTTGAAAAACAGTCTGGCAGTTCCTTGAAATGTTGAATGTACAGTTATCGTGTAACCTAGCAATTCAACTCGTAGGCATATACCAAGAGAAATGAAAACATACATCCAAACAAAAAGCTGTACCTGAATATTCATAGCAGCATTAGCCATAACAGCCAAAAAGTGGAAACAACCCAAAAGTCCAACAACTAATGGATGAAAACCAAAATGTAGTGAATCCATATGACAGAATATTATTCATCAGTGAAAAGGAATAAAGTACTGATACATGCTACAACATGGATGAGTCTAGAAAACATGCGAAGTAAAAGAAGCCCATCAGAAAAGATGACATAGTGTAGGGTTCAATTTATATTGAGTGTTCAGAACAGGAAACTCTATAGAGACAGAAAGTAGGTTAGTGGTTGATTAGGACTGGAGAAAAGGGGTTGAGACTGAGGGTGAATGCAATGGGTACTAGGTTTCTTTTAGGAAAAAACTAAAATGTTCTTTTTTAAAATTTTTTTTGAAGACAAGTATTGTTTATTGAGAATTTGTTTTCTGTTTTATATAGATGTATCTGTGGGTAACAGTTGTGACAGTCAAAATAAGATGTTCTAAAATTAGATATGGCGATGGTTTCACATCCCTATAAATATACTGAACAACACTGAATTTACACTTTAAATGGGTAGATTGTATAGCATGGGACTTATACCTTAACAAAGCTGTTTTTAAAAAAAATTCTGACCAGTCTGGCTGGCCTTTTGAAAGGATACCTTATTCCTACTCCCTTGGTCATGACACTTGCCTGCCTCTTCCCAGCAAACTTGACATGCCCCAGAGAGAAGGCAAGCTGGGTCCTGACCACGTAAAGCCACCCCAGATTAGTTGGATACAACCAATGTGAAATGCCGGTGAGGTAGCACAGCTCCAGAGATAAGCTGCCTTTGTTCAAATCCCTCCTCTCCACTTTTTAGCCCTTGACTTTTATTAGTTTATTTGCACCTCATCCTTCTAATTAATCATAAAAAATTGGAGCCATTATAACACCTTGTAGCATCTGGGGACAATTAAAGCAGTTAATACATAGGCATTTAGCACACTAATGGGTATACTCAGTGAGATCAGTTTTTGTTACTGGGAGTTGCCTGTTCATACTCTGACCCTTGTGGGTCTAGTTCCGGCCACATTTGGATGACTTCTCACTTTACTTCACATGGAGATAACATCAGTTGCCTTCACTGGGCTCTGTTACATAGCAGAAGGCACCAGCCCTCTTTGCTATGCTGTGGGTGGGCAGCACAGCCATTTGGGCATGGGAGGTAGTTTAGTGCAAATCCATAGTTAAGGGGAATTACGTGTTTTTAATTAGAACATTTTCTGCATCAAGTGTGTAACAACTGAAGGGACACATATTATCTCATTCTTATAAAAATAATTACACATAAAATAGATTTGGAGTATAAAGAAATGCACTTAGAAGATAGTGAACATTGAAAGGGCGCCTGGGTGGCTCAGTCAGTTAAGCGACCGACTTCAGTCCAGGTCATGATCTCAAGGTTCATGGGTTTGAGCCCAGCATCAGGCTCTGCGCTGAGCTCAGAGCCTGCTTCGGATCCTCTGTCTCCCAGTCTCTCTGCCCCTCCCCTGCTTGCTCACATGTGCACATCCTCTCTCTCTCTCTCTCTCTCTCTCTCTCTCTCTCTCTCTCAAAAATAAACATTTTTTTTAAAGAATAGAATGTAGTGCACATTTAAAACGTTGAAAGAAGGGAGTGTATTTGCAATTCTAGTTTTAAACTTTTGACTTACTTGTAACCTGATTGTGTTTTTTTATTCAACTTAGGTTAATTTTCCTGTTGGTATAAGTCATCTCTGATAATCATCGTGTATTTATTCTCATCCCTTTCCTTTGCAATCTACAGTATTTAGATGCTTTGACAAGCTGGAAAATTCAATTCAGTGTTCTCTTCAATAAGAAATTTCCATCATGTTTGTCAATGAGAATTTGAGAATCCAGGTAGTAATATATAACAGATATCTCAAATGTTGGTAACTGAGTATTTATAAACAGACAGGCTGGCTGACTTTTTTTGTTTTTTACTTGTGACACTTTCATGAGCTTTTATAATAGTTTAGAGCAGTGGTTCTATATCTTCCCTGAGTAGCTTTTTTAGACTTTTTCCTAGTACCCACCCCCATGACATTTTATTTTTAAGATTTTATTTTTAAGTAATTTCCACACCCAATGTGGGGCTCAAATTCACAACCCTGAGATCAAGAGTTGCATGCTCTAGGGGCGCCTGGGTGGCTCAGTCGGTTAAGCGTCCGACTTTGGCTCAGGTCACGATCTCGCGGTCCGTGAGTTCGAGCCCCGCATCGGGCTCTGGGCTGACAGCTCAGAGCCTGCAGCCTGCTTCGGATTCTGTGTCTCCCTCTCTCTCTGCCCCTCCCCCGTTCATGCTCTGTCTCTCTCTGTCTCAAAAATAAATAAAGGTTAAAAAAATTAAAAAAAAAAAAAAAGAATGCCTCCAGCATATTTAAAAAAAAAAAAAAAAAAAAAAAAAAAAAAAAAAAAAAAAAAAAAAGAGTTGCATGCTCTACAAACTGAGCCAGCCAGGTGACCCCCTCCATGACGTTTTAGTATCACTGATACAGAGTTGACCCTTGAACAACAAGGGGATTAGAGCACCAACCTCTCACATACTTGAAAATCCACATATAACTTTTAATCCCCCCACCCAAAACTTAACTCCTAATAGCCTTTTTAAAATTTTTTTTAACATTTATTCATTTTTGTTTTCTTTTTAAAATTTTTTTAACGTTTATTTATTTTTGAGACAGAGAGAGACAGAGCATGAATGGGGGAGGGGCAAAGAGCGAGGGAGATACAGAATCGGAAGCAGGCTCCAGGCTGTGAGCCATCAGCCCAGAGCCCCACACGGGGCTCGAACTCACAGACCGCAAGATCGTGACCTGAGCTGAAGTCGGACGCTTAACCGACTGAGCCACCCAGACGCCCCTTTTTAACATTTATTAATTTTTGAAAGGCAGAGAGAAACAGGGTGCGAATAGAGAGGGGCAGAGAGAGAGGGAGACACAGAAACAGAAGCAGGCTCCAGGTTCCTAGCTACCAGCACAGAGCCCGACGCGGGGCTCGAACTCACGGACCTCGAGATCACGACCTGAGCGGAAGTCGGCCACTTAACCGGCTGAGCCATCCAGGTGCCTCATGCTTTTGACCAGAAGCCTACAGATAACACAAACAGTATATTAACACATATTTTGTATGCTGTGTGTATTATATACTGTATTTTTACAAAGCAGTAGCTAGAGCAAAGAAAATGTTATTGAGAAACCATAAAGAAGAGAAAATACACTTACAGTACTGTATTTACTGGGGGAAAAAATCCATGTATAAGTGGACTCATGCAGTTCAAAGCCCTGCTGTTCCAGGTCAGCTAGACTATATATCTGTTGAAGCTTTTTTACCACCAACAAAAGAATTGTCCCCCCTTGGGGGCAATATTGCACCCATTGAGAATTCATGGCCTAATTCTAGTATTCAAAGTTTACATGGTAAACTTCCTCCTCCTGCCATTTGTTATTTCAGTAGCAAAAATACACTTGAGGGGCACCTGGGTGGCTCAGTCAATTAAGCATCCAACCCTTGATGTCACCTTAGGTCTCACAATTGTGAGATCGAGCCCCACATCTGGCCCCACGCTGACAGTGCAGAGCCTGCTTGAGATCCTCTCTCTCTCTGCCCCTCCCCTCCCTCATCCCCCCCTCAAAATAAATAAACATTTTTAATTAATTGAAAAAGAAATACATTCGAAAAACACTCGAATATTGCCATGCTAATTCAGTGTGGTCCATGGATCAACAGCATCACCATTACCCAGTAGCTTGTTAGAAAGGCAGACTTTCAGCCCCACCTCAGACCTCCTCCATCAGAATCTCATTTGAACATGATCTTCTGTTAATTCAGATGTCCATTAGTCTGAGAAGCACTGGTTTAGACTACAGTCCTCTACTCAGTTAGGAAACATTAAGTTAATGTGTGAATGGAAAGAATATGCCTGGGCCCTGAAACCAGGTTTTAGGTAACCCACCCCTTCCTCGCAAGTTCTGACTAATACACCAAATTTTTTTGGTCATCAGTATTCTTTTTTTCTTTTTTAGAGAGAGAGAGGTGTGCAAGTGAGTGAGGGGCAGACAAAGAGAGAGAATCCCAGGAAGGGCAGAGAGAGAGAGAGAGAGAGAGAGAGAGAGAAGCGTGGCTCACCCGAGGCGGGGCTTGAGTTCACGAGATATGGGACTTGAACTCACGTACCATGAGATCATGACCTGAGCCAAAGTCAGATGCTTAACAACTGAGCCACCCAGGCCCCCCCATCGATATTATTTTCTTTTTTTTTTTTTTTTTTTAATTTATTTTCGGGACAGAGAGAGACAGAGCATGAACGGGGGAGGGGCAGAGAGAGAGGGAGACCCAGAATCGGAAACAGGCTCCAGGCTCCGAGCCATCAGCCCAGAGCCCGACGCGGGGCTCGAACTCACGGACCACGAGATCGTGACCCAGCTGAAGTCGGACGCTCAACCGACTGCGCCACCCAGGTGCCCCGATATTATTTTCTTAAACACAGAAATGGGTGTGTTTTGTTTGTTTGAGAAAGGTTAATTTTATGTCCTTCTAAGCAAGTGAAAAATCCCTATGAAGCCTCACCTCGCTGTCCATAAAATGAAGCCTGTTTTGATAATAATAATTTCACTTGGATCAGGTGACAGAAGGAGCCAGTAATAAAGCAAAGAGATTTTTATCTACTTGACTGTTTCAAAGAGCCTGCAAGTTAGCATGAGGATGAGAAGATACCGAGTTAATTCACTTTGGCTCCTTATTTATAAAGATAGAGTTAAGTTTTTCATTAATTTTGGGGGGTCTAAGAATGAAATTTTGAAACGCGTGTGAAATAAATGTGAAACATCTCAGTCATACAGAAGACATAGGCTAACAAATAACCATATACCTACTACCCAGGTGAACAATCTGCCACGTTTAGCTGCTTCCATATTTTTCTGAAACATTTTAATATTTATTCATGAGTTTTACTTAACTAAGACTTTTGAGGTTAACACTAGAGAGAGTTCCACTACCACGAATCTTCCATTGTTATTTCCATCGCGTTTTCTCCGACTACAGGGAATGAGAAAAAAACCCTGGACCTGTCAGACTTGGTCCAAGTACCAGCTGAGTCTTTATTTTTTGATGTTTCCAGAGGAGCCTTGACAGCAGAAAGCCAAGTTCTCTTTAAAATTCTCCACTATTGACAAAGACCGCGGTCAAGTTAGGCCAAAAGCCAAAGTGCTCCTCGTTGAAAAATGCTGTGGAAGATTAGGCTAAATGCCAGCCACTTTTTCTTAATCAAGAAACTCAGCTAACAAGTTGGAGCTTTTAAATGCAGAAGGAAGAGAAGAGAGTATAGAAAAGAGGTAAGAGGAAGATCAGAGGAGAGAAGAAACAACTTCAACTCAACTCAAATGCCACTCAACTCAAAACCCCAACTCAAATGCCCCTCAAAAGGCATCTCTTTCTTATATCTCCCAATATCCCTTTCTACATCTCGACTTACCAGGATAAAATTAAATATATTTTAGACAGTTCATGAGAGGTGTGGTGTGTGTGTGTGTGTGTGTGTGTGTGTGTGTGTGTGCATGTGTTTAGTGGCTGGGGGCAAGAAGGGGAGGGGCAGAGAGAGGAGGTCAGAGGATCCAAAGCAGGCTTTGGGATGACAGCAGAGAGCCGAGAGCCTGAGGCGGGGCTTGAACTCAGGAACCATGAGCCACCCAGGTGCCGGGAAAGTGTCTTTAAAATCACCTACCTCAGCTCTGTGCTGACAGCTCAGGGCCTGGAGCCTGCTTTGGATTCTGTATCTCCCTCTCTCTGCCCCTTCCCTGCTCATGCTCTGTCTCTCTCTGTCTCTCAAAAATGAATAAATGTTAAAAAAAAATTTTTTAATAAAAAAAAAATAAAATCCTACCTCAGACCCATTTTCTATATATTAGGAACTGAGGTTCCAGAGGCATTAGGTGGCTCATCTAAGAGTGTCTCTAGGAAACAGAGATGTTACTTCTGGAATGACCAGTATATCCTCACTTCTGATTTTCAGTACTCCAGGATGTTTAGTCCCTATCCTAGGAAGGACTGATGAGGATGGCCACTCCTACCACCAGGACTCTAATCCGGCATGCTGCTTGCTAAACAGCATCCCTCCCCACGGGGCATTTTCAAAGTCTCCACTGTTGCCAGCCATTGTGTTCACTGGCTCCAAGCCAGCAGACAAGCATTTGAACTTCTGCACCTGAGATGATTCCTAGCCCTTCAGGGAACCAACAGCCTGGCTTTCTTTATAGTATTACACTTCCAGGAAAAAAAATATTTTCGCAGAGTGTTCTAATTCGCAGGAGTATTTACATCTATAAGGCACAAGGCAAGCCTTAAAAATTCGGTGAGATGACAGAGTTTTAAAGTCTATCATATGAGAAAATATGCCCTCTCTTGACTTTTCCAAAGAAACATAAACCTTGGCTTACATGGTGGACAGAATGTTGTCACTTACAGTGTTTTTAGTGGCAAAACTAAAGGTTAATTTGAGCTACTTTTCATCAGGGCCAAAAAAAAAAAAAAAAAAAAAAAAAAAGCATTCTGGAAAGACTAACACTATCCACCTGGTTTAAAGAGGATGGATCCAAGAACACAGTGGATTCTTAAATCTTTGGGAGCAAAAAGGCATCATTCTGTTCCTTGTCCACCTCATCCAGTTTTTGCCAGAGCAAGGTACATCAAGTTCATTTGTGTTCTCCAACCCTCTCCCAAAGATCTTAAAGATGAAAGAACACAGTTGAGATGCTGGTAGGAAAAGTTGTTTTGAGTATCGAATGCTAAGTATAGCATGAAGAACTTGATTATGCAAAACATTAAAATATGTTCGGGATATAAACACCAAATAAATAATAAACAGTCCGTTTGCTACACGCACTTCTATTTATCTGCCTTATGTTGGAGGACATACTGAACTCCGTACTTCAGAGGAGGGCCTTGAGGGGCGCCTGGGTGGCTCAGTCGGTTGAGCGTCCAACTTCGGCCCAGGTCATGATCTTGCTCTCTGAGAGTTCTAGCCCCCACGGCGGGCTCTGCGCTGACAGCTCGGAGCCTGGAGCCTGCTTCGGATTCCGCGTCTCCTTCTCTCTCTGTCCCTCCCCAACTTGTGTGCGCGAGCGTGCTCTCCCTCTCTCTCTGTCTCTCTCTCTCCCTCAAAAGTAAATAAACATTAAAAAAAATTCAAAAGAGGGCTTGAGGACTAGGGCTAAAGACAAAGGGCTGCAGTGGCTTCTATCTTTTTCTATCTGTAATTCAAGAAAAATTAACCGAAATGCAAAGAATGCTTTAATTTTTTAAATTTATTTGAGAGAGAGAGAGAGAGAGAGAGCTTGCACATAAGCAGGGTAGAGGAGCACAGAGAGAGAGAGAGAGAGAGCGAGCAAATCTCAAGCAGGCTCCATGCTCAGTGTGGAGCCCAACACAGGGTTTGATCCCATGACCCTGGGATTATGACCCGAGCCAAAATCAAGAGGTGGACACTCAACCGACTGAGCCACCCAGGTGCCCCCAAAGAATACTTTTAAGTCACGTTTTTCTTTTTTGGTTCAATGGCAGAAATACTCTCTTGGCAAATAAGCAGGTAAGAGACTCTACTACTAAAAACTCAAATATTGCCATTGTCAGTTTGGCCATGAGCCAAAAACTTCCAAATTTTTTACACACAACTACCTTGAGGTAACAGACAATAATAATAGTGGGACCTTTGGAGACAGGTACATAAAAATGTGTATCATAGGGGCACCTGGGTGGTTGAGCGTCCAACTTCGGCTCAGATCATGATCTCACGGTTCATGAGTTCAAGCCCCGTGTCAGGCTCTGGGCTGGCAGCTCGGAGCCCGGAGCCTGCTTCGGATTCTGTGTCTCCCTCGCTCTCTGCCCCTCCCCCGCTCACGCTCAGTCTCTCTCGCTCTCAAAAATAAACATTAAAAAAAATTTTTTTAATAAAAAAAAGAATGTGTATCATACTTTGTGCTGTTAAAAAAATCAGACCCACCTCAAAGTAAACGAAATATGAATCCATCAAATAATTATGAAATCCCTACAATAAATGCAAAGGCGCCATAAGTAATGCTGCTGCAGTAGACTGGTTACTCGCAAAGATGGTCACAAGAGCGGAGGTCACATGGCAGTGTTGTAATGGCTTTAGACGCAGGCAGACATGTAACCATCTTTTGTTCTGCCACTGGCCAACTGGGTGGCCTGTGTCAATGTTTTGGACCTCACTCCTACCCTCACTTCCTCTAGTGTGCAATCGAAGGAGATAATGAAAATAGAGCACTGGGCAATGAGATGGGCATATGGAGATACTGAAGCTTAAAAGTACCAGTGACTGGAAAAAGATACTGTTAGGTGCTATGGACTGAATGTTTGTGTTCCCACAAATTTATATGTTGAAGCCCTAATCCGAATGTGATGGCATTTTGGAGGTGGAGCCTTTGGAAGGGGATTACGTCATAAGGGCGGAACCCTCATGAAGGGGATTAATACCATTAATAGGTAATGGGAAGACAGAAAGGTTGGAAGAGAAGGAGGAAGGCATAAAAAAAAAGTGGGGGGGTGCGCCTGGGTGGCTCAGTCGGTTAAGCGTCCGACTTCGGCTCAGGTCATGATCTCACAGTTTGTAGGTTCGAGCCCCGCGTCGGACTCTGTGCTGAGTCAGATCCTGGAACCTGTTTCGGATTCTGTGTCTCCCTCTCTCTCTGCCCCTCCCCTGTTCATGCTCTGTCTCTGTCTCAAGAATAAATAAACATTAAAAAGAATTTTTTTTTAAAAAGGAGAAAAATGAGATGGGGTGAAGAATCAATGAAATCAGCTCAATTTTAAACTCGATTTTAATTTCACATTTTTAAAATCAACTGAAATTGATTTTGTGTGGCCCATCTACGTACATATATATAAAAAGAGGCCAGAGAAGCAACCAGCTCTCATTCTGCCACGTGAGGATACCATGAAAAGTTGGCTGTCTGCAACCCAGAGGAGGACCCTTGCTAAAAGCTGATCATGCCAACACCCCGATCCTAGACTTCTGGCCCCCAGAATGTGAGAAATAGATTTCTGTTGTTTGTAAGCCACCTGGTATCTGGTACTTCGTTATAGCAGCCTAAAGAAACTAAGTTATTAGGTTAAAAAAAAAACTTACAGTACAATCACATTCTCGTCAAACATTTATCGATCTGTATGTTCCTCTAGTAGCCAAATATTTATTGAGCATTTAATAGCTGACAAGCCCTTTTTTGGTAAAAGAGACTATAATAGTGAACTAAAAATTAGACAAACTTCTGCCTTCATGGGGTCCACAGTCTACTACTGGTGACTGGTTATGACTAATTGAGTTTAATATCCCAACTGGGATGCCGGAGAGGAAGGGGGTAATGAGAGCTTGCAATGGTAGGATTTGATCCAATCAGGAAGGGCAGGGAAGTTTCCTAAGGAAACTGCATTTTAGCAGAGACAGAAAAATAAGTGGGCTTTGACCGCGTGAGAGGGAAGCATATGGGAAGCATGCACATAATGGTTAAGCAAATTGAGGCTGGAGTGAGCCGGGTGCTGTCCCAAAGCTCACCTTACCACCCACAGAATCCCAGTCATGATTCGGGGCCTGCCACTCAATTTCTCCATAGCAGTGACCTCACCTGTAAAATGGACATAACAGATCTCCTTATTTAATATGATTGTTACGAGAGTCAAAATAGACAAAATGAAAAGAGCTTAGCATGGTGCCCAATATTCGGAATATATTTAATAAATGCTAGAGAATACCAAAGTTGGCGGGGGGGCGGGGGGGGGGTGGCGGGGAGGACAAAGAATGAAGACCCAAGTGCAAAGAGGGAATAGGGTATGCAAAGTCCCTGGGGCAGCATGATGACAAACACAGGGCTTCCTTCCCTGTTGGAAATTCTCCTTTTATTCTGAAAGCTGCTGGAAGCCATTGAAGGATTTAAGCAGCAGGAACTCCAGGGTCTCCATCATTTTCCCTCTCAAGCGTAGTGTTACATACAGCCCCACCTGCCCACCTTTGCACATGCTGGTTCCTCGTCATAGACTGTTCTTTCCACTTGTCTTCTCCTACTTGCTTCAGATTTCAGGCTAAGTGCCACTTCTTCAGAGAAGCTTGACCCCAACCAGCCAAACCCTAGTTAATAGCTCCCCTAGAGTGCAAGCTCGCTTTGCCTGATTGAGGTCTGTCTCCCCCACCTACATCTCCAGAGACGAGGCACTGTCAGTTACTATGCCTCATTGTGTCCCCTACCATTAGCACAGTGGTTGGCCTCTAGTAGATGTTGATTTCATAGTAGGTAATGGGAAGACACAAAGGTTGGAAGAGAAGGAGGAAGGTAACAAAAAAAAAAAAGTGGGGGGGGGGGGAATGCCTGGGTGGCTCAGTCGGTTAAGCATCCGACTTCAGCTCAGGTCATGATCTCACAGTTTGTAGGTTTGAGCCCTGCATCAGACTCTGCTGAGTCAGAGCCTGGAGCCTGTTTCGGATTCTGTGTCTCCCTCTCTCTCTGCCCCTCCCCTGTTCATGCTCTGTCTCTGTCTCAAGAATAAATAAACATTAAAAAAAATTTTTTTTAAAAAGGAGAAAAATGAGATGGCGTGAAGAATCAATGAAATCGGCTCAGTATTAGACTCGATTTTAATTTCACATTTTTAAAATCAACTTAAATTGATTTTGTGTGGCCCATCTATGTACAGATGTTCTAAAAAGAGAGAAAACTGATCTGGACTTTGAGAGATCTAAGCTGGAGACATGTTTAGGGTCATTAGAACATGAACAATAGTGGGGCACCTAGGGTCTGACTCTTAGTTTCGGCTCAGGTCATGATCTCGCGTTTTGTGGGTTTGAACCCGCGTTGGGCTTTGCACTGACAGTGTGGAGCCTGCTTGGGATTCTCTCTCTCTGTCCTCTCCTCTCTCTCTCTCTCTCTCTTCCTCTCGCTCTCACTCTCACTCTCTCAAAAATGAATAAAAACATTACGCAAAATGGCTGAAGCAAGGGAATGGGGAATAGCAGGGCCTTTGGAGACAGATCTTTTGGGGTCACTACCTGTGTGGGCAGGTTGCTAAGTCTCTAGGCCTCCTTTAAGAACAAGACATAGGTAGGACCCTATCATAGCCAGTCACGCTTTCAACAACGTGCTTCCCATGTAGCCAGGCTGCTTACACCTACCCAGCTGGTCACCCAGGTTACCCTGAATGTTAACCATACAGAAAAATGAGATATTTCCATTGACTTGGCATCTGGAGTTTCTCAAGTTCAGACTGATATCTGTCAGTTAGAGATATGCATAATTTTACCTCTCCCCAGCTCCGTCACTGGGTTGTTGTGGAGAACATGCAAAATCTCAAACAGAAATCAAACACATGAAGATGCCATTATCATGATAGAGATTACGTGATAATAGCCATGATAATATCTTTTTTTTTTTTTTTCCATCCTAGGAAAAGAGAGAAACACATTCCACTGGAGTCCATCTTTTCAGATACCTTAGCAGTTAAGAACATGGGTCTCGGAAGTCCAAATAACTTGGGTGTAAACCCGGCTCAATTATTTCGTAGTGGCCTAGTCCTGAATCGGGGACTTAGTTTTCTTAAGTCTTTCTTCCAATCTATAAGATAATAATAGCCCCTCTTCCCAAAGTTGTTTATTAGGTGACACCTATGATGGGCTTTGCACAGTGCCAGGCATAAGTAGTGCTTAATAAATGTGAACAATTAATACAGTATCATTATCGTTAGGAGTGTTCTGGAGAGCAGTGACCAAATGGAGGAATCATTGAATCTTGCCCAAATTCTTTCAGTATCCTCTCTTCTGGGCTGTATTGCCCCAGATCCAAGATGTTGAGTGAGATGGCAGAGTTCCCTGCAACACAATGGAGAGTTCTTACCTTCCCCACTCTCTCTTTAATTAGGACACGTTAAGTGTCATCATCCCAGGCAAGGGATCCATGGGGGAAAATCAGGTAATAGTTTGGGTCAAGGTGTATACAGAAAGGCAAACCTATTCCCAGCCAATGCAGAGGATCCATTTTGGGGACTCCACCCCAAAATATCACTAGGGTCCCTTCCAGGCCTGGCTCGTTTCTTATCTAGCCATGTGACCTTGAGTAAGTCATTTCACCGTTTGGGTCTCATTATCTATCATCTTTAACTGTGACATGAGAAAGGGGAGAACGGAGGGCGGAACAGAGCTGCGAATTATCTCTAAGTTCTCCCCAAGTTGTAGGTGTTATGATTCCATGCTTCTAGACTAATTGGTGCCTGTCCCTTCTTCACTGATCCTAGCAAATGTTTGTTAGATGCTAGCTCCTCCCCCAAGGAAATTTCATGTACAAAAAAAATACCATTTTTATATTATCTAATTCTTTATAAAATTGCTAATTGTCATTCAATAAAGAAGCCAACCATTGAGTTGATAATGTGCTTTTAAAAATGAAAGCATTAATAATTTACTGATTGCCAATGAACTTCATTTAATTGATATGTAGAACCACCTTAGTGATGTTAAATTATATGAGAGTAAAGAATGTGAAAGATATTCCTGCTTGTAGTTATTAGAACCAGGTGAGGCTAGTGAGAGGTTTTTGTTTGTTTTTCTTGGAAGAAAGTTTTGTTATAATGTACCTGAAGAAAGACGTCACTTTGGGACAGTAATGAAGGCTGCATGCTGGGGAAACACTGTGGGTTTCTCTGAATAGGTTTATCTGGCTGGAAAGGGATGTGGTTTGAACACAAGCCATGAGTGTGCTTATATACATATCAGAATGGAATGTCGAATGAGGCTTATTCCAGAAAGTGATCTGAGGAGATAATAATTGAGGGACAAGTCCTAAGAATCCCATTAGTTAAAGACCTTAAATTCTACCCACAGTTTAAAATTTATAGGAGAGACACTTGGGAATCTATGTGGTTCAGGAAGCGAAAGACTTTTTTTCCCCCTTCTTTTCTCTAAATTGCAGAGTGTGGGCACACTTTCCAGCATCTTCTCCACACCCATGAAGAAAAATAACCCATCCAACACAGAAATACCAAATCTGAGATGTTGTGAGAAGTCACTCAATTTAAACCCAGCCTTCTCTCCACTGCCTCCACACCTCCTCAACTTTCCCTTGAATTCAGAATGAGGGTGGGTGGAAAGAACAAACAATGGTAAGATGTCCCAAAGCACCAAGTCCCCATGGATGCTGGCCTGACAAAACTGTTTATAGTGTCATAGTAAGAGGGATTATGACACGTGGGGAGAGGGGGAGCCCAGTAGGAGCACGGAGAATAGAAGGGAGGTTGAGGGACTCCTGTGTTTCCCCTCCAGGCCTCCTGACAAACGCCCCATGCTGCCTCAGGGCAGGGATTCTTGCCATCAGGGAGATAATGAAACCAGCTCCCAAGCACTAACTGTGCAGTATTAACCACTGCTATTCCTTCCAGCATCCGGCCGCTGATGTTTGTAATCACGTCAGTATTTGTTTCTATCCCATGCCCTAGTTTTATACCTTGTTAAGTATGGAACACAAGTGTCTACATTTTTTCTAAAAGTTGAGTGGAGGCTTGCTTTCTCTGTTGTCCAAGGGGTCAATGCCCTCATAATTGCTAACTGCAGGAGAAATTCTCAGTCCTCTTCTTTTGGCATGTGACGCTGTAAACACCTTTGCTCCTAATTCTCTCCCATTTCCTCTCACTCTTTTTTGACTGCTCCTTTCTGTGATCTTTCTCTAGGTCTTCTTTTGGTTTGTTTTAATTTTGCTAGATTTTGGGGGTTTTTTTTAGAGCAATTTTAGGTTCCCAGCAAAATTAAGCAGAAGGTCAGAGATTTCCCACATACCCTCCCCCAATATCAGCATCCCCCACCAGAATGATACATTGGTTAAATTCATAAACCTACACTGACACATCACGATCACCCAGAGTCCACAGTTTGCATTACGGTTCACTCTTGGTGTTGTATACTCTATGGGTGGGTTTGGACAAATATATGTTGATATGTATTCACCGCTGTAGGGTAGGTAGCTTCACTACCCTAAAAAATCTTCCGTATTCCACCTATCCATCCCTCTGTCTCCCCTAATCCCTGAAAACCACTGATTTTTACTGCCTCCATACTTTTGACTTTTCCAGAATGTCATATAGTCAGAATCATACCAGATGTAGCCATTGGGGATATTGGCTTCTTTCACTTTGTGATCTGCATTTAAGGTTCCTCCAGTTCTTTTCATGGATTCATTTCTTTTTTAGCTCTGAATAGTATTCCACTGTCTGCATGTACTATAGGTTATTTATCCATTCACCTACTGAAGAACATCTTGATTGGTTCCCAGTTTTGACAATTATGGATAAAGCTGTTCCAACCATCCATGAGCAGGTTTTTGTGTGGACATAAGTTTTTCAGCTCCTTTGGATAAATTCCAAGAAGCATAATTACTAGACTGTATAGCGTGATATTGTGATATAATAAGACATATATATTTGGTCTCCATCCCTGATTCCTGTACAGAGCTCCTAAAATCCTTGTAATTTCCCGAGTGATGGGCTGATAGCAGCATCTTTTGTTATGATATTTGATCTTAGTCCCAGTTTCCTAACACAAAAGCTTCTAAGACCCTTGGGATCTCTGGAACGGTGAGTGTCTTTTGAATGCTAATGAGATGTCTAGTGGCTGGGGGCTCCCAGATAGCTTCAGATTGGGGGCTGGTCACCAGAAGGACCTGGGCATGATTAGAGGGTTAGATAGAACTTTCAGCCCTGCCTCACACCTCCAGAGGGGTGAGGGGCTGGAGATTGAGTTAATCATCAATGGCCAATGATTTCTTTAGTCATACCTACCTAACAAAACCTCCATAAAAACCCCTTTACTACAGGGATCAGAGATCTTCCAGGTTAGCGAATGTATCCATATACCAGGAGGACGGTGTCCCCCAACTCCATGAGGTAAAAGCTCCTGTACTCAGGACCCTTCCACACCTCACCCTATGTATCTCTTCATCTGGCTGTTTGGTTGCATCCTTCTTAATAAACAGGGGACAGTAAGTCAGTAAGTTTCCTTGAATTCTGTGAGCAATTCTAGCAAATCAGTCAACTCATTCCAAATCTGCTGCAACTATGTATACTCCCTATGTTTCTTATTCAGTTAATGTGCTATTTATAACAAACGCATACACCAACCCAGGCTAAAAATCTCAGTTACCCTCTCCCCCTTCTCACCCCCATACCTAATCCATGACAATCCTGCTAACCAGGTTTGTGAAATATCATTTGAATCTACTTGCTTCTTTACTTCCCCCACTGTGATCATTTACCTCACGCCTCAGCTCTTTCTCAGAATATTGCAATAGTTTTCAGAATTATCTAACCTCCTGATTCTCTGATCTCTAAATCACTTTACATTTCCATACCAGTCATCATTCTAAGGCAGCGATGTCTTGTAAAACTTCCTGCACTGATGGAAATGTTCCATATCTGCACCGGCCAATAGATTAGCCATTACCCCCTATGTTCCTATTGAGAACATCAAACATGGCTAGCGTGACCGGAGACTTGAATTTTAAATTTGACTGAATCCAAATCGACACAGCTACATGGATCTGGAGGCTGCCATATGGGATAGCACAGTTTTAAAACATGATTTTTTTTTCTTCTTTTCATATCCTACTCTAGTGCTTTCAAAAAGCTCTTTAACTGCAGGATAAGGTCCAGAGTCTGTAGTATGGCACTGAATGACTCTCATAATCCAACCGCCTTTTCGGTTCTCACCACTTCCGCTGGCACTGTAGAACATTGCTTTACCTAAACAAGCCAGAATTTTCCAGCTTTTCATCTTGCTCTTTTCTCTACCTAGAATGCCATTTGCTTATTTTCTTCCTTTCAACAGCTACAATTTTTCATGCCTTATAAAGCCCTGCACACACCCTTCAGTAGAGGAACATCCCCCTTATTCTTGACCTTGAACAAGCCATTGGCATCTAGCAGTCCAGTTTTCATCTGCAAAGTGGGAATGATAACATTTTCTCCCTTACGGAGTTGTTGGGGGATTCAGTGTGGCACTAGCCAGACTCCCCCACTGAGAAAGCACTCAGTAAAAAGTGCTGTTATTATTTTCTGTTCTCCCACAACACTTATGTGATATTAGAAATCTTTCCAGATGGGACTTTCTCTCTCAAGACCGTGAGCTCGAGACCGTGAGCTCGTTAGTAGCAAAGACTCAGTCTTGTTCATCATTGTACCCCAGCATCCAACACACTGTAGCTATTTGACAAATGCTTTAACTGATGACAACTGAGGGAATCACTTATTCACCTAGGATGTCGCAGAAAAAAAAAGTATGCCTTTTTGTGTGTATCTTTAGGGAGGAGCAAAAGAGATCCATAGTGGCAAGAACAAGAAAAGAGAATGCCAACAACTCTTGTAAAGCATTGTATTTTTCTGGTCACTGCCCAGAAAACTGGCATAAAAGTGTGTTGTTAAATCTGTGTCCTGTCTCCTTGCTTGACTGGAGTGTAGCTCTTACGTTTTTGCCATTTTGACTTTCTGGGTCCTCTGCCCGTCTCCTGCCTTGAGTATGAAGCTTCCATCCCTGTCACCAAGGAAACAGCAGGGAGGTCTCATTCCTCACAGCTCCGCATATCTAAACTCTGGTCGCCTTTGTCCAGTGAGCTAAATTCTTCATGTGCACACCACTAAATCAACTGTCTTCTATTCAGAACTTTATCCATTATTCTACCTTTGAAAAACTGATGTATCACAATTTCTTCTCTTGGGAATGGCCTTTTTCCAGACCTGTCACTATTCTTGAATGCACCAGACATTTTTGGTCCCTGGGAGCAAATAGAAAAATTGTCTGTTTAGCCCTTGGAGTGTGTGCAGTATAAGTGCAGGTCAATTTTAAAGCAGGCAACAGAGCATTCATAATGGGTTTCCCTTTTAAAAGCACAGTAGACCAAAAATAAACCTGACAAAGGGCAGCTGTAGAGTTTTAACATGTGGAAAACTCCACAGGCAGCAGTTATGTAACTGGAAAGAAAAGAAACATAATAAATATTTCACACCGTTAGATGAACTTCCAACTCTGACACGTGAAAAGCAAAGAACACAAAACACACCTTAACTCTCCAAAGAGCACAAAGCTTACGCTGAGAAGGGGCCAAGGCTCTTGCTAAAATCGGAGCCCTGCCTTCCAGCGTGAGTCCTCATTGCTTTTTTTTTTTTTTTTTTTTTTTTTTTTCTTTTTTTTCCCCTCTCGCGTCCAAGGCGGAGCCGGCGGATCCCATCTCCCGGCAGCGCCCCCGCCCCCCCGCAGCTTCGCCCGTTGGACAGAAATTTTCCAAAAATCTCCACCCCTAGGCTGAAAACCCGAAAAGTTTTGTGCCAAGGAGAGGGAAGAAAGGAGTTGGAGCGAGGCGGGCGGAGTTGCCCTCCACCGCCGCCTCCCCCCACCCCCGCCCGAGCGCCCGCCGCCCGCGCCTCCCGCCAACAACCCCCCCCCCCCCCCCCCCCCCCGCTCCTCACCCCGGGGACAGCTGGCAGCCCCCGCGCCGGACCAGACACAAAGCCGATCAATCCCGGCGGCGCGGGGGCGGGGGGACGCCCGCCGGGTCTTCCCTTCCGCTCCTCGCCTCCTTCTGCCCCCTCATTAGGACCCAGCCCACACCTCGCCCGGCATCCACTGCCCTCCCGCTCCCACCCTCCACCCCACAAAAGGAACAGCCCAGACCCCCGCCCCAGTCCCCGGCCAAGCCAGACCTGCCCCTAGGCGGCCGGCTGAGAAGGCGCCCCCGGCAGGGGGAAACTGACATCCATTGGGGTCCGCCCACCGCTCCCCGGGTCTCCCCGGAGCCGGCCTCTCCTCTCCTGCCCCAGAAGTTCAGCCCCCACCCGGCCCCCACCCCCCACCCCCCAGCCCGGGCCCTCCCGCGCTCCGGCCTCCGGGACCCTCGGCTTCCGAGGCGCAGCCAGCTCGGACCCCGAGAAGATGGCGAGGAGGAGCCGCCACCGCCTCCTCCTGCTGCTGCTGCGCTACCTGGTGGTCGCCCTGGGCTGTAAGTTGCTGGGGTACCTCCACCCTTCCGCCCGCGCGTGCTGGGACCGTTCCCCCCACCCGGACCTCCAGCCCCGGGACGCGGCGCGCGCCGACGGCTGTCTCTGGCGCCCCGGGCTGCGCGCGTGTGCCGCGGGGGGCCGTCTGGCTTGGCACCCCGGCGAGCGGGAATCGGGGTGCGGGCCGGCGCGGGGGCGGCGGGGGGGGGGGGGAGGGCGGGCATCCGCAGTCGATAGCCTCCGATTTTGTCAGTTCTGGTTCAAGAACATTAAAAGTCCACACCAGCAGGCTTCTTGCAAAGTTGGGGTAACTTTTCAGAGACCCAGGGACGCGAACAGAACGCAAAACTCAAGCGCTACTTCTAAGATGCTGAGATCTCAAGATGGCATCACAGGGAGGCAGGCGCTGGCCACACTCCTCAGGACCAGAGAAGGGGGTAGGGTCAGAGTCTTTCTCGGGTTTCCGAGGCTCCCGACCGCACGGGTGCGACGCAGTGCCCTTGCGGGGCAGCGGATGAGGGGAGTTCGTGACTGCTGAGCCAGAATTCCTTTTATCCTCCCACCTGCACTTCTGCATTCGGTTAGGGAGGTCTGGTCTGGAGATTCCAGCCAGCTGCTGTGTCCTCAGGGGACTTCCAGCGGAATGATTGTTAGAAAGATTCAGAAGCTGAATGAACGAGTAGCGGGGGGACGTCCCAAAGCCAATTTCACGGGGTGGTTCTAAACAGGATTTGCACGGATTCTGAGCTCATGAGATTTAAAATCCTGGGAACGTTTCCTATTATTTTGTTTTCTTCGCCTTAACTTTTTAGGAAAATGGACGAAATTGCAATAGATCTGAAGCACTTAAGCAATCCTCCTTTTACTTTGTTTTATTTTTTTTCCTCTTTTTTTTTTTTTTTTAACAGAATGGGTTATTGTTGCTATTCAAGTGCTGGTAATATAGTATTTAAAATAACCCGCCGGATAAGTGTCTAATACCATAATACAGTGACTTTTTTCTCACGCTCTTACTGCCAAAGTGAGTATTCCTGAACTCGACGTGACGTGAGCTTTGTTCCTGGGGGAGGAAGGCACAAGTTGTCTCAGGGAACGGGGTGCGCTGACCTATATTATAGAAAATCAAACCGGGGAGGCAAGGCTTCACAATAAAACCATTATGCAATTTTGAAATATCAATTGGTATCAGGTTGAACACACAAAAGAAATGCAGTGATGAAGAAAGGCAGCAAAGACACACAGTGGGGCAACTGTAACAAAACTGCTGGGAAAGATACATATTTTGTTGATGGTCCTAAATTTCAAATTAAAACAAGACTGACTTTAAGAATTGTCACTAATTGAAAACAGACCAAATGGTTTTACTCTGCTCCTTCTTATTCAGTGATCAAATGGGAGGAATAACCTCTTCTTCAGGCTTTGATTAAATCTAACCATTGGCTCTTCTCACCCTGACTCCAGTGGAGGAATAATTTGGGTGTGTGGGGGGATCTTTTCTATATGGTTCCTAGGATGCCTAAAAGCCTGGCATTGCAAGAATGTTTTCATTTCTTTGTCTTTTTTTTTTTTTAATTAACTTTGTTATTTTATAACAGTTGATTTAAACAAATATTGTGAAGATAGTATGGAGATTTCCCATACATACCACACCCACTTTCTCCTTTTATTAATATTTTACATTAGTCCGTTACGTTTGTCATAATTAATGAAACAATTTTGACACATTATTATTAACTAAAGTCCACACTTTATTCAGATTTCTTTCATTCTTATCTAATGTCCTTTTTTTATTGCAGGATCTCATGCAGGATACCATATTACACTTAGTAGTCATGTCTCCTTAGGCTCTTGGCTGTGATAATTCCTCAGACTTACCTTTTTTTTACCTTGTCAAGTTGGAGGAGTACTGGTGAAGTACTTTGTAGAATGGCCCTTAGTGGGTATTTTTCTGATGTTTTCTCATGATTTCTATACCAGTATGGGCTTGTGAATATTTATTTTATACTTTGGATTACAGTCTAATATGATTGTATTTATTTTAGTGCTAACATTCTTCCAGCTTTGGCCATTGGGAGTTCTTCCAGTGGTTTCTGTATCCTTGGACATAACCCTCTCGTTGTATAAATGTATATGTGCCTTTTTGTTTGTTTTTAGTGCTTCCTCACTTTCTGGCAACACAAAATGCCTCATGCTGATCGTGTGTATTTCCTGCTCTAGTCCTAGGATGAGCCGTTTCTCTCAGGAGCCCTGGTTCCTTGTAGTGGAGAACGGTTAGAAACCAACGTGCTGTCAGTGTTGTTGAAAAACAAGAGTCTTCTTCAGGGCCAGGTTTCACTCCACAATCCTGTTTGTGGTTTATCCATTCAGGTTTCATGTCCAGATCCCAAAACTGGGTATTACAGGCTATGTATATATCAGCCACTGTTCTAGGGACTTTCTTGAATATTCTTTTTTTAAGTTCTCAAAAATGCACAAGACTGAACATATCTTCAACTTACAGATAATGACCCCCAAGGCTCAGGAAAGCTCACTTACGGAGGCTGAAAAGAAGTGAAGCTGGGATTTGAGGGTCTGAGGATTTGTTCCATAGATTATTGGACTTCTGTCTTTCTTTTTGAATCCAAGCACTGAACCCTTTCCGCTGTCTTCGTTCAGGAAAAGACTGTGGATTTCTTTTTTTTTTTTTTTTTTTTTTTTAATTTTTTTAATGTTTATTTGTTTGTGAGACAGAGAGAGACAGAACATGAAGGGGGGAGGGTCAGAGAGAGGGAGACACAGAATCTGAAACAGGCTCCGGGCTCTGAGTTATGAGCACAGAGCCCAACGTGGGACTCGAACTCACAGACCGTGAGATCATGACCTGAGCCGAAGTCGGACGCTTAACCACCCAGGCGCCCCAAGACTGTGGATTTCTTATGCTCTAATTATATACTCATCTTCTTAATATCCACCCCAAATATAACTGTACCACCCTTTTATCCTTGATCCTATTATATATATAATATCACACTTATTCCATTCTTTCATTTCTATTTGCCCGTATTTTCATCTCTTTCTTAGTAGTCTAGAAGATTTTTGTGGTTGCTGCTGTTATTTAAACTATGATTTCGGTGTACCTGTTGATATATGGGCATTTATTTGTGTGTTTAGTGGAACTGTATTTTTCTTTACCATTAAAATGGGAACTCCACGAGGGGAAGAATTTCTTCATGTTTGCACACCACTGTGTATGTGCAATGCTGAGCACAGTGCCTGGCTAATAGTAAGTGTAAATAGATATCTGTTGACCAGCTCTGAAGAGAATGAGGTGGAATAAATGAAAGAAATGTATGGGTGGAATTAATGATTCTGATACACATCATGAAGCCCTAATTCTAAGTAGGTGACGTCTCAGATTTCTCTGAGGCGACATCTAAGCCAAGGAGTCAAATGTGAATGAGAGCAATGTGCTGTTCTTAACACTACATGGCTGGTAGCAGTCGGTCCTCAAATCTGGGCTGGAACCAAAGCCAGGCCACTTGGCCTGTGAGTCTGTAATCTCTCATCAACTGATGAGGACTGTGGAGCAGGGAGAAATCTGGATCTTCTGCAAAATCACAAGGTTCTGCCCCAGGGGTGGGACTTACCCAAAACAGCACACCAGGGATCCAGTGCCAGGAAAATCCTGCCCTCTATAAACATTGTTAAGAACAAAGCACAATCCATTTGTGGGGGGAGAACTGGCTCCATCCAGGCATGGTCTTAATTATTTGATGAACGTAAAGGTCAAACTGGGCTTGCTGGTAGACCTGATGACCGGTTTAAGACTCAGACACAAATGGCATTCAAAAATAAGTCTAAAACAAAAAGTTAGCATAAAAAGAACCGTGAGTTCCCCTTGGCTGAGAACACTCCTTTATCTTTCCCCCGGAGCAGTTTAATGAGAGGAGTCTGTGTGAATTTACGTATGTTTGCTCTACCCATTTTCTATCACTTTGGTTTCCTCCTGCTGGCCTTGCTGGTAGAGAAGATGTTTTAAACTATGCAAGCTAGCGCTGCTCTGTTTGTCGAAGTTGGACCAGAAGATCTCTGTAAAGGCCATTATTTAAAATAACCTTTTCATCCCATAGCACTGCTGACTCAGTACTCCTGTGTTGCCAGATTGATGCTTTGAGGAAGATAAAGTCGAGGAGGGGAAAAGGGGGCCAGGATGTAGGTCAAGTGCTTACTTTGGCAAAAGCAGAGAAAGAAAACTTAAAACCGGGTACTGTTTTCTTGGGAGGGGTTACTCTTAACATGACTGGGACTCAGAAAAACAACCCAACTGTGTTAGTTTCCTATTGCTGCAGAAACAAATTACCACAGATTTAATACAACACGGACTTATTACCTTAAAGTTCTGGACGCCAGAAGTCTGAAATAGGTGTCACTTGGCGAAAATCACATTATGCTTGGGGCGCCTGGGTGGCTCAGTCGGTTAAGCATCAGTCCAACTGCAGCTCAGGTTATGACCGCACAGGTCATGAGTTCGAGCCCCGTGTCGGGCTCTGTGCTGACAGCTCGGAGCCTGGAGCCTGCTTTGGATTCTGTGTCTCCCTCTCTCCCCCCACCGCCTAGTCACACTCCATTTCTCTCTCTCTCTCTCAAAAATAAACAAACACTAAAAAAAGAAAAAAAAAAGTAAAATCAAAGTACGCAAAGGGCAGCTATCTTCTGGAGGTTCTAGGCGAGAATCAGCTTCCAAGGTGTTTTTCCAGCTTCTAGAGGCCACCGCCTCATCGTCCCATTCCTTCAGCCTCAAAGCCAGCGGTGCCAGGCTGCCACCAATCTGGTTCTGTCTCTCAGCCTCCCTCTTCCACTTAAAAGGACCCTCATAATTACATTGGGCCCACCTAGGTAATCCAGGATAATCTATCCATCCCAAAATTAGCTGGTTAGCAACTTTAATTCCATCTACAATCTTAAATCCTATTTGCCATGTGAAATAACACGTGTATAGGTTCCTGGGATTAGGATGTAGACATCTCTGGGAGGCCATCGCACCAACCAAAATTACGAAGTGCACAGAAGCAGTGCAATCAGCGCTGTAGCCAAGAATGTTCTAGATCCCATGGGACAACTGTAACTCTTACCTTTATTATTTTTTTAAATGGTTTTAATGTTTATTTATTTTTGAGAGACAGAGAGAGTGCAAGTGGGGGAGGGGTAGAGAGAGAGGGAGACAAATAATCCGAAGCAGGCTCCAGGCTCTGAGCTGTCAGCACAGAGCCCGACGCGGGGCTCGAACTCACAGACCGCGAGATCATGACCAGAGCCAAAGTCGGACGCTTAACCCACTGAGCCACCCAGGAGCCCCTGTAACAGTTACCTTTAAATTATAATTCATCGTGATATAGAATTGTGTTTTTTGAGTCATATTTCAGATCACGTATTGTAGCAGTAGTGACCATGCACTCTGAGGCTGAGCTCTATGTTCAGTTACTAACTAACTGTATGACCTTGTACAAGTTATTTGATTTCTGTGTGTGTCACTTTACCCATCTGTACTGGCGATAATCCCAGTAATAGACTCACGTCCTAGAGGCATAGGGAGAATGAAATGTGTACACACGTATAGCACACGTTAGAAAAATGGTCCTGTTAGTATTGACAACATTTGGAGGCAGTGGAGTTAAATATTCATGTTATTGTTTATAATGGATTTCCTATATATATGAGAGTCCTGTCTAATAGGACTGTATATCTGTATACCTATCTCCATGAAAAGAACGTGCTAGGCAAGTCAAAGTGGGGGTGGAGACCACTTCAGATACGGAGGGAACGATGTTGCCCAGAGGTACTTGGGCAAGAGCAAGCAGGAATGGAAGAAGTCCCTTATGGCCAGAACGTGGAGGAGAGGAGAGGGCAAAAGGCAGCACCCAGGTGGCAGAGGGCCTTGTGGGACAGATTTAGGATGTTTGAATTTATCCTCAAAACTAGGAGAAGCCCATTGAAGGTTTTTAATCACTGAATATCAGTTAGATTTGCATTTCAAAGAGAACATATTGGATGGAGTAATGAGAATGGGCAGGGTGGATGGATGGGAAGTTGAGGTGAGGAACCCAGTGAGATGTTAGTAGAGTGGTCCAGGCTATCACATCCTAAGTATTTCCTTGATATGGCTTATTGAAATCTATACATGAATATATATATATATATATATATATATATATATATATATATATTTATTTATTTTTGAGTGACAGAGACAAGTGGGGGAGGAGCAGAGAGAGAGGGAGACACAGAATCCGAAACACGCTCCAGGCTCTGAGCCATCAGCAAAGAGCCCGATGTGGGGCTCGAACTCATGAACCATGAGATCATGACCTGAGCTGAAGTCGGATGTTCAACCGACCGAGCCACCCAGGCGCCCCTATATGTGCACATATATAATTAGACATTTACATTCACCCACGTGGGAAATCAAATAGCTAGGTCCTGGTTAAGGAAATTATAGGGAACACATTACACTGCTTTCTGGCCCTGCTGAAAACAGCTGACCAGTATCTAGTCAATGATATATAGAAGTCAGGTCTTACCTGTACTCATGAATTCCTTAGACTGTGTTATCTATGGAATATCTTATCTTGTTCTCCACCCTGCTTTCGGCATCTGCTCTTTTGTAGTCTTGGGAAGCACGCGCTTCCCATACGTTCTTTCGGGCACGTAGCCACTGACATATTACGCAATGTCTTCCCTTTGATGTATGCCTAATAAATATGGGAGCTTGAGAGCAGCTTGGGGAGACTTCTCTTAGCCTCCCTCTCACCTCTCTTGACTTGCATGGAGTCTTGAGTAATTCTTTCTGCTGCCCTCGGCTTTGCTGGACAAAGCCAAAAGCCGAACCCACACACCCACAGAAAATTGTTTTATATCTGAGATGTAGTTAATTGAATTTAATCAGGGATTTGAGAAAAAATTGTTCATTGGTTTTTAAGGAATTTTTAAAAATTGTGTGTGCTGCAAATGTTTCTAAGTTTCTGTTCAGCCCCTAACATCTAAGCATGAAACAGTAGCTTTGGGGGCTACTATTTATCATTTTTCAGTATTATTCTCTTTCCCACCCCTGGGTTTGTCTTCCTTCAGTATCGTCTTACGTATTTCCTATGTTGCCATCCTTAGACAGGTGACTGGATTGCATTTGATAGGGAGAGGAATAGCCTTCTGTGTTAGTAAGTATGTGAGGGTGTGCACGTATGAGTCGGAGACACAGAAAGAGAGAGGTAGGGGTGGGGAGAGAGAGAGGGAGAGAATGTGTGTGCTCACATGAATGCCTGGTAACAGGACCACAAAATCCTACTCTTGGGACCTTTAGGCCGGTGAGTGGATTGGAAATGTTCTGTAGTTTGAATTCTTCCTACATTTTCTGAACAGAGAAGCAAAGAGCTCCTGCACCTGGTCCCTTGAAGGTGTTTCAAGAGCTACCCTCTTAGCTCTGCATGGTCTTGGGTCAAACAGCCCTGAGCAGGAAGCCTTGTGATCTTAACAGATAGGAGTTTTAGTGCTTAACTGAGAACTTTTGCCTTTCTCTCTTTCTTTCTTATGTCAACGGCATCAAGGTTTTATTTGTTTCATTAGATTTTCTGTTCTGTTTCAGTTTTCAACATTTTTTACAGGGACGGTTTGGGACTGAGTTGTTTTTATAATGGCAAAGAGTGAAAAAGCCTGACCTGGGCTTACTCCATTATTCTGGGTGTTTCTAGTTCACTCACTCTCATTTTGTCAAAACAGTCCCTTGTTTTTGGTTTTTAGTTTTAGCTTTGCCCACACTCTAAAAACTTGCTAAATACATTATTATGGCCATAATCAAAGACAAAAATAGATCACTGTTGGATGCATTTACTTACACGTTTCATTAAAAACAGTGTATGTATATGGTAAGTTCAAACAGTACAGAAAGGTTATAAGGTGAAAAATAACTCTCCAGCCCCCCACCCCTGGCCTTCTATTCCACTCCTCACAGATAACCCACTCTTAAGTTTTTGGCATATAGTTTCAGAAAACTTGGGGGAAAAATATAGTTCTAGCATATATGAGCATACCTGTATAGTTTCTTTAAAAATAAAGACTCAAAATTTAGGGGTACCTGGGTGGCTCAGTCAGTTAAGCCTCTGACTTTGACACAGGTCATGGCCTCACGGTTTGTGGGTTCGCGCTCCACGTCGGGCTCTGTGCTGACAGCTCGGAGCCTGGAGCCTGCTTCGGATCCTGTGTCTCCCTCTCTCTCTGTGCCTCCCCCACCCATGCTGTGTTCTGTCTCTCAAAAATAAATAAATGTTAAAAAAATTTAATAAAAAAATAAAGAGAAATAAAAATTTACTGTGCTTCTTGTTCTGTCCTTCCAACAAACCAGATCATATTATGTATGATATTCTGTGACTTCCTGCAAAGCTTTATTTTTACTAGTAATGAAGCCACAACCCAAAGCAACTTGTCACAAACAGGACTCGTGACAGCATCTCGCAGAGGCCTTTAAAATCCTTAAGGTATAAAAAAAAAAAAAAAAAAATCCTTAAGGTAAAATACAGCAAACCAACAAAAGTAAATAGTGAAACAAAGTAAATAGAACAAAACAGAGGGAGATAAATTCCCAGACCAGTGACGAAACCTAGGAAGGGAGAAATTCCAACTCAGATGCAATGAAAAAGTCCAAAGAAAAGTGTAAAGGCCAACGCCCAGAGAAAACCAACACCAGCACCAGCTAAGACTTACAGACAAGTGCAAACTGGTGCTATTTTTAAAGGAGACCAAAGAAGAAGTAATGACCGCAAATAAAAAGGGAACACGTTGAACTACTGGGAAAGTGCTAAATTTGAAAAGGCAGTATTGTGCTCATGTTTTAAAAAAGGCTCGAGAGGCACTTTCAAATAGGAATGGATTCTAATCAGAAGTCAGAACTCCCACAGTAGCATGAATAGTAACTTGAGTGTCTGTCTAATAATCTAAACACGCAGTTGGCTATGTCTTAAAAGATAGGATAAAAATTCTACATAAGCTGATTGGAGCCATGGATTGTTGCCCTTTGGCTCCGTGCAATACTTTTGGTCCCAGAACAAGTCAGGTGCTTTTGTGTCCTGTGTGTGTAAGGGAATGAACTATGCCATTTTAGATACAGTGTTTCTCCTTCCCAGCCATCTTCTCTGCTCTTCTGTTGTCATTGTTGAAATTTTCTCCGTGTGCCAAATGCAACTCCTCCCTGAAGGTCTAAGCCCCTTCCTTGTTCTCTTAACCCTCCTCAATTCCCCATTCCCGGTGATGTTAGTGTGTTCCTGGTTCTCTTATGGTACTTACTGGGCTGGACCCTTACCATGTTTACATGTGCTTCTCTCTGGATGTGAGTTTCTTAAGGCCAGAGAGAACACATCTTTGTGTCTCTAGCACCTAGAATCGTGCCTGACACCTAATGGTTCTCTAGTAATTAGTTGAATGTAAGTAAGTAACCTCAAGTGTAATGTTTATTTGTTTCTTACCTTCCTAAAATTACATTTAACAATTTTTTTAAAATTTTTTTGAGAGACAGAGCGAGTGCAAGCAGGAGAGACAGGCAGAGAGAGAAAGAGAGAGAGAGAGAGAGAGAGAGAGAATCTTAAGCAAGCTCCACACTCTGCCTGGAGCCTGACACAGGACTCAGTCTCATGACCATGAGATCATGATCTGAGCTGAAACCAAGAGTTTGACGCTTAACAGACTGAGCCACCAAGGTGCCCCTAGAATAACGTTTTAATAACAAAAGTTGCAAGATATATGTAAAATGAGTATTTCCTAATGAATGCATAATTTTACTGCTCTTAGAACTCCCTCCTCCCCTGTTAATATGGTTTTCCTAGAGTTTAGAGTTACAAGGTAATATACAGACTGGTCTGCCTTAGGGAGTTTTAAGACATTTTACTGATTGCCTGATGCCTCCTTGTATTGTAAGAAGAAAAAAAAAACCCGTATAAGCTCCTCTTGGATTAGTAAGCATTGACTAAAAGCTCAGATGAATAAAAGAATACCTCCTCACAAGTTGCCTGAGATAAAACACAATACAGGATATTAGAGAGTGGTAAAAGTACTCTCTGGGATAAGGGTCCAGTTTTTTCCCCTCACGGTCCAATCCCTCTGCCACAATTGATATCATAGCAACCCATGTCCCACAGTAGGTAAAAGTTTGATAAAAGAGAGGGAGCCTTATAACGTTATCTTTATTTCCAAACCAAAGATGACTTTCCTAGGCATTCTTCTCCAGTAATTATATCTTCTTGTGGGATTTTGACACCTGCTCATTAGCAGGGAAAAAATTTTTTTTCTGGATCCAGATGATTCATCAAGAAGGTCCAAGGGTATCGTCTCATTGCAAATGCTAGGATTCGATGCATCCTAAGAAATTCAGCTCTTTGCGCTACTCGCCCCCATAAAATCTAATGAGCATGTTGAAATGTTTGAAAAACACTGCCTGGAACACTGACCCTAGACTTTTTTTTTTTTATTCCATGCCCTACTTCTCTTAAAAAGAGCATGTGCCCCAACATACATTTTTAGTAATGGATTATATACATGTATTTCTGTATCAATATATTATACTAATTATAAAACATATGTAAAGTAAAAAAAACAAATGAGATAATGAAGAATAAGTAGTAACGTCTTGGGGCAGAAATGAGGTGGTAATGGCCCCATATTACAGCCCTTGCTTGATATGATAAAACCTCTATCATTAAAACTCTGTGAGACTGGTACTGAATAGACTCACAGACTAATAGAACAGAATATAAGTTGGCCCAAGTTCATTGGAAATTTAGTATAGATGTGAGACCTATCTTTCTATTTATGTATATAAAATACTAGCATCTCAAACCATAGAGAATGCTTAACAAATATCATTATGATTGGGTAGCTATTCGAAGGAAAATGGATCTGATCCTGACACTGTGCATGAAGATAAAGTCCGAATGGATCAAAGATCTAAATGTAAGTGAGTAATAAACTCACACCCCCCCCCCAAAAAAAAAACCCAAAAGCATGGGTACATTTTTCTATAAAATATATATCAAAAGAGCATCTGCATGAAAAAAAAATAACATACACAAGTCAAAAGACAAATGACTGATTAAAAAAAGATGTCTGCATGGGGTGCCTGGGTGGCTCAGTCGGTTGGGTGTCCGACTTCGGCTCAGGTCATGATCTCACGGTCCGTGAGTTCGAGCCCCGCGTCGGGCTCTGTGCTGACCGCTCAGAGCCTGAAGCCTGTTTCAGATTCTGTGTCTCCCTCTCTCTCCGATCCTCCCCTGTTCATGCTCTGTCTCTCTGTCTCAAAAGTAAATAAACGTTAAAAAAAAAAATTAAAAAAGATGTCTGCAATTTAAATCTCAACCAAACAGTATTGTCACTGATGTACGAACAAGCCCTAAATATGGAAAGAAAATAAAAATATAAAGAACAAAATAGAAAAATGGTGCACATACAACACAAACCCCAGAGAGTTCCCAGAAGAAAAATTGTAATAGTTCTTCAAATACAACGCTGCCCTCAACATCACTTAAATGCAAATTAAACTGTCACAGAGATAACGTCTCTTCGCTGCCAGATTAGCAAAAACACAGAACTCATCTGCATACTCTACTATTGAAGCTGTGTGCAAACAGGCACTCTCGCTGCTGATGGGCTGTGTAGTGATTAATCTGCTATGGAGAGGAATTCAGCAATACGTACAAAAATTACATGTCTACTCTGACTCATCAACCCCACTACTGGGAGGCTATGGAAGGACCAGTCTGTTATCACCTGAAACTACTGACTAATCTTAACATCATTAAAAGTAGGACATTCAAACATTGTATGATACAACAGGAGGCACATAGCGTTCCCCATGTAGTGTTTATGCTCATCCCCTCAAAAAAAATAAGAATAATTGACCTTTATTTGGATCGAGCCTCTAACCAAGCTAACACCTCTTTACAGGAAGGTAGATACACAAATTAAAGATACGGATAAACTTAGAAAGTGGGTGGTTCTATAGAATAACTGACCAGCTTTCCATGACAAGTCAATGTCATGGAAGGAAAAAATAAAGGCAGAAGGGAGAAGAGGGCAGGTTAACTCTAGATTAAAAACAAGATGAGACAAAGAGCCCAGGAGGCAAGTGTAATACTGAAATGCGGATCCCAATTCAAGCAAGATATTAGGGGAATTGGACTAGGGTGAGGTATTAGATTATATTAAGGAATGAATTATAATTTGTTATTTAATGTTATCATAGCTATATGTCTTTAATTTGTATCGATACTACTAAAATAATAAAGAAAAGAGATTGATATGTGTGATTTGCTTTAAAACTCTCAACGACAAAAAGGATAGATGAAGTAAATGTGGCAGTCTTTACAACTGTTGAATCAAAATTAGGAATATATGGAGTTTATCGTTCTGTTCGCTCTACTTTTGTGTCTATTTGCAAATTTGTTGTAGGGGTGCCTGGGTGGCTCAGTTGGTAAAGCGTGAGATTCTTGATCTCAGGGTTGTGAGATCGAGCCCCATGTTAGGTGTATAGATTACTTAAACAAATAAATCTTTAAGGGTGCCTGGGTGGCTCGGTTGGTTAAGCATCTGACTCTTGATTTCAGCTCGGGTCATGATCTCAACAGTTCGTGAGTTCAAGCCCCGGGTTGAGCTCTGTACTGACAGTGCAAAGCCTGCTTGGGATTCTCTCTCTCCCTCGTTCTCTGCCCCTCACGTGTGTTCTCTCTACTCACACCCTCACGTGTGCTCTCTCTGAAAAAAAATAAACTTAAAAAAAAAAGAAAATTTGTCATACTAAAAAAACTAAACCCATAAAAACAGAAAAAAGAGTGTGATAAATATATAAAAAATCCAATATTTATTTTCTTCACCTGGGTTTTGTTGGACAATCCACCTTAAAGTCTACTGGTTTAATGAAAGAATAAATAGACCAGAGTCTACTTGAAATATCTGAAATATGTGCTCTCTTAAGCTCTATACCTTAGCTAGTCAGTATAAGAAACCCAAATTCTGTCTGAATAGCCCCCTCTTTAGTTAGTCTATTTCACACAAACAGAAAAATAAAATGCCTTAACACAAACAAAACACCCTGTCATTAACTGAACTCCAAGATCCTGGGTTATACGGCAAAATCCATTAGTAAATCTGCATAACAGCTACATTTCTTCATAATGTAGCATGAACCTTTCAGTGCATTTCCTTTGAAAGGGACTTTAATATTTTATTCCCTAAAATGTAAAAGTACCCAATAGATGAATGCATGTCACAGCCATAGACTGATGGCAAGAAAGGTGAATGTAAAAAAGAGTTGATTAAATTCCTAAAAACTTAAAAATTTTCCCTTGCATTTATTTAATGGAGGGCAGTCCAATCAAGCCTCCTTTGTGAACCCTCTGGCTCTTCTGAACAACAGTCTTTTTTATGGGGTAAGGGCATATCCAGCATTTAATGTACCAACTCAAGCACACTTCAGAATTGCTTGCGCTTTCTAAAATATTCATTTCATGTTCAAATCCGTGTCATTAATAACTTAATATCAAGTTCCCAATGAGTTCCTGGTAGGACTTAATTTCCCATGGTTCCTGGAACCTTGAGGACTCCAAAGCTCTAACGATTTCTCTAGAGAAGACTCTGGTTATGGGGGAAGAATGAAAGAAGTAGAGGCATTACGGGCAGCCCAGAGCCTGTGTCGGCAGCGTATGCACACTCTCATTGTAGCCCTTTATGTCAGAAGCTGTTTCTATGCAGGATAACACTTACTCCAGATACACCACGAATTCATGAGCAAGAGAAAATAGAGGCGGGACTTTCACTTCACCTCCCATCCCCTACAAACCTCTTAGGTTTAGAGTGGAAGGAAGCCCGCGTTCAGTCCTCTAACAGAATTTATATTTATTTAGAGCCCTCCTTATGTGAACAAACAGGTCACGTCTCCCTTGCTTGTGCCTTCCCATACATTCAACTGCTGTCTTTGGTGGTGAGATACTGAAATCTGCCGAGTAATGATGAGATCAGTTAAGACAAGCCTTTACTGGGAGTGGCTCCATCCATTACGCATCAGACTCTTGATTTTAGCTCATGTCACGATCTCACAATGGGTGAGTTTGAGACCCACATCAGGCTCTGTGCTGACGTTGCAGAGCCTGCTTGGGATTCTCGCTCTCCTTCTCTCTCTGCCCCTCCTCCGAGTGCATGTGCTCTCTCTTTCTCTCTCTCAAACATTAAAAAAAAAAAAAAGTAAGACTTTTTCATTTCATGGGCTAGAATGTTTGAGAAAATTTATTTCTTACTATTAGAAAATAAAAGGACAAATAATTTTGGAAATGGGATACAGAAACACTGCTTTTGGACAACCGAGTTATCTCACCAGTGAGTGTGTTGAATATACATTGTTTTCTCAGAGCACAACGGATTCTCATCTTTTACCTGAAAGAATATGAGTCACATTTCCCCTGACTGGGATGGTGGGCAGAATCACCTTCACTTTTTAAATTGTTCGATTTTATAAATTAGAATTCTGAGTATGTTTGACTTTGGTACCTTGTTGGATTCATCAGTTAAATGTCCAGGTGAAAAGTCTCTACTGGAGGGTCAAAGGACCTCCTTATACCTTAAACCAGAAATGTCACATGTTTACAAGGAAGCAAAAAGTATGGTCTAAATAAAATGGAGCTTGGGGGTGCAAAGAACTAAGGTGGTGTCAGTTCTGGTCTTGGTTATGATAAGGCTTTAGAACACTATTTTATTTGCATCTTGTTTTCCTTATTTGTGAAATGAGGAGGTTTGATTTAATGATGATTAGAGTTCTTTATAATTTAATATTTTGTTTTCAAATGCAAAAAAAACGGACCATACTTAGATGATAAAATTATTTTGTATGGCATTGAGAATATGTTTTCGTCTAAACTGCCTTTTTCACAGTTCTTATTGGATAGAACACAGAGCTTGTTCTGAAAAGAAGCAAGAAATGGCTTTGTATATGTGAAGTCGATTATATATTATGCCTAAAGTCTCTGTTTGATGCAGTAGTTATTAGGAAGTTGCTGGAAGTTTTGAAGGTTAAAGCAATATACCAAAAAAAAATGGTATTTAAGGTAAACAATAATTTTGAGCCTTATATATAGGATAGACTTAGAAGGAAAGAGGTGACCATAGCCCAAGCATGAGGTGATGGGGTACAGGATTAAGGTAGCACCTGTCAACGCTGTTTAGGAAGAGTTAAATCCAGAAGGCTTGGAAATTAGAAGTTGGTAAGATTTAGTGGCTGATTAAATAGAGGGAGACATCAAAGGAATCAAAACAGTAATTTCAATTTGTAAATTTGAAGAACCAGCAAAACCATAGTATTTAAACCAAGAAGGAATGATTATTTTGTATATATCAGGAGGCAACAAAATATGCAACTAAAAATGCCTCTATAGAGCATTGGAAAGAGGATGAAAGTGTAAATCATCTGTACCTATCCCCTGTACTTAAGTGGCAAACAAAAACAGAAAGTTCAATTCACTCAGGGAGAAGACATTCTCTGGGAGAATACATGGAGGCTGATGAGTAGGGCCAAAGGACTGAATTCCTGAGAACACTCTCCGTTAAAGAATATAAAAGAGCAGAGACAATGAAGAAAAAGTGCCCCCGGGAAATAATAATAGACAGCCAACAACACCAGCATCATGGAAGTCATGGAAGCGGGGAGGAATTTTGCCAAGTCGGTTATTATCTGGAGGCCAGAAAGAACGAAGGGAGATCAGAGTGAAGTCTTGGCTAACCTGAAGGATTAAAAAAGAAAAAATTAGCATTTGAATGGAATTACGATTGACAAAACACTTCACAGGAATTACATTACTTGATTTTCCTGTTATTGTTCTTGCGAGCTATCCTAGAACTATTTTTTATCAAGTCTTCATAAATGAGAAGCAGAGGCTCAGAATATTTTTAGGGACACACAGAGGCAGAACTTGAAGAAATTGGAACTGCTGACTCCAGATCCCTTGTTTTTCCATGTAGGGGATGAGGATACTGGAAAGTCTAAGGAAAGGTAAAGGATTGAGGAGATTTTGAAGGCGCTCTTTGAAGGCGCCATTGAAGGCACTCTTTTCTGGTGTTCACTTTGGCCCTATAAAGTCCCAAGGACAAAAGAGGGGGGCCCTCTCCCATGTACAGATTTAGACTCAGCATACAGTATCCTGCAGGGGCACTGCAAAAATGGCTGACGTCTTTTGTCATAATAAGAAAATAATTCGAGGGGCGCCTGGGTGGCTCAGTCGGTTGAGCATCTGACTTCTGCTCAGGTCATGATCTCACAGATGTGAGTTCGAGCCCTGCGTGGGGCTCTGTGCTGACAGCTCAGAGCCTGGAGACTGCTTCGGATTCTGTGCCTCCGTCTCTCTGCCCCTAACCCACTCGCATTCTGTTTCTGTCTCTCTCAAAAATAAAGAAAAACATTAAAAAAAAAATTAAAGAAAGAAAAGAAAAGAATTTGAGTCCTCCATTTAGACCATGGTTAATGGCGTCAATATCATAATATGTTATTAAAATGCTTTTTCACATTTAGTATATTTGTAGCCTAGTTGTCTCTTAACATATACAAATGCCTTCTGCATTCACAACTCAAATTGAATTCAAAGCGATATTCACCTGAAGGGTAAGCCATAAGCCTGTAATACATATTTCATGATCTGAAAAATATTGTTTACTTAAATGGGAAAAAATACTCAAACATGAGATCATTCAATATCGTTGAGGGATTTATTATCAAATTTAGTCACACTACGGCAACACAGATCATTTACAAGGGAAATAGAAAAAGTCCCCATAATTTTCTGGCTTGCTTTCTAAAAGTTGATATTAAAAGAAAAACATTAATGTTGTCATAAGCAAAAATAAATATTTTCATATATCACGCCCTTCCTAAATTTCTTATATGTATTGCCTTTTAAATTACCATGTGCTACCTGATGATAGGAAACAAGGATTTTTTTTCCCTTTATTTTGAAATGAAGAATAACTCCTTTAACTAATTTCTGTGGTACCATTTTGTAATTTCTTCTGGCTTTTACTACTTCCCAACTTTAGTTTCCATGGGAGCAGGATCAGTCAGAAAATATGTGGGACTCTTTCAGAATGTTGAGTCCAGGATTCCTAATTAGGCTTCAGGCACTTGCAGCTTAATTAACATGAGTCTCTGTGTTACATCTTCGAAGGTAAAGAAAAGTGGGTTATGATCGCACGATGTGTTTGCTTGTCAAAGATTTTTATTAAAGATTTGGGGCAGAGAGCTCTAAAAATCATTTAAGGGCGTGGGAGTGCATGCCTAAAAAAAAAGGAAAGAAATATCTTTAGGCTTACTATTCTTGACAGATAAGAAGACTTAAGAGACATCAATTATCTCAGTTAAATCATCAAAATTGGTTAAATGTGTCTTAGCTAAAAATGCTATCCTTTGAAACCAGCATATTGTGAGTAGGAAGAATTATATTGGGCTTAGATTTGGCAGTGAGTGATTGAAACTCAAGAGGTGGGATAGAAAATAACAGCATTGAAAAGCCACCAAACTGTACCCAAAAGGCCTCAGTAAATCCCGTGTCCTCTCCAAAACCTCCTTCGTAATTTTCCTGTGTGAACAAGTACCACCAGTGGAACACGGGAAATCGCAGGCCCTTAAAAAATTAACTTTATAAGCCACGTTCCCTCAGCTCAGTGGAGAACACTCAGTTTGTAATGCAAAGCTTCCAAGTTTCTGTTAGCTGAAAGTGTGTCCAAGGAATTCAATGGGGGAGCTACCAACAGGAGGGGCCTCACGGCCCCAGGGAGTGTTGTGGGGGTTCCGGGGGACCTATTTGTCACAAGAGTGGCTGGGTGCTATACATCTGCTGGGCAGGGACCAGAGCTGATAAATCTCCGTGTGCCAGACAATGTGGTAAAATAAAAGAATTTCCTTGTGTGCCTCCCCCTGCAGGGACTCTCTCCCAGGTCTCACTGAATGTCCCTATAAGTGAGGACTTTATGACCATCTGAGCCTATAACTAACACTAATTTAGCTGTAAACAAAATTGTTTTTTGCACAACCTTCTTACATAACTAAATATACACGCTTCTATTCCAGTGTCCACAGTAAGCCTTTTCTTCATTTTCCTGTACCATTTGGAATGGCTTCTGGTTTTTTTTCTCCTAAATCCAATGTAACATTATAAGTACAGGCTGATATCTGAATTCTTCATCATTGTGTCGTTCTAGTGTATTTGTGTACAAACATTTATCAGTTGAAATATGTATTATTTTACTATAAATTTTCTTTTTATTTCTCTTTGACATTAAAAGAACATTATATTTAGTTTTCCAAATTTGATGTATGCATATATGTGTGTGTGTATAACTATATATATATAACTATATATATATAACTATATATATATAACTATATATATATATATACACACATAACATATATATATGAACATATGAAATGTTATATTACCCATAAATTGTTTCAGGATAGTGAAGGGCATCAAAAATTTATTAGAAAAAGAGCTTCTGGTAGTGCTGAAAACCAACCAATTAAAATAAATGGATGCAAATTACATGTATTTCATTACTACAGTAAATTCTTCAGTTTGTGGCAGTTGAAGACAGGAAATTTATTATATATTCTATTTTTAGCTTTTCCCTTTCTAAGGTTCATTCTTAGCTGATGTGAGAAAAAAAATTAAATGGGAGAAAAATGTTAAAATGACTCTGCAGAATGCACTGAAGAATACCTATGTGTACAAGCACACACATTTCACTAAAATGTTTGTCATTTTTTCCTTTTATATGTAGTCATGGTGAGGGTAGTTTAGATTTCTGCAGTGTGAAAATTCCTTGTAGATTTTTGTGCAAAGAGGCTATAAACCTTTAATATTATCAAAGAATTGTTAAAATATAACTAAAGCCTAATACTATATTTTAAATCAACTAATATTTATGGGTCTAGTATGCCAGGTGGTATGCTAAATTACAAAGATATGTTGTTTATACTGTATATATATATATATATATATATATATATATTATTTTTTTTTTTTTTTTTTTTTTTTTTTTTTTAAGATTTTATTTTTAAGTAATCTACACACCCAGGGTGGGGCTCAAACCCAAAACCCCAAGATCAAGAGTCACACGCTCCACCAACTGAGCCAGCCAGGAGCCCCTATACTATATTTAAAATATATTTTATGCTATTTATAAATATAGTTATACTATATGTAAAATACAGTAAAAAAAAAGTGTGTACATCTCATTTGAAGACAAGACACGTTCAGTTTTGTTTACAACAGACATTTAATTATCTCTTATTGTATGATGTAGATACAAACATGTCAACAGTTCCTAACATCATCATGTTCCTAACACTATTCAATGGAAGAAACTGATACGTAAAAGAGAGTTTGTAATAAAAAAGTAATAAAGGCTTATAAAAAGTGCTGCGTCAGTTAGAGGGAGGGCTGACTATGCACTGAAGGATCGAAGGGCCTGGGGAAGGCTTTACCTTTCATGACATTTGACTGGGACATTGAGTTATCCACAGAAGTTCACCATTTGTCAGAGGAGTATTGGAGGGAGGGGACTCCAGGAAGAGAGGATGGACATTGCAAATGTGGTGTTCAAGGAGCCTGGGAGCCCTATGGGAGATGGGGGGACTTGAACATGGGGTTTGTTCGGGGGGGGGGGGTCAGCGATTGAGGGGGAGGCTGGAAAGACAAGCCAGTTCTGAAAGGCTATTTAAGGGAATTTGGCATTGATCCTGAAGTCAAGGGGAAGCCACTGAAGGAAGCTACGTAGGATCAGGTTGTATTTTAAGAAGCTACCTCATGGGGCGCCTGGGTGGCTCAGTTGGTTAAGCGTCTCACTTCGGTTCAGGCCATGATCTCACGGTTCCTGAGGTTCATGAGTTCGAGCCCTGTATTGGGCTCTGTGCTGACAGCTCAGAGCCTGGAGCCTGCTTTGGATTCTGTGTCTCCCTCTCTCCCTCTGCCCCTCCCCCATTTGCTTGCACACACCCGTGCTCTCTCCCTCTCTCTCTCAAAAATAAATAAAATTTAAAAATTCTTTGTAACAAAAAAAAGAAGAAGAAACTACCTCATGCAGGAGTGAGGCAGATGAATTACAAACTTGTGCACATTCATTACTCATCCTTCGTAATTTCCCTCCTGAACCAAAGAGCCCTCCCTCCTGTTGAAAGCTAGTTTCTTTTGCTCATGAGAGTCTCCTTGGGTCCTTTTTTCCATCCTCCCTCATATACCTTCACCTTATTTTCATTGCCAGCTCTCTCATCATGGGTTACACACATGTTCAAGTCTCTACAATTTCAGTGGGGAAAAATACTCACCATGATTCTGTAATAAAGTTCTGGAATCGGTGATCTCTATTGGTCTCTGTTTTTTTACTGACTGTTCAGCCCACTGCAGACTTCCTTTCTCATGCCATTGAACTTGCTATCACTGTATTGCCAATGATTTACTAGTCTCTAAATTCACAGCTTACTTTCAGTCAAAACCTTACTTGACCCTCTGGAACATCCAACATTGTTGACTCTCCCTCCTTGAAAGTCTGCCCATCCCTGACTTCCATGACATCATTCTGCCCTAGTTTTTCTTGTTTCTCTGATTCTCTTCTCTTTTATAGGAGTTTTTCTTGGGCTTTTTTCTCTCTTATTCTACTCCAGTGTTCATGCTCTAAATTACGCTTCCTCTTGGAGAGTTACAATGCTTCCTAGCGTAAAGACTCTAATATCTCCCACAATGAAGAATTTTAATTTTTTTAAGATTTTATTTTTGGGGTGCCTGGGTGGCTCGGTGGGTTGAATATCCAACTCTTGATCTTAGCTCAGGTCTTGATCTCAGGATTGTGATTTCAAGCCCCATGTTGGGGCTCCACCAAGTGTGGAACCTACTTAAAAAAAATCTAATAAAAGATTTTATTTTTAAGTAATCTCTACACCCAACATGGGGCTCGAACTCACCAAGATCAAGATCAAGATCAAGAATCGCATGTTGTACTGACTGAACCAGCCAAGTACCCCCCTATTTAACTCATTAATGGAATTTTCTCAAACTTTCATGACCATGGAACCTTCGTCCTTCTCTAAAATGCTAAAAGTCAGTGGCCAGTCTGAGGGAGAGGAGACAGGAAAGGGGTGTCAGAGAAGAGAACTAGGAGAGAACGGTGTCACAAAAGCCATCCACTATGACAAATTATAAATGCTATTTAACTTTCTCTTAGTGGATGGGGAAGGAAAGTTCCATGGGTAGTCAAGACGTTACCTACAGCTCTGACAGGAGAACTTGCTAGAGGTGGTGAGACTTAGGAGAGGCCTTGAAGATTGGAGAGAATTTTAATGGAGAGGAGGCTGAGCTTCCACTCCTGTGCCCACCTCCTCTCCAAGTGAAGGCTGTGTGAAAAGATAAGGAAGACTACTCATTGTCCTTGAGGATATAGACATGGCTCAGAGCAGGGTGTTTGTTCTAGGTCACTCTTCTTGGAACTTAAATGACTATGGAACATTCTAAAATATTACGGTACATTGCTGAACCTCCGAAAAGAACTTCTAAGACACAAAGCACACTTGTATTAAAGTAGACACCCCCAAATTAATATATCACTGTAATTCATTATGATTCTGGTATTAGAGTTCTTCAGAGAAACAGAACCAAGGTGATGTGTATATAAATAAAAAGATTTATTTTGAGGACTTGACTTGTGCGATTAAGGAGGCCAACAAGTCTAAAATCTGCAGAGTGGCCAGCAGGCTGGAGACTTAGGAAGAGCCAACGTTGGAAGAGCCAAGTCCAGTGGCTGTCTGCCGGCTGTCCTCTTGCTCGGGGGAGGTCAGTCCAACTCATTGGATGAAGCCCACCCACATTATGAAGGGCAAGCTGCTTGACTCGAAAACTGTCCATTGAAGTGTTAATTTCATCCTTCACAGAAACATCTAGAATAATCTCTGACCACATATCTGGACATTCTGGCCCGTCCAAATTAACACAAAATTAACCATCACAATGTTATTTTAAATTATATATCAAAAGTTTTAAAGCAAATAATTTTACTTTAAAAAATAAAACTTCTCAGGGCACCCAGGTCTGTTAAGTGTCCGACTTCAGCTCAGGTCATGATCTTGTAGTTCATGAGTTTGAGCCCCACGTCAGGCTCTGTGCTGACAGATCAGAGCCTGGAACCAGTGGATTCTCTGTGTGTGTGTGTGTGTGTGTGTGTGTGTGTGTGTGTGTCTCTCTCTCTCTCTGCCCCTCCCCTGCTCACGTGGTCTCTTGCTCTCCCAAAAATAAATAAACATTTTTTTAAAAATTAAAAAACTAAAACTTCTCATCTTGTGTTATTAAAATTAGAATTTATTTTTTTACTAAATTATACATTTTTAAAACATATTTCTAAAAACAAGAACGGTGATTTGTGCCTTTTAAAATCACATTTTAGGTAACTATTCCTACATACTACCTATTATATACTACTACCATTACAGCATTATTTTTTGCTGCAGCATAATGTGAAAATGATTCCATTGTGATAAAGTGTTTTTAATTTCACAATTAGCTGCTTCAAAATCTTTCACAGATCAATCTTGTGCAGCACATCTCTTAATTAAAAAAATTAAGCATAGCTCTTTATATTCCATTTTCATTCCCCCCATAAATGAACTTTGTTTCCATTCATTTGGCAAATATTTACTTAGTGTTTACTACATATCAAACACTTCTTGACCCTTGGGATACAGGTAGGAAAATAAAGGTCCCTGCCTTCAGTGCCTCAGTACATTATATAGTATGTTAGAAGGTGATAGGTACGATGGGAAAAAGAAACATCAAAGCAGGATAAAGGAAATCAGGAAGTTTGGAAGGAAAAAGGCCAGATAAAGGTGGGGTTGCAATATTGAATAGGATGCCCAGAGTAGCCTTCAATAAGGAGGTGTCCTTTGAACACAGTCGACATCTGAAGGAAGAGCCTTTGGGGCAGAGGGAGCAGCCTACACCTGGCCTGTTTTGAGGATGAACCGGGAGGCCAGAGGGAGGGAAGAATTGAGGAGAGGAGGTTGAAAGGAAGTGAGACCAGACTGTGTAGGGTTTCCAGGCCAGTGTAAGGGCTTCTACCGTTAGTCTGGGGAAAATGGAGAACTGGTCCAAGGTTTTGAGCAAGAGTGCCGTGATCCGACTTAGCATTTTAACAGATCACTCTAGTGGATGTGCTGACATTAGATCTGAGAGGGCCAGGATAGAGTAGAAGACCAGTCAGGAGTCTATTGCAGTGGTCCAGGCAGAGAGTATGGTGCTCAGAGCAGGTGGTAGGAGCGGCGGTAGTAAGAAATAGTTCTGGATGCATGTTGAAGGTAGAGCTAATAGGATTTGCTGGTGAATTGGACATGGGCTATAGCAACGGGACTCATTAAGGACAAGTGCAAACTTTTTGGCCAGAGCAATTGGAATAATAGAGTTGCCATCATCTGAGGTGAGGTAAGTGAGGTAGGTTTAGAGAGAAAGATGAGGTTTGGACATAGTGTTTGAAATGGCTGTTAAGCCTTCCAGTGGCAAAGATAAATAGGCATTTGAATCCAAGTCCAGAGTTCAGCAGAGATCCAGACTGGACACATATACTTGGGAATTGTTAGGATCTGGGGGTGTTTTGATGCCATGAGTCTGGATCACAGTATTAATGGAGAAGCATAGAGGAGAGGACCAAGAATAAGACTTGTGAGAAGGAAAAGCAGGGAAGCGTGTTGTCCTGGATGCTAAGACTAGAAGGTGTTACCAAGGTGAAGGGTGTGGTGGCTTGTGTCAGTGAAAGTAGTTAGGGAAGGCTTCATCATCATAAGTCATGCGTCATGTTTTGCAGCCCAAAGAGGCTATAGCTGTCCCAAATATGTCACAGCAAACATAAAGAGGAGGTAGAATTTAAACACAGGACTTCCCACCACTCTGAGGGGCCACTGCAATGAGGACATCATGCTAATCATTTAAAAAGGAAGAAAAAATATAACCCTACCAATTCATTCACTGTTTTTGCAATCCATCCATGCAATCCGCGGAATCATTTGTAATGCACTGAACTCGCATCGCCACATTGGATAAAAAGCAGTCAAGTGAGAGGAGCGAGCTAAGAAGCAAACATGTGTAGAGCATCCACTGTGTGCCAGGAGGTGGGCTAAGCAATTACATACTTTATTTAATCTTATAACCAATGAGGGAAGGCACCACTAGCTTCATTTTACGAAAATGGAAACAGGTTTACAAGGTTAAGGCTGTAGCTTGCCCAAGGCGGTGTGACCAGTAATTCATAGCACTGGGTTTCAAAGCCAGTTAGGTCTCATTTTATCTCTATTAGTTGTGATTTCCTGAAGACAAAGATATATTCTGTCCTCATCTGTAATCAAGCCTTGGGCTGCCACCTTTAAACAGACAACCCTTTCCTCAGCCATCTGGGCTTGAATGTTGCTCTTTGTTTGATTTCAGATAATCAACAGTTTAGTCAAAAAGCCAAGCTGTTGAAAATGGCGCTGGTGTATTTCGCTCTTTATCCCATTGGATGAGAAGTCAGTTCTGATAGCACCTCATCAAAAAATGAAGTGCTAAGATTGCCTCTACATTGAAACTATCTGGTTGATTCTGTCACAAATCCAGTCATCCCCACGCTACACAAGATATCAAACAACCGTTTCACCTGAATAGTGTTGTGGCAATTAGACTTCTACACCCTATTTGTGCACAGATACCTTTGTCCATTTTTAACTGCTTCATCTGAATAAGTTTCAAAAATAGGATCTTGAATGGTACCTGCTCATGTCCTGAGCAGCTCAGGACGCAGCTCTGATTTGAATGTCGACAGATTGTCTTAGTTCAGGCTGCAAGAGGGAAGACACCGTAGACCGGGTGGCTCAGAAACAAACCTCTATTTCTCGTGGTTCTGGAGGCTAGAAATTCCATGACCAAGGTGGTGGCAGATCCGGTGTCTGGTGAGAGCCTGCTTCCTGGTTAGACACTGCCACCTTCCTGTTGGGTCCTCACGTGGCTGAGATGGGCATCTCTGGGGTCTCTCTCATAAGGGCACTATTCCCAGTTGGGAAGTTTTCGTCCTCATGACCTACTCATCCCCAAAGCCCTGCTTCCTGATCCCACCATATTGGGCATTAGGATTTCAACGCACGAATTTTGGGAGTGAGGGGGGGACGGACACAAACATTCAATCCATGACACAAACTTTCATTAAACCATTTCCTAGTTGACTGGTCTAGTTGACTGACTTTAAAAGGTATGTTTTGGTGTTAGCTCACTGTTGGATGTGTAGAACCAGTTTCAAAATGAAAATAATGAGTGAGAGAACTGGCTTTACCTAAAAAAAGTGGGGGGGGGGGGATTATAGTCCCTGGATGTAAAGCACCTGAGAAATCAGGGTACTTAATTCTGAGGAGTCTTACCTAACAGTGGTAAAATATGACAGTTAAGCAATGCCAAACCATTGTTTCCATGTTCTGCATTTCAGAATAAATGGTTCTTGTTCCTCTGGCTTCCTGAAGGCTAATGAAAGGAAACATGAAGCAACAATAAAAATTGGGAGGGTTTCCCTTAGTTTTCAAATCTCTTCTGCAAGTGTTTATGGTAATAGAATTTAATTAATAACATATGTATGCCCTGTAAGGGCTAAAGCTTTTATGAATCATCATCCAGCAGGAGAGATGAAAAATAAGATTCATGCAACCCCCATATTTTAAGAAATGAAAGTTGAGACAGAGGGAGAGGGCAGGGGTGCACTAAGTTGTTGACCATATAAAATCCTTAGTGCTTTAAAGGTTGAACTATCAGACAATGATTTCTGGAGATCACTTTCTTTATTATAGGTAGTCAAGTCTAGAAAGCTAAGTAAACTCAATATGGAGAAGCCCATAATTCTGTGCAAAGATGGATTATTAGAGCCCTCGCTAAGAAAAATTGTACCAAGAAAAAAAAAAATCTTGTCCTTGCAAGTTTTACAGAATGTACACCCATTGCTAGGCCTTCCCACCCAGGGCATCGGAGGTGCTATTGCGAGGGAGGGCCCCAAAGCTTGAGCCTTGTTCAATTCACGTCTGGCCTCCCTTGATGCATTTATTCATTATTTGTAAATCTCCTAACTCAGAGAAAGATTTAAACATTAGCAGTGCTCTGTCTTCATTTAAGAAATGTATGGGAATGCAAGCTGGTGCAGCCACTCTGGAAAACAGTGTGGAGGTTGCTCAAAAAACTAAAAATAGGACTACCCTACGACCCAGTAATTGCACTACTACGCATTTATCCACGGGATACAGGTGTCCTATTTCGAAGGGACACACGCACCCCATGTTTATAGCAGCACTATCAATAATAGCCAAAGTATGGAGAGAGCCCAAATGTCCATCGATGGATGAATGGATAAAGAAGATGTGGTTTATATATACAATGGAGTATTACTCGGCAATCAAAAAGAATGAAGTCTTGCCATTTGCAACTACGTGGATGGAACTTGAAAGTATTCTGCTAAGTGAAATTAGAGAAAGACAAAAATCATATGACTTCACTCTTATGAGGACTTTAAGAGACAAAACAGATGAACATAAGGGAAGGGAAAGAAAAATAATATAAAAACAGGGAGGGGGACAAAACAGAAGAGACTCATAAATATGGAGAACAAACTGAGGGTTCTGGAGGGGTTGTAGGAGAGGGGATGGGCTAAATGGGTAAGGGGCACTAAGGAATCTACTCCTGAAATCATTGTTGCACTATATGCTAACTAATTTGGATGTAAATTTTAAAAAATAAAAAATTAAATTAAAAAAATAAAAAAAGAAATGCAAAGATAACTTTATTTGCAGGCTATAAACTTGACAGATTAGAAATATTAGAGAATATTTTCGACATTCTGTGCTAATCCCTGTAAAACTTAATTTGTACTCACTACTGCATGATTGTGGTTTCAAAACATGAAAACATTGGATGCATCAAAGTGATTCCCCAAATTCATTCAGTAAAGCAGAGAAGTAAGACTCTGGAGGTCCAGCGAGTTTAAAACAAGCATCTATGTAGGGTCAGGGTGGAAAGAGCTTAGTAGATGGTAGAGTTCTGGTCGCATATGTTGCTTAAGTGGCTTTATACATATCAAATGACCACAGAATAACCATTTCACTATCCCCTGACCCAGTCAGCCACTGAGTGATCTGTGTGTATCAGCTGTTAGGACATTTGGGGCAGGGATTCCCAGACTCTCACACTTCGGTGATTCAGAACCAGAGTTCAGAACCCAGATTGAGAAACGTGGTTTTAGCTCTCTTTGCCCAGAGCTGATCCGAACTCTGGAGAAATGATTTACAATACCTGCTCTCAAAAATTATTTATTTGACAATTATACTAGTATGTCCATTTCTGCTTAGGAATATAGCTATCAGATATTGGTGGTAGTTCTGTACTTTGAATCGTGAAAAACCATATTGCAAGTTAGGAGTTAGTGACAATTTCAGATCAAAGGGCAATGAATAATGTTAAGTTAAAATGTCATCAAGCTCTCAAAGCTTGATGCACCATCTCTAATAAAAGGATGTGCCTGAGACACAATCCTGACCACATGAGTCAATTAGGAGAGACACTCAGGTTTATTTTCTTGACCTCTCCCATTTTAATGTTCTTTGCCTTTACACCATGTGTCTATTTTGATAGCTGACATCTTTAGTAACAATTTATCTTACTTTTACAAAGATTTAGGCTTCCTGGCACCTTAATCTTAGGGAGAACCGATCAGAACATAGAATGGTCGACATCCATACCTTCCATTGAGTATGTGACTCATATTAACATCTCCATCTTTTTTTTTTTTAATGTTTATTTATTTATTTTGAGAGATGGAGGGATGCAGAGAGAGGGAATCCCAAGCAGGCTCAGTGATGTCACTGTAGAGCCCCATGCGGGGCTCCATCCCACAAACCATGAGATCATGACCTGAGCCGAAATCAGGAGTCGGACACTTCACTGACTGAGCCACCCAGGCACCCTGGCATTTCTTCATCTTACCTTGAGAGCCTACTGGAGTTCAGTTGACTGTTGTCGTCTATCTAAAATCTATGGTTACGGGCGCCTGGGTGGCTCAGTCGGTTGAGCACCTGACTTCAGCCCAGGTCATGATCTCGCCGTCTGTGAGTTCAAGCCCTGCGTCGAGCTCTGTGCTGACAGCTCAGAGCCTGGAGCCTCCTTCGATTCTGTGTCTCCTTCTCTCTCTGCCCCCACCCCTCCTCTCCTCTGCCTCTCTCCCTCTCAAAAAAAAACATTAAAAAAATTTTTCAATCTATGGTTAATGCCATTGGTGAACATACTGTGTTTGACTGGGATTGTCACTTGGGGAATATTAAAGAAAGATCTCAGAATCCTAAAATGGTTTCTTTCATGTCCTAATGGGGAGTACCTAGTGAGAAATTCAGCCAGTTGATGGCTTTCCAATATCACAGGCACCATTAAACATTGCAAGATGGGCTTGAAGAACATTTTAAACATTTTTTAAGAATTTATTTTACTGTAAGAAGTTAATTTACTTCATCTCTATCTAATATCACCCCCCCCCCTCCAAATTTAATCATTCAATGGTTTTGGTAACAGAATGCCCTGAAAGTTTCCCTAAATATGCTAAAGCATGTAACTTACATGAAAACAACTATATACTCAATTCTGAAGCACCAATCATTCTTTTTATACTCAAGTGATTAAAAAAACAGAAACGAGGAGAGGGCATAAAACTTTAGTGGAGTATATAGTAAATATACAAGGTTTATTCTAATTATTCATTCATCATGAATATTTGCCTGTTAACACTTGCTCTGTTAAAATGACAATTTGTTGTATTTCAGAACAATATCTTTACAACCCTAAAGATTGAAAATGAGTGTGGGGGTGCTGGCTGGCTCCGTCCTTTAAGCGTCTGACTCTTAATTTCGGCTCAGATCATGATCTCACGGTTTGTGAGATGGAACCCTGTGTCGGGCTCTGTGCTGACAGCACGGAGCCTGCTTGAGATTCTCTCTCCCTCCCTCTCTCTGCCCCTCCCCTGCTCACACTCTCTCTCAAAATAAATAAACTTTAAAAAAAAAAAAGGGAAGAAAATGGATGTGAAGCCATCTGCAGAGCTTCTCACAGAATCCAGTTTTACATGACTTTCTCACAATGCCTTGTGCTGATTTGAGAATGAGAGGAGGGGGAAGGGTCTGTGCAGCCACACTAACTAGAAGAAACTGCACATCTTTGCTTCTCTGCTTTCTAACATTGTGACCTTGAGCAAGGGCCTCTCTCAATCGTCACATCTGTCAAATGAGGATATTAACACAGTGGAGTCGCATCTTATTTAGATGCTAGGTTCTTAAGGGGAAAATTTATTCACAGTCAAAATCACCCTTTAATTCTTTAGATCATCATTAACTCATCAGGACATCAGCCACGGGTAGGTCCAAAGTCACATCTTTTATTTTTCCTTATACTTTGGCGTGACTTCCCTTTCTCTGCATATAGGATGTCAAGGTCTCGTTAAAGGGAAGGGCCAGAATGTCCAGTTGGAGAGACTAGGACACGTCTGTTTGTGTGCGTCTCTCTCTCCCTCCCCTTCCTTCTCCCCCTCTCCCTGATCCTCTCATCCTCTCCCCCCTTGCATGATAGTGAGATAGATAAGTATATTATCTAACTCCTAATTCCTACTTCATTGGGTTATTGCTACCTTATAAATACACTAATCCATAATAAATACTGGATGGTATTATTTTATCTATTACCACTAGCCCCATGCATCTTTTCAATATTCATTAGCACAATGATTGTATATTAGTGACTGTTAAAGCCACATTTTATTTTCATTTTTGAAAACTTATGAAATAACTAATATCCACAGTTTTTAAAGAACTTGCTTGGTACTCTCTGTAGTGTACTCTTAAAGCAAAAAAAACCTCTGTGACACATCAATTTTTCGTAACCATGTCCAATTAAAAGTGTTACTTTCTTTTTTCTTAAGTTTATTTATGTGTGCGTGAGAGAGAGAGAGAGAGAGAGAGAGAGAGAGAGAATGAGGGGAGGGAGAGAGAATCCCAAGCACGCTCTGTGCTTGGAGCCCACCTGAAGTTCAAACTCATGAACTGTGAGATCATGACCTGAGCCATGGAGGAGAGTTGGATGCTTAACCAACTGAGCCTCACAGGCGCCCCCAAAGTGTTACTTTAAAAATACTTCTATAGTAAATTTTTAAATTGTGGCATAAATATAAATATTTATTCTTAATCATACTAGATTATTCTTAGTCACACAAGAGTATTTTAGATGAGCGATAGTGTAAGAAATTTTATTTTTAGAGTTGGGAGAAAAGAAACATAAAAGGTTTCATTTGGTTAGGGATTACTTGGAGTTGTTAACAATTATGGAAATAATTCTCTCTTAACCTCATTTTATGAACTTCTGCCAGTGATTTTGGAACACATCCAAAAACTATTAGAGATGTTTTGTAGCTAACTTTAAAACAATTGTTGACCTCAGCCAGCAGACCTACAGGACAATTTTTTGTTTGTTTTCTTTTTAAACTCATTCTGGAAAAGTGAAGAAAAAATAAAAATCAGTTCAAGAAAACAGCCAACAGAGACTCTTCCTAAAATCTGTCAGTAAAATGTTGACATAAAACCCAACGTTTGTTTTCATAAAGTTACCGGGTTCAAGTTAAACACCACCACCACCACCAACAAACAAAACACAACTGAATTCCAAGACCAGAAAGGCTTGAAACAAGACAGAAATCTTATAATAAATGATTTCTTTTAAGATTCACAGCTTTCTGTTTAAATAAGTTCATCATAGATGACCACACATTTTTGATATTTTTACTTAAATAAAAGCAAGCCTAGAAGTAAATAGAACCAGAGGAAGCAAGGTACCTAGAAGACATCACTTAAAATCGCAGAAATAAAGATTCAGGTATCAAGAAGTAGCATCTATTTATTAATTTACTAAAACTAATCCCCTTGATAATTTGTTTGGCCTTCATAGTTTTTCCCATTCAGTCAATCCTCTCTTTCTTAGTATCTGGGACACTTTTTTTTCCTATTCGTATGTATACATATACAAGTTCTGAAGAAATTGATCACGTTTCTGAAGTTCACCGCTGCTACTTTTCCATAGGACTTTTCAAGCGATTTTTGAAAATTTAAGAAATCTTTCTCAAAGGATGTTTTAGCAAATAGGAAACTGGGATTGAGAAGAGGGGAAAACAATTGAGCCCAGGGCTAAATCTTCCGATCTCAGATGAGACTAACATTCGCCTCAAATGAAAGCAGATCTAAGCCTGCTGAAGAAAATAAACTTTCTCAGTAGGCAGTGCAGTGTTTGAAAAGTTCAAAGATGTGATGATGTGGAGGGAACAAAGATTTTCTTTTTCTCTTTTGCCCAGATTTCTCCCTCAACTGGCTTCTAGGGAATAGAAATCTTCATTGTTTTGTCTAAAAAAGGTACTAAAATAGTTCAAAAATCACAAGAAATGCCTGTCACAATCAGAACTTCTCTGAGGGCACTAATTTACCCACTGCTAATGGAGAAAAGAGGCTTTTTCAGAGTGAGCTTTGAAAGTGTCACAGAAAAATGGTTTGGAATCAGAATCACTGGAAAAACAGTCCGCGATCATGCAGCAGGAACGTATGAGATCCTGACTCTTTGAGCTTGGCCAGCTTAGGGTCTTCCCTCCCGATGATCTCTGGAGATCTGGATCCTCCCTTTGGAATCTACAAAACAAAGTTGGGGAAGGAGAGGAGAAACTGGAAAAGGAAGGCAAATAGGGGTGACAGTGGGGTTCAGAGGACTATGGCACATATTCTGGGTATGTGACAGACATATATGGAAAAGGGAAAAGGGAGATACTTAAAAAGATTGCTTGGACCCCTTCATTTTTTTTTTTTTTTTATTACTATACAAGCAAAAGTGATATTATGAGATCATTCTTTGGTGACCTGAAGCCTCTCTAAGACTGAGCCACATAAATCTGCTGTATATAAATATATTTACAACTGTGGGGGCACCTGGCTGGCTTAGTCAATGGAGTGTGTGACTTTTGATCTTGGGGTTGTGAGTTCAAGCCCTATGTTGGGTGTAGAGTTTACTTAAAAATAAAAATCTTTAAATATATATATATATATATGTATACATATATATATATTTGTGTATATATATATGTGTGTGTGTGTATATATGTATATGTATATATATATATATTTACAAATGCCACTAAAAAGGACCAGCTCAATTCTACATTCTTCTCATAGACACCACCTTTGCTGACTTGCCTAACAAAGATGTTTGCAATTTAGAGATATAGAACCTGAATAGTTATACAGTGTTAGACAGGAGAGCTAGACATTTGAGGCCTGTAGGTTTCTGAGAGTTTTAATTTCACTGTCCAGGCTTCTAAGAGAGAGAAAAAGAAAGAAAGTTATCCAAAATAGCATGTATTCCTTAGGAGTGATGAAACTGAACACAGGGAAGATTAATTTACATGCCAATGTACATATAGATGGATAAATCAAAGATGGCATGTTTTAGGAAACATTTTTTCTTCCTTCCCAGAAATGTAGTAAATTATTTCATAGTTAAGAAATTCTAGGGGCGCCTGGATGGCTCAGTCGGTTAAGCGTCCAACTTCAGCTCAGGTCATGATCTCATGGTTTGTGGGTTCCAGCCCCGCATCGGGCTCTGTGCTGACAGCTCGGAGCCTGGAGCCTGGTTCAGATTCTGTGCCCCCCCTCTCTCTGCCCCTTCCCCACTCATACGCTCTCTCTCTCTCTCTCTCTCTTTCTCCCTATCTCTCTCTCTCTGTCTCAAAAATAAATATAAAAAAAAGTTTTGGGGTGCCTGGGTGGCTCAGTCGGTTAGACGACTGCAGCCTAGGTCATGATCTCGTGGTTCGTGGGTTCGAGCCCTGCGTCATGTTTTGTGCTGACCGCTCAGAGCCTGGAGCCTGCTTCAGATTCTGTCTCCCTCGCTCTCTGCCCTTCCCCCACCCGTGCGCGCACGCTCTCTCTCTCTCTCTCTCTCGAAAATAAATAAACATTAAAAAAAATTTTTAATTCCTGGTTCTACTACTTTGTTGTTGAAGTCTTAATCATGCCTACCACACCAAGTCGTTTTGAATGTTGAATTGTATCAAATAAAAAAAAAAGTAAAAGCTCTTTTTAAAATGAAAATTTCTGTGTAGGCTTATGAAAGTGATGATACACCATCATCATCATCATCATCATCATATTATTATTATTATTATTATTATTATTATTAGATCACATGAGCCACCATAACTAGTCAGTCATTTCAATCCTATAGACCAATCGTGGAAAAACATTGAAATGTTTGGGGAAAAAATAAAGATATTCTGCTTGCATTTTTCGTCAAAATTGTGTATATAAAATTTATATGCAGTATATATTATATATATGTTTCATAGTACAAAATACGTTAAATGACCTATTTCTATATAATATAGGTATAATCAAGGGATAAGTTTGTAAAGCAACTTAAACCCTTAAACAATTAGCTTTTATCTTAAAGGGACACTATCTTAGGCAGTATATTGCATATTAAGCTAAATTAAGGGCAAAAACACCTGTTTAACAATCAGGCTTTGTTAAGAGATTGTGTTGTCTGTCATGGAGCCCTAATAGATTCATGGGTTTGGCTTTGTGAAAGAAAAGCAGAAAAGCACAGTACAGAAAAATGGAGGAGACATACACGGTTTGGCTTCGTGTTTCTTATTTTGATACTTGAACACCGATGTGTTACGAATGTGTGAAGCAGTCATCAAACTTTAGGCCATTTTTCCTTATTGTTCCATTCCATTCAGATAGTTGCAAGTGGCCTTTGGTGCTGTTTTAATTGTCTTATGTGTTTTAATCTTTCAGATCATAAGGCCTATGGATCGTCTGCCCCAAAAGGCCATCAAGTAGTCACAGCAATAGAGTATCAAGGTAGAGTAACTTACTGATTTTCACGGGCTGGGTTGTTTACCTCAAAAGTATGATGCGTATGATGTTATCTTTCTATTTGTTGGGACCCTTTGCCTTGCTTCATACTGACCCTTCCTTCCAACATGCCACTCTGTGCTATTTCCCCTTGAGAATTCTTTCTCCACCTCCTCAATGGAAATTTTGGACATTTGATGAAAGACCTGATGTACAAAGAAGGCCTCTTGTTGGGTAAATTTTCTGCAACAAAGCAAATCTAATTTGTGAAACTGGTAGATCTTGCAAAGATCTGGAGGTCTTGCAAAGTTTCCAGGCAGCTGGATATGGCAAATGGAAATTAACACTGCAAACCCCACTCTACTTAACGTATTTAAGATGACATTAATATAGCCTATTTGGGGGTACCATTTTGTTATGATTTTGTCCTGTCAAGCACATTTATAACAGGGAGTTGGTGTTTAATGGGTATAAAGTTTCACTTTTGCAAGATAAAAAGTTCTAGAGATTGGTTGCTTAACAATGTGAATGTACTTAACACTACTGAAAAATTAAAAATCATTAAGGTGGCAAAAAGTTAAAGGTTATTAAGATGGCAGAGGTTATGTGTATTTAACCACAATTAAAAAAAAAATTTCAAAGCTCTAATAACCAAGAAAAACTTTTTAAGGGCTTTATAAGTTTACTTCAAATATTGACTACCTGCTACTTTTCTGAAGGCTCTTTTGCCTAGAACACAATAATACTAGGCAGACAGAAGAATTACTATTTCCTGAGTGTGCTGCTTGTTTAGGCCCGAGATTGTAAACATTTAAGAAACAAGTTTCAAATGTGTCTGATCCCTCTTCTTCAGGCACGTCTTAGGTTCCTGGAGTGTAGAGAGACAGGTTTGAAGGAAAGAGACAGAGATTGAAGAAGAGAACTGGGTGGGGAGGAACTAAGTAGATTAGTATTTAACTAGTATTTGCACAGTGCCTGGCACACAGTGTTACCTAAGCTTGTGCAGTAAAAATGTGTTATCGTAACCACCAGCCTGCCATTCAAAAGTAACACATCAGTTGATAACAAACCACTTAAATAACTATTTCAGTCAACTGAGTTCTTTCAAAAGTCCTAATATTTTATATGATTAAGCTAACAAAACACTTCTTCTTTATCATGAATTAGTTTTAAGTGGAAAGAAGTGGGAAGAGCAAATTAATGATTGGGGGTAATTTAGGGCTTTGGAGGATAAACAGGGCTGGACAAGATGTCAAAAAGTTGACAAGAAAGGCCAAAAGGGAAGAGAAGATGGGCCAGGACTCTGTGAGGGACAAAGGAAGTGAACCGTCCTACTTTGTACTTTCCTGGAGGTTCTTACTGTTGGAACCAGCTGGGTACCATGAATATATGTCCCTGCCCCCGCTTCTGCCCAGGCCCTATGGCATGATATCTCAGTGAGGTCGCCAAAATTATATTCTTCAGTCTTACATTACTTTTCAACAAATGTACTGAGATGAGGGGGGCCTGGGTGGCTCAATCAGTTAGGCATCCAACTTTTGATCTCGGCTCAGGTCATATCTCACAGTTCGAGAGTTCAAGCCCTGTGTTGGGCTCTGCACTGACAGTATGGAGCCTGCTTGGGATTCTCTCTCTCTCTTTCTCTCTGCCCCTTGCCTGCTCCCTTCCTGTCTCTCTTTCTCTCTCTCTCATAAATAAACTTAAAATGTATTGAGGTGAAATTCACATTCGAATGAGTGATTCAGTAGCATTTAGTACATGCACAATGTTGTGTAACAACCACTTCTGTCTAGTTGCAAAAATTTCCATCGCTCCAAATAAAATCTTGTACTATTTACATTACTTTTTAATGCGTGTTTTATTTTCAATATAAAAAATCCTTCTATGATGTATTGCAATCAAATGTTAGTCTTACCCCCAAGTAAGCATTTTCTATTGTTTTGTTTCCCCTTTGCTCCTTTTACTTAAGAATTGTACTTTGATTCAATTTCATATGTGCTCCAGTCATTCCAACCTAGCTCTCCTTAAAGGCAAAAATAAATTTCTATCTTCATCCACATTTTAGTTGCAGGATATCTTACGCAGTAACTTAATTTCAGTTCAAGTCTAAAATATTTTGTAATTTATGTCTCTGTGTAGGTACTTTCCACCTCATTCATTTTTTGTTTCTTGTCTCTCCGATGTCAACAAATCATGAATTAATTCCTTCTTTTCGGTACTGCTGTTTTGTGTCACTTCCCATAGCGGTGCCAAGAACAGAGCAAGACTGAAGTGAGGGCAGCTTTGCTAGGCTTATAAATTATATAAGCAGCCTTTATGCAGAGTGTCCAATCCTGAGAGCTATAAATCAGTTTAATAGAATGCCTTTTTCTCACAGAAGTAATTTCTTCATAAGTCTTCAGAACTGCTTTGGTAGCATCGATTCTGTTTTTGCGTTACATCAGATTCTGATGATTTTTTAACTTGAGCACAGAGAATAAAGTCAGAAGATAAGTGGCAGTACAGAATCCTAGAAAAACTAAAACCCACAGTGCTTTCTATCGATGTGATTCCTAAAAGTGGCTGTTTTGCTACATGAAAATAGTTATTGCTAATAGTTCTTCTAAACAAAGAAATCTCTTTCCTCGAATCAAGAGAGACATGTTTTTGGAAATGAAATGATCATCTTATTTAAAAAACATGGTACAGACTGTTAAAAACTGAGAACAAACTGAGGGTTGATGGGGGGTGGGAGGGAGGGGAGGGTGGGTGATGGGTATTGAGGAGGGCACCTTTTGGGATGAGCACTGGGTGTTGTATGGAAACCAATTTGACAATAAATTTCATATATTAAAAAAAATAAAATAAAAAAAATAAAAAACATGGTACATTTGTATGCTTCAGTATGCCTTGCTTTGGGAAAATATGATTTATGTCTGTATCCTATTTTTTGCTGTCTACAACTGAGATAACATTTTAGTTCAAATTCGAGTGATTTTTTTAGGTAAATTTGGGTTGTAGAAAGCGTGGGTTTCTATCACGTCAAGGCGTACTTCAACTACAATGACAAGACGTTTCTCGTGAGTGAAAGCAGTTATAACCATTGAGGGGGCACCTGCTGTGTACCAACTATATAAGTATATTACCTCAAGCATATTAGTATATATAAGTACATACCCAAGTGTATAAGTATATTACCTCATGTAATCTTCACAATAACTTCGTAAGAGGAATACCGTCATTTTTTTTCCTTTATACAAATGCGAATATAACGTTCAAAAAGAGTTAAGTAATTTGCCCAACATCGCACACGTTGTATATGGGAGAGCTCCAACTCCAAAGTCCGTGCCTTAAACTACTACATTAGGGTTTAATAACCCTGAGGGCTACCTACAGAATTACTCTGATCGTAAGTGCTGTATTTTAGCTGCAAAGAGAGAGGAGAGTCCGTGGTAGTTAGCTTCTCCATTCATTTGGTTCTTTATCCTCAGATGTTGACGCCATGGTTCCATTTGACTTAGTGTTTCTCACAGTTCTGGAGGTCATGGTGTTGGCACCTTCAGATCTAGGCACCGGCCATTGCCTTGCTTGGAATACTCCCGAAGAAACACATGATGAATTCCAGTTTCGAATTCTAGGAAATTTGTATTTAAATTCTAAAGAATTCTAATTTCTTTTTTTAAGTCTTTGGTCAAATGTCACTCTCTAATTGAGTTGAACTCTGACTACTCCATTTCTCTTTTTCTTTTTACTGCACCCCAACATTCCTGATCTACTCAATTTTATTTCCATAGCACTCAGTCTCTATTCTGATTTACTCTACTTTATTTCCATAGCGCTCCTTGCCTCCTAATGTGGTATTTAATTCACTTTATGATATTTCTTACGTACCTGACTCCCCCTGCAAATTGCAAGACCCAAAAGAACAGGTATCTTTGTTTTGCTCACTGATATAGCTCAGGAACGAAGGTGGACACCCAGTAAGTACTCAATAGTTGGACCAATTGGAGAGAACATTCCTCCACATCTTACATGGTCATTGGAGTGAAGCTGGAGTGGTGTCAGTGTATTTAGGCAATCCATTGGTTTCATTTTTGAATATAGTTTCTGCAGAGGTTTTCCATGGAGCAGCGAGGAGAGAAGTCAGATCTTGGTAAAAAGAGCCGTGTGTGTGTATGTGTGCGTGTGTGTCTAGTTAAGTATATGAAATATATGAGCAGTGTGACTGAATACAAATTTATTCCTAAGATGTAGGCGTGTGGGCTAAAAATGAGTGTGGGTGTGTGTTTAATTGTTGGAAACTCAACAAAATACGGGAAGGAAACCTATCTAAAACTCAAGACTCCGGAAAGTCACCACCCATTCTCCTTAATCAACAGAACAGAACCGTGTTTCCTCAGACAAGTCCCTCAGCACACATTTGTCTTTGTGGCATAGTTGTAAACATGCCTGTAAAACGATGTCTCTTCGTAATGTAAACCTGCTCTAAAAACTTCAGGCATTCTTGATAGCAAATTTTGTGGGCTTCCCCCCCCCCCCCTTGCCTTTCTTTTCTCTGTTCTCTTTTTTCCATTACCTTTTATCCTAACAACATGTGTAAAACTAAAAGAAAAATTAGAAGCTACATATAACAAAAAGAAAAGTCATAATCCTATCTCACAAAAATCACCGCTGGGTTAATATTTTCATACATATTCCTACAGGCTTTTTGTCCATATTTGTGTGCATATTAATAAACCTGGGATAGTACAAGAATTGCTTTCTAATCTACCATATCATGTAATATCCTGAATTCTTTTTTAAAATGGCATTCAATCTCCTACATCAAAATCAGAGATATGGAAAGGATTTTAACATAATGTCTCTTCTAGTCAAAGATTGGTGTTTTGGGGTCAAACTAGATGCATCGTGGGGGAAAAAAATCTCAGAAATATGAAGGTGACACTCTAGATTGCCTGATTGAAATGTGCCTTAAAAATATTTACAAGCAGAGTTTCCTTTGGTAACTCAAAGCAGACACAGGATTTCTCCCCACCTTGGTGATCTTGTTTGGACAGTTAAGCGGGGGTTCCTTCAAGGTTCCAGGAATTCTTTAAAGATGTGACTGCAGTAAATTTCCTGTAATAAAGTAACTGAAATGAACTACAGGGAGGCAGTTAAACTTGATGCCAAGACTGAATCTTTTCATAATTTATCTGGATAAAGAATAGGAATCCATGATTTAGTAGAAGTCCATACTGGGTTTGTATTAATACATCCATAGAGAGGGTTATCAAAAAAGGAACCTGAATGAGATTGTAGCTTGTTGATGGAATGTTTGTGGATTCCACAGGCTGGACTGGGAGCCTTTCTTAGGCACTAGGTGTGAAGCACCCTCTCTGTTAACCTCCATGGCACTCATGGCACTTATCACAATGGATCAAAATTACATGATCTTGTTTGCCTCTTCTACCAAACTGTAACCTTGATGACTGAGACTGGGAATAGTGAGATAAATCGTTGACCATGACTGCCACTTTCACATTACTTACTATGTCCAGGCATGTGTGTTTTGCATATATTATTGTATTTGAGGACTCACTTCAACTCTAGGAAATACGGTCTCATTTTACAGATGGTAACCGAGGCTCAAGAAGTAGGGTGAGTAACATAGTGTCGTGCAATTATTATGGAGAAGAGCTGTAATGCTCTCAGGTTCATCATGGAGTCTGTTGAAGTGATTTATGAGTGAATGAATGAATGAATGGGAATAGCTGAAGGCTGTTTAACAATTTACTTAAGTAAAATATAAATTCATAGGAACAATTAGAAAACAAGTATTTTTGTTGTTGTTCCTAGAGGTTATATTAGCCTGCAAATATGCAAAGAAGACCATGTCCTCCAGGTTAGAGTGGAAGAAACTGGGCCGGAGTGTCTCCTTTGTCTACTACCAACAGTCTCTTCAAGGTAAGATGCTGTAGACTTGAGGAGGTGAGAGCAAGAGAACACCAAATGTAGCCCAGATTCTTTAATTTACAAATAAAAACAGGACAGGGCTAATTATGGACAATGCGGGGGTTTTTATCATTTTATTTTATTTCATTTTATTTCATTTTACTTTATTTCATTTTATTTCATTTTATTTTATTTTATTTTTATTTTATTTTCATCATGATAACGATACTCTTTAATCCCTATCCCATATTTCCCCCATTCCCCTACCCATCTCCCCTCTGGTAACCATAAGTTTGTTCTCTACAATTAAGAGTCTTTTTCTTGGTTTGTCTCTCTCTCTCTCTCTCTCTCTCTCTCTCTGTTGTTTTTTTTTTTTTTCCTTTGCTCATTTGTTTCTTAAGTTCCACATATGAGTGAAAATCATACGGCGTTTGTCTTCCTCTGACTGATTTATTTCTTTTAGGGTAATAGCCTCTAGCTCTATCCATGTTATTGCAAATGGCAAGATTTCATTCTTTTTACGGCTGAGTAATATTCCATTTTGTATATATACCTCATCTTCTTTATCCATACATCTATTGATGGACACTTAGGCTGCTTCCATAATTTGACTATTGTAAATTGCGCTGCAATAAACATAGGAGTGTGTGTTACCGCTTTGAATTAGAATTTTTGTATCTTTTGTGTAAATACCCAGGGGTACGATTCCTGGTCCATACGGTAGTTCTATTTTTAATTTTTGAGGAACTTCCATACAGTTTTCCACAATAGCTGCACCAGTTTGCATCCCCACAAGCAGTGTACAAGGGTTCCTTTTTCTCTATAACTTCACCAACACTTGTTGTTTGTTGTGTTTTTGATGTTAGCCATTTGACCGGTATGAAGTGATATCTCATTGTAGTTTTGATTTGCCTTGATGAGGCGTGATGTTGAGCATCTTTCCATGTGTCTTTTGGGCATCTGTATGTCTTCTTGGGAGAAATGTCTGTTCATGTCTTCCGCCCATTTTTTAATTGGATTATTTGTTTTGGGGTATTGAGTCATATCAGTGCTTTATATATTTTGGATCCTAACCCTTTAGCAAATATATAATTTGCAGATATGTTCTTCCATTCCATAGGCTGCCTTTTAATTTTGTTAATTGTTTCCTTCATTGAAGAAACTTTTTATTTTGATGTAGTCCCAATAGTTTATTTTTGCTGTTATTTCTCTTGCCTCAGGAGATCTGTCTAGAAAAATGTTGTTATGACTGCTGTCAGAAAGATTACTGCCTATGCTCTCTTCGAGGATTTTTATGGTTTCAGGTCTCACATTTAGGTTTAATCCATTTTGAGTTTATTTTTGTGTATGGTGAAAGAGAATATGTTTTGTAAGTATGAGATGAAACCAACAATGACTGAGACCTAGAACACAACACCCCCAAAACAGGACAGAGAACAGAAGAAGGCGAAGTCCGTGGAGACCCTGGACCCTTCATGTCTCAGCTCATTTGTAAAGGATGTAAAATGCAATTGTTCTTGCTGGCTCAGTAGATTAGACTCTTGAGAGAAAGGAGGAAGGGATGGTGTGGAAGTGAGGTGGAGGGTCATTGCTCAGTCGTTGTCATGTTACCCTATGTCCATATCACCGTCTAGAAAGCTAGGCCATCACTAACAAGCCTAAGGAGTTAAGACTTAGGCTTATGGGGAGGGGAGCGGGTAGAGGGTAAACACAACTACCTTTAACTGGCGCTTTATTTTTTTTTATTTGTTTTTTAGTGTTTATTTATTTTTGAGAGACAGAGAGACAGAGTGTGAGTGGTAGAGGGCCAGAGAAAGAGAGAGGGAGACACAGAATCCGAAGCATGCTCCAGGCTCTGAGCTGTGAGCACAGAGCCTGATGCGGGGCTCAAACCCACAAACCGTGAGATCATGACCTGAGCTGAAGTCAGACGCTTAACTGACTGAGCCACCCAGGCGCCCCTAGTGGGGCTTTATTTTTAATTTTTAATTTATTATACACTTCTTTCCACTTCCTGTTTTTCCTGTTGAATATGTAATGAGCTTTTAAAGCATTGATAATAATAGATGACATGCTAAAATAATTTGCCTCAAAAAATAAAATAAAATAAAATAAAATAATTTGCCTCAAAATAATTCAGTGCTTAGAGGCACAAATAGAATAAAAGCGAGGTGACTTGAGGAAGGTAGTATAGGGAAAGTTAGTTGCATTCTTATTAACGTCATTGTCTTCTTTTTCTAAAAGGTGATTTTAAATATCGAGCTGAGATGATAGATTTCAGTATACGGATCAAAAATGTTACAAGAAATGATGCTGGGAAATATCGTTGTGAAATTAGTGCCCCATCTAAGAAAGGCCAAAACCTGGAAGAAGATACGGTTACTCTGGAAGTACTAGGTATGATGCGCTTGTATCTGTGGGATTACTGTTGTCCACCCTCCCTCCCTCATCCCCCAGCCCTGGGCAATGAGGCAACCTGGGGCCCCAGTCAGGAAAGTTCTAGAAATCAGCACCTTTCCTGCAAAATCTTGGCTGTATCTCCTCTTCACCTCATTTGCTGCTGAAATTTTACTCTGACTAATTTTTTCTGACAAGATCTCTTATCATTTAAGACAAGATCTCTTATCATTCACCATTAAGGTGAATCTTAATGGCCCTATCCTGTACATAGGAGCAGTTCCCCTAAGAGTTTATTTTTCAGTACCTTTCAGTATATGTGGTATATCTCTTACCACATAAAATCCTATCACATGAGATGATGGAAAAGCAATAAAACGAAAAAGTAGGCCAGAGAAAGAGTTAGAGGTTATTTGGTAAAGAGGGGAAATTTACCGTGCAACTAGTATGTGTTAGGCTCTTTCACATATGTAATTTTACTTAATCTTCACTGACAACTTCAGTTTTATAGATGAGAAAACAGAAGCTAAATGATTTCCCAAGTCTACACAGCCAATAAGTGTCTGGACCAGGATTCGGACCCTGGTGGAATTAACTCCAAAGCCAATATATTTAGTTACTCTGAGACTCATCGATAGATCCTAATAGCTCATGCCGACAGTTAGTGGAGGAACATGGTCTTTTCTTCTCCATAGATATTAATATAAACTGTTGATCATAGAGAGTCAAATAACTCCTCTTCCTTTTTCTATACAACCCAGGGTCTTCCTAAAATGCTAGCGATGCACCAGTATAGTAGAAATTTAATTCAGAAAACCTTGCAGGAGATTCAGCTGGTACATGAGTCTTCCATTGCTACAGAACAAATGATCACAAGCCTAGCAGCTTAAAACACCAGCCACTTATGAGCTCACAGTTCTGTAGCTCAGAGAAGTCCAGGAGGTAAGGCCGTGCTCTCTGCCTAGGGTATCACAAGGATGAAATCAGGGAGTCAGCTGGGCTGAGTTCTTGCCTGGAGGCTCCGCAGAGATGCCCACTGCCAAGCTCACTATTGTTGGCAGATTTCAGTTCCTGTGGCTGCACTACTGAAGTCTCCATTCCATGCTGGCTGTGAGCTGAGGGCCACACTCGGCTCCTGGAGGCGCCACGTCTCTTGCCACGTGGCCCTCTCCACCTAGAGTCCGACAAAAGCATGTTGAATCCTTCCTGTGCTTTGAATCTCTGACTTTCCCTTCTGTGACCGACCAGAGAAAATGACTTTTCAAGGGGTCATGCAATTAGGTCAGACCCATCTATGTTATCTCCCTATTTTAAAAGACAGTAGATCTGGGACCTTAGTTACAGCTCCAAAATCTCTTCGAAGTAGTACCTAGATTAGTGTTTATGGTCTAGAATCAGGTCCAGAAATGGCATATATCACTTTTCCCACGCGCCATTGGCCAGAACTCATGCATGTGACTCCATCTGGCTGCAAGGGGCCTGGCAAACGTGGTCTAGCTGTGTCCCCATGAAGAAAGGAAAGGGATCTCTTGAACAAGTAGCCAGTCTCTATCCCAGGGGTCCAATAAACCCATCTTTACCTGGCTGTTAAAATTCTTGTTTAGCTTATAAATAACCAGTGCCGTTTGACTTCCATCCTTCAGTGGCTCCAGCAGTACCGTTGTGTAACGTCCCCAGCTCTGCTCTGAGTGGAACTGTGGTAGAGCTGCGATGTCACGACAAAGAAGGGAATCCAGCTCCTGAGTACACGTGGTTTAAAGATGGCGTCAATTTGTTAGAGAATCCGAGACGTGGCCCCCAAGGCAGCAACAGCTCATATACAATGAATACAAAATCTGGGACTCTGGTAAGGTCATGATAAGCATTGGCCTAATAGCAGTCTTGTGTTTGGAGAAGAAAAATTATTAGAACTAAAATGATGGAGAATAGAGGGCTGATAACCATTGCTTAAGTGGAGAGAGGGAGGGGGGTGCCGGACAGATGGCACATGCCCACGGAAGTGATGGAAAAGGAGATGGGAAGGCAATACAAAGAACTAACAATAATAATTTTAACAACTGTCAAAAGGTTCGTTCCTTCAATCTACACGCGCACCGTAACACTTAAATACCAGATCCTCTGGGAAATAATAAAGCATATTGTTGGCTGTGGCTCCTTGAGGAGGGCCGCACTCCAGCCCTTGCAGCGTCAGCGGGCTCAGTCAGCAGGTCCGATGAATTTTACACTGAGAACTTGGGCAGAAGACCTGCCGTCACACTTCGCTATATTTACTTTTCAAATTTATTTTTTCTCAGAGCAGGTGATAAAAGCCTCAAGGTGAGTTTGAAATGATATAGATTCACCTTCCCCACTTAGCCTCAACCCTTGAAATATCTTACGATGTCAAAGGGAGGCACCAGGGCAGGACAAGGATGGGTTATTTCCTGAGAAATAAGCAACAAAGACTCCAGTGGATGGATGATAATGACTTCCTTTCAATTACTACTTATGCACCAGTAAATCATTTATGGTTTTAGTCTAACTTGTTGTGAATACTTACCCTTGGCCTTACATTCCTGGTGAATATTTTTATAGTCTGGCTTTGGGGACAGTGAGAGATGATTTCATAAAGTGAAATACACGAGGAGAAGCTTTCTGTCCTATCATGTTGAAGTATACAGAAAAAAAGGGCGATGTGTAGGTGGTGGGTGATGGAAAGGGAGAGAGAAAAGGGAGTTCGTGGATCAAAAGCCTGGTTTTTAGGAACATGTATTGCATGAGGATCTAAGACAATGAGGAGGTGCTCCTTAGAGATTCATGGCTGTCATGGATGCAGTCCACAGTGACCACTGCAGTATTGAGGATGTGACCAGGAGGGCACCAAAAGAATGATTCTGAGTACCCCTCTCATCCTCTGCACTGGCAGGATCCTTTAAGGTGTTCAGGACCCACTGCATTCCCTCCCTCCTTCCCTTCCTTCCCTCTCTCCCTCCTTGCCTGCCTTCCTTCCTTCCTTCCTTCCTTCCTTCCTTCCAGAAATTCACAAAGGGAATAAATCCACTAATAAAAACTACGAAGCCTATAATACCAAAGTCTTACCTTTCAGTTATTGTGGCAGAGAGTAGAAGGAGCAAAGGTTAGCCCTTTATATAACTTTCAGAATTTTCAAGAATTCTACCACGGAGAGGATTTGTAACCCTGTAAGCTACACCCATTAGGATTTTCCTAGGCGCTAAGCTACTTCCTGGTAGGACTTCTGGCCCTTTAGAGGAAGTGTTGATTGTTTGCTGCTGCAGCGAACTCACTCATGGCTGAGAAAACTGCATTAGCCCCTTCAGGCCAAGGAGGCCTGCCTTTCCGAGTGGTACGTCCCAGGACTTAGAAATACTGACAAAACGTCATAGTACCATGTGCTGTAAACTGTGAAAAATGCCCACTGCCTTCTTAACCATACCGCCTCCTCAGTATCACAAAACAAAGACACTTCCCCGTATATATTTAAGTCCTTCTCTGGCAAAATAAACAGGAAGCCTGGCTAATTACGCCTGGAAGTCATGGCAGATTTTTGAATTCGCGGTAAAGGTATAAAGGCCTAGGTGGTGAAAAAGGAAAGGCCTACTGATGGCTAAAATTCAAGGGATGCGGTTGCTTTAGGAGTCTACTTAGAGATTTATTGCTTAACGTATATGTTTGTTTTCCTTCCGCAAATAGCAATTTAACACTGTTTCAAAACTAGACAGTGGAGAATATTTCTGTGAAGCCCATAATTCCGTGGGACGTCGCAGGTGTCACGCGAAGCGAATGCAAGTAGGTAAGCATGAGATACCGGGAGGAGCAGTGGTTGGCAGCCAGAACGCACGAGTGCTTGGGGAGAAGGAGCAAGGGGTAGGATCGGGCCGAGTGACTGGAAAGATAAGCCAGACGGAGTGTTTAAAATTCGCTTGGACATGATGTGTTGCAAAAAGCACACATTCTGTTCTTAGTTCGTCTCCCAAACGAGCCAAGAATGTTTAGCATTATACTGTTGAAGTTTCTTAATTTTTCAGATAATTGTTTTAAAAATATGCTTGTCCAGGGGCGCCTGGGTGGCTCAGTCGGTTGGGCGGCTGACTTTGGCTCAGGTCATGATCTCGTGGCCCGTGAGTTCGAGCCCCGTGTCGGGCTCTGTGCTGACAGCTCAGAGTCTGGAGCCTGTTTCGGATTCTGTGTCTCCCTCTCTCTCGGACCCTCCCCCGTTCATGCTCTGTCTCTCTCTGTCTCAAAAATAAATAAACTTTAAAAAAAAAAATATGCTTGTCCAGGCGGCCTTTTTCAAACACTGTGACTGTTATAAATTGCGCAGGGTCAAGGATTCGGTATGGTGTTGGATTTCTAGCTCCATCACTTCCTAGCTACATATTCTTGGGCAAATTATTTAGCCTCAGCTTCCCCAAGATGGAAGTAGTAACACGCTGTCTTCATAGGGTTATTATGAAGATTCAAATAATCAGTATTTGAGGGGGTGCCTGGCTGGCTCAGTCAGTACAGCATGAGACTCTTGATCTTGGGGTCGTGAGTTCAAGTCCCATGTTGGGAGTAGAGCTTACTTTAAAAAAAAACAAAACAGGGGCGCCTGGGTGGCTCAGTCAGTTAAGCGTCTGACTTCGGCTCAGGTCATGATCTCGCAGTCCGTGAGTTCGAGCCCCGCGTCGGGCTCTGTGCTGACAGCTCAGAGCCTGGAGCCTGCTTCGGATTCTGTGTCTCCCTCTCCCTGACCCTCCCCCCGTTCATGCTCTGTCTCTCTCTGTCTCAAAAATAAATAAAATAAACGTTAAAAAAAATTTTTTTTAAACAAAAAAAACTCAAAGGGTTATTGAAATAGCACTGGCAGATTGTTGGCTATTTTAGTTGTTGTTATCAGATTATTATTGGTAATTTTTTTCAATCTCCTAAAATACAGTGCTTTACTTATCAGAGTAGGCTCTCAAGGCAAACCATGAGAGATCTTACAAAGAACAAACTGAGAGTTGCTGGAGTGTGTGTGTTGGGGGGGGATGAGCTGTATGGGCGATGGGCATTAAGGAGGGCACTTTTGGGATGTACACGGGTGTTATATGTACGTGATGAATCACTACATTCTACTCCCGAAACCATTATCATGCTGTATGTTAACTAACTTTGATTTAAATTTAAAAAAATGAGACATGTTAAACGTAGTCATGAATCCCTATTTGCTATAAAACATACCTGCCATATTTCACAACGTAAGCTTCTTAGAATTCAAAAAATTAGTACTCGGGAATCTTTTCAGATTATATGAGTTCCAGAGCAGATATTTACTTTCCTTTTATTTTTAATAATTTGGTTCAGTCCCCCCTTTGTGAAAGTCCTGTGTTTTGCAAATGGTTGTGTAATGGAGGGGGGTAGCCGGAGGTCGCACCTGCGGGGTGAAAGGTCACTCAGGAGGGCTGCACCCTGAAGCTGAATACCCATGGCTCCCCTGGGTTCAGGAGGTTGTCTTCATCTTTGTGAGGTCAGAAATTTGCTTTTTCAGTGTGCTCGGAGATATGCAGATACATGCACACTAATCTGTGTTGTTTATGTGCGGTTAAATTCTTGGCATTGTCTTTTAAAGAAAATATGATCTTGTTAGAGGTCAGGATACCCTAACGTATAAGGAACTCAATAGGGTATTCTAATTTCCACAAGTGTCTTTTTGAAATTCAGAGATACTTATCATCCACCAAATTCACTCCAAGTGTTGATGGTAATAGTCAAACATAAGTGTTTGCTTAAAATATCAGAAAGCATCCCTCTTGGGGCGCCTGGGTGGCTTAGTCAGTTAAGCGTCCCACTTCAGCCCAGGTCATAGTCTCGCGGTTTGTGAGTTCAAGCCCTGCGTAGAGCTCTGTGCCGACAGCTCAGAGCCTGGAGCCTGCTTTGGATTCTGTCTGTCTCTCTCTCTCTGCCCTGGCCCTGCTCATGCTCTGTCTCTCTCTCTCTTAAAAATAAAAATAAACATTAAAAAAAAAAAAAAAAAAAAGAAAGTATCCCTCTTAGTGCTGCTTTGGAGTTATCATTAGAAAAATTTATCAGAACATGTTTAAAATTAATGCATTAGTACAGTGTTTCCCCAACTTCATTCATTCACATACTATCCTCATGTTTTTTACGGTAGCCTTATTCCCCCTGCAGTATTACTGTTTTAGTTTTTTTTCTTTACATGGTCCCATTTAATTTCAGTGCCTAATGTAGTCTCACCTTAAGAAATCCTATCTGCGAAGGCATGGTTTTAATGGACTAGTGAATGTTTTTCCCTGGCCTGGAGTAAATAAATACATACTAGATGAAATTCAGTAGTTGGTGTTTTTTTAGTATCATCACTATAATTTCACTAGGATTTTCCCATTATCTCCTCTTTCTGGTATAAGTTAGCTTACAAGTTAAAATTTAGTTTGTTTAATGCTCATCCATTGATCCTAGGTGTTTCATGCCCTTGGTTTGGAATGTGTATCTTTTGAAATCCGTAAGAATTCATGAAATCACATATCAAAGGTTTTTTTGGTAAACCATCGGTAGTAACTTGTAACCCCAAACAGAATCTGTTAACTGCTTTAAAGAAGCTCTTTTTGAAGTTCAGAAAGAAGGTAAATCATGGGTCTGGTGATCATTCCCAAGCTGCCCCTGTAAAACTCCACAAGACCCCACTCCCACTTAGTATTTTAACACTTTGGCTCCTTTCCTTTCAGTGAGAATAATGATACCTTCCTTTCATACTGGACTTTTTTTTTTTTTCTCAAAGAAAGAACACAATAGATTTGTGTGTGTTACATTTTCTCTATAGTAAGACATAAGGCGGCTTTAGAACTTGTTCTCAGTCTCGCAGTACATGGCAAATGGCATGAGAACATCTTACCTCTAACTTACAAGACTCCTTCCATTTCACTAAAAAAAAATAAAATACAATTTATACTGTGTCTTACAGGAGAAGACATTTTTTTTTGTCGTTGTGAGATGTCAAATTCACTGTCAAACTGTAAGACAGATTTTTGTCAGATAATAACCTTGAGGTTGAAAACTCCACAGATACCACATTCTTTGACTACTGCAAAGAAAATAGTAGATGCAGTTTGGTTCTAAGGAGTTTCATTTAGTTACCAATTTGCCTTAGATTATGATTATTGTGGATTTTTTCCCCTATTAATTTCATTTTGGCTTCGATTATGAATATTGTAGGGTGCCTGTCAGTTAAGCGTCTGACTTCAGCTCAGGTCATGATCTCACAGTTTGTGAGTTTGAGGCCCACGTCAAGCTCTGCTTGGGATTCTCTCTCTCCCTCTGTCTCACTAAATAAATTTATTTCTCTCTAAATAAATAAATAAATAAACTTAAAAAAAAAAAGAAAAAAAGACTATGAATACTGTGGATATTGCCTCTCTGCTATTTTTATAAAGATTATTTTGTTTTTAAAGTTTATTCATTTATTTTTGAAAGGAAGGGGCAGCGAGAGAGGAGAGAGAAAATCCCAACCAGGCTCCTTGCTGTTAGCACAAAGCCCGACTTTGGGCTCAAACCCACGAACCATGAGATCATGACCTGAGCCAATATCGAGAGTCGGATGCTTAACTGACTGAGCCACCCAGGCGCCCCTCCTCTATTGTTTTAAGTAAATAAATAGCTGGGTCTCATTGACCTCTGAATACTTAAGCAAAATTGAACTGAGTTTATTTTTTAAAATTTTCTTAGAGGGGGAGGGCAGAGAAAGGGAGGGAAACACAGAATTCGAAGCAGGCTCTAGGCTCTGAGCTGCCAGCACAGAGCCCAAAGTGGGGCTTGAACTCATGAACCGTGAGATCATGACCTAAGCCAAAGTCAGATGCTTAACCAACTGAGCCACCAAGGTGCTCCTGAGTTGTTGTTTTGTTTGTTGGTTTAAGATTTTACTTTTAAGTAATCTCTACACCCAACATGGGGCTCGAACTTACAACCCTGAGATCAAGAGTCACATGCTCTACCAACTGAGCCAGCCAGCTGACCCTAAAAATGAATTGAGTTTATACCAAGCAATAATTAATGCTTTCTACTCTGGTCAAATTACTCAGCCTTTCAAAAGGTGTATCCAGTTTTCTTTCTTAAAACAATCAGTTAACATTTCAGAGATATACGAGAAAATTAATAACACTTGGCATTAGAAAAAAATTTTGTGGGGTGCCTGGGTGGCTCAGTTGGTTAAGTGTCCGACTTCAGCTCAGGTCACAATCTCACGGTTAGTGAGTTTGAGCCCCGCGTCAGGCTCTGTGCAGACAGCTCAGAGCCTGGAGCCTGCTTCAGATTCTGTGTCTCCCTCTCTCTTTGTCCCTCCCCTGCTTATGTTTTCTCTCTCTCTCTCTCTCTCAAAAATAAATAAAAATTTAAAAAAAAATTTGAGACCAGAGAGTTTTATGATAAGCATACTCACTTAAATAATGTTTCTTTTAAAAAAATCTTTCCCAAAATGTGTGGTGCTTTTAAATATCTAAAATTACTGTTGAGAAAATGCTACCTAAAATTTTCTCCAAGTTATTTAATCACATGCTAATTAATACTTGCTTTTAAAAACAAGAACCCTTTGAGGAATTGTTCCTTTAAAATGTATAGGTAATCTACATATTAATCAATACACAGGCAGTACCCAAATGACAGAGGAGTGAGGCTCATGAAATCCTTATGGACGAGCTGGAGAAATGTGATCCAAATTAAATATTTAGACGGATTCACACATAGTTGGATCCCATACCCAGAGGGTGTAATAGATCCTATTATATGAAGGGGGTTGTGTAATAGCCTCTTCCATAGTTCTTTCCCTAACAAAATCATAATCATCATTTTATCAATTACTTGAATGAGGGTATTTTTGAGGCAGTTCCCAATTACATAAATATTAATCTTGAAAGGTTAATAATCTAATTCTTGGACAACAGAATCTGAAAAAGCCTCGTAGGTTGGTAACAATGGTAGTGATTTCAAAGTGAGTTCCAAAAAATCCAGTTGTTTAGGTTAGAGAGAAGATGACTTAATAACAACAGGAAAAAGTCTTGGGGAGTTTAGTTCATTTTAAACCTAATGGGATGACAGCTTAATGGCATATATGTAGGTGGGTGGGTATATGTGTATATGTGTATATGGACACACACACAAGCCTCATTAAATTCAAGAAAGATGTTGCCGATTCTTAGTTTTATAGAACAACAGTGGCACAGCTTTCTTTGGAGCTGATTGAGTTTTCCAGCATTGGTGAAATTGACACAGATGATGATGTAGAAGAATTTTAAGTAGAATTTGGGGGGTATGTGGTGGTGTAATACTTGAATTCACTGAACTTTGAAGGTCACTTCCAGTGTGATATTTAATCTTTTGAAGTTTTACTTCTACAAATGACTGCAAGAGAATATACCATATGTATTATTTCTGAAGCTAGAATTTCTTTAAATGTAAGATTCTTGCAAAACTTTTTTTTATTTAAAAAATTTGTTTAATGTTTATTTGAGAGAGAGGGAGAGAGAGAGACAGGGTGTGGGCGGAGGAGGGGCAGAAAGAGAGAGAGAGAGACACACACAGAATCTGAAGCAGGCTCCAGGCTCCAAGCTGCCAGCACAGAGCCCAATGCAGGGCTCGAACTCACAAACTGTGAGATCATGACCTGAGCTGATGTCGGATGCCCAACCGACTGAGTCACCCAGGCACCCCAATTCTTTTTTTTTTTTAAGTGTATTTATTTTGAGAGAGAGATTGTGTGCGCAAGAGAGGGAGGGGCAGAGAGAGGGAGAGAGAGAATCCCAAGCGGGCCCTTCACAGACCCTGAGGTGGGGCTCAATCCCACGAACAGTGAGATCATGACCTAAGCTGAAACGAAGAGTTAGCTGCTTAACCGACTGAGTCACCCAGGTGCCCCTCAAAACTTAATTCTGTTAATATTTTCTTTTTTAAAAATTTTTTTTTTTTAACATTTATTTATTTTTGAGACAGAGAGAGACAGAGCATGAACGGGGGAGGGTCAGAGAGAGAGGGAGACACAGAATCGGAAACGGGCTCCAGGCTCTGAGCAGTCAGCACAGAGCCCAATGCGGGGCTCGAACTCACATACCGCGAGATCGTGACCTGAGCCGAAGTCGGACGCCCAACCGACTGAGCCACCCAGGCGCCCTCTGTTAATATTTTCAAGCAATTTTGAACATTGTCCTGGAAGTGAGTCAATTGAACAGGCTTTAACAGCATGAAAGTATCCATGTTTATGATATAGAAGCCAAGGGGAGCTTTTGTGATTTTTTTTTTCAATTCAATAACTACATCTGTCTGTCTGTTTGACCCAAATTCATGCAGGGTTTATTTTGCATTCCAGACAATCTCAACATACGTGGCATCATAGCAGCTGTAGTAGGTGTGGCCTTTGTGATTTCTGTTTGTGGCCTTGGTGTGTGCTATGCTCAGAGGAAAGGCTACTTTTCAAGTAAGTGGATTTCACCCTTCTTTGCTAGACAACTTCCGGTGGATATAGTTTTCTTATGAGACATTGTTTCTCCCAATTAGTTCTAACAAACCCTAGATACTATTTTTCATTGGTTTTTCTGCAGAAGAAAATGTTCAACATGACATGTAGGTGAGTTATGAAGCACTTTGGCAAACATAGGGACAAAAGGCAGAGCTGCCTCATCGGAACATTCAGGAAACACCACAGAGTATGTGAGAGGCGCCCTGGAGTGGCGTAATGCCGCAGCACTTACTGGGAGATAGTCAACATCCATGGATAGTTCCAGTATATTTACATGTATTTAAGATCTCTTTACGTTAGGAATTACATATCTCAAGATGTAAATTGATTTCCACTTTTATCATAAGAAGTTTCAGTGAAATATTCTATCAGCGTCGAACAGCGGAATGTGGAATATCAAATTTAGCACCACTGTATATACAAGAGAATTATTCAATAAAAACAAGTGGGGGAGGGGCAAAGAGAGAGACTCTCTAGCAGGCCCCCCGGTGTCAGTGCAGAGCCTGATGCCAGGATTGATCTCAGGAACCATGAAGTCATGACCTGAGTGAAAATCAAGAGTTGGGCGTTTAAGCACTTACTGAGCCACCTAAGTGCCCCACATAGTTTTTACTTCTTCAAGTTTAGACTTTTTATAACTCCACACCCCCATTTGATGATAAAATATGTTTGATATGAGTGATTATAATATGAATTATGAAAAAAATAATGTTTTATTCTCTTAACATATTTCTCTACTCCCGGTCTTTAAAATTATCTGAGAGCTCAAAAGCTGTAGAACTTCATCGCGTCCATTGGCAATAGTGTAGAAAGCAGAGGTTTTTTTAACAGAAGAGTACATTTATAGCATAAGCAAGTTTTAGACCCATTGTTTCACAGTGAACATTAATTTTAGAATTTAGGTTTAAAAAACATTTTATGCAACACAAAACTTAACCTATAAATAGATACTATGTCATAAAATGTTTCCATGAGCATTGTTTCAAGAATGTTCCCTATAATTAAGAATAACTGCTCTGTGAATTAATAGCTCTTTTCCTTAGTGCTCCAGTCTTAGACTAGTGTAAATGTAACTTTCTGCATGGACTCCAGCTGAGTCCCCCTGCTGGCCACCAGTGAAAGTACAGACAGATAAGATTACTCCAGAATTCTTGCCATCTTTATCTCCACTTGTAAAAAGTATCTGTCTGAATGTTTTTATTGGAGACTTGGTGAATACATTTTTCTTAAAATAATTAAAGATTCTCCTTGGGTATTACGAATTCATTAGTGAAGAACATTACTCCACAACCTATGCAAGAGGATCATTTTCTTAAACTTGCTTGCATTTCCGATAAGAATTGGCAAACTATGACCTGTGGACCATATCCTGCCTGCCACCTGTTTTTCTGTGGCCCACAAGCTAAAAATGGTTTTTACAAATGAACATTTGCAATCTGTTTGGTAACAAGGAACACTAACTTTGAATCTTAATTAAGAGAAATGTTATTCCCTCCCCAAAGAAGAATTCTAGTCTTCCGATTAATAGACCTATACTTAAGACTTTGATTATTTTTATTTTTATTTTTTTTTTAAGACTTTGATTATTTTTATATGTTGAGTTGTATTAATAAAAATTTTTGGAAACTTGCTCTCTCTTATTATACAAGTGCCTACATAATATCCTCAGTTTTACCTATTGGCCTACAAAGCTTAAATATTTGCCTAGTGGCCCTTTACAGAAAATGTTTGCCAACCTTGGTTAGAAAGTACGGATATAACAAGAGAGAATCAAGATTGAGAAAAAGAAATTAAGCCTAAACTCACTTTTATATTAATATATTAACATATATTATGTTAATATATTAATATATTAATCTGCATCATACCATATTAACTCTTGCATTAATGATATACACTTATTCTTTTGTAGAAGAGACCTCGTTCCAGTAAGTATACTTTCTTAAATGCATGCCTTTCCCCCACCTCAACTAATTTTCTGTTAATCATCTGTTTCAAGTCAAACATGAAAAGTTGGTTGTGAAGTATCCTACGGAAGTGACTCATACTTATCAAGAAATACATCCCACCTCATGCCTCATGCCTATCTGTCAATGTTGCTCAATTACCTAGAGAAGAAATGTAGTCACTAATTTGCCCCTGTAGGCATTTCCATAGTACTACTTTGGAAAATATATTTGCTGTATTTTGCTAAATTGAAAATTTTCAAATAAGTTTTTACTTAACAGCATTTTCACATTTAATTGAATACTTATTTTGTGCCCAACCCTGTCCTAGGGAATGGCAATACGGCAGTGAACAAAACAGACCAAATAACTCTCTGCCTCACGGAGCTTACATTGAAAAAGATGGACAATACACACAAATGTAAACTCTGCAGTTTGTCAGATTGTCATAGTATTATGGCGAAAACTAAAGCGGGTAAGAGAATGCACAGGGTGGGAGTGGAGACTGTCCTTTAGGGTGGTTAGGAAGGGCCTCACTGATGAAGTGATATTTGAGAAAGACCCGAAGGAGCAGAAATCTGTCTGATACCCATGAGAAGAGCATTCAAGCAGAGGAGAAAGAACGGATGGAAAGGTCTTGAGGCCCGGCTTGCCTGGAGTATCTGAGGCATATCGAGGGGATTGGTGTGGCTGAAACAGATTGAGGACAATGGAGAGAGGGGATGCACAAAAGTAATGGAGGCCAGATTACATGGAGCCCCTTCCGGGCAGTTGTGAGGAGTTTGACTTTGATTCTGAGTAAGATGGGAAGTCGCTGGAAGGTTTTGAATGAGGGAGTAGTATCCTGTTACTTAATTCTTAGAAGCTCACATTAGCTGTTCTGTGAGGAATAAACTATAAGGTGACGTAGAGTGGAGGAAGCAGGGAGACCAGTTAGGAAACTACCCAGTAATCTAGCCGAGAGAAAATGGTGGCTGGTTCCAAAGCGATGGTGTTGGAGATGTTGAGAAATGATAGGATTCTGGATAGATTTTAAACAATTTACTGATTTGCTGGATGTGGATATGGGAGAAAAAGAAAAATCAAAGATAGCTCCAAGGATCTGAGAAGAATAGAGTTACCATTTACTGAAATGTGCAAGACTTCAGGGGGAGCAGGTTTGGGGGGCTTAGATGGGAAGGTCTGAATGTTTTGGAATTTTCATATTTGAGATGCCTACTAAGCTTCCAAAAAGAGGTATTAGTAAGTAACAGAATGTATAAACCTGGAGTTTGGGGGACATATGTTAACTAGGATTAGAAATCTAGGAATCAGAGATCACCAAATTTACGTGCACTTGATTTGTGACGGTCCGTTCTGTGTACGTGGAAATGGCAGACCCAACCCAGATCTATGGTCATTCCCCTCTACTCTCAGCTGCGTGGCCTCAGATACTTGCTCATCTTCTAAGTCATTTTGAAGACTTAGCTGCCTTTGATTTCCTGTTCCCAGACTTCCTACTCAACCCTGGTCTCTCTGTCTAATAATATCCCACTACAAGTCCAAGATGACCTCCAAGTTATCAGGGATAGCAGTAGCAAAGGGGAAAAGTTCAGAAAACAGGTTGCCTGATGATATAGCCACTCTGCATTCCACCCTAGGCAATTGTAGGGACTTCCACTTTTATTGAATAAGGTAGAAAGTAATTGGAGGTTTTGGACAGCATCATCTTATACAAGGGGAAAGGCTGGCATTGCTATGGCGAGAAGGTAATTCTTTTCTTCAATCACGATGTCTTTGTTAACGCAGGTAGGAATCTGGGAGGCAATATCTTTTCTCCTAGATATGTTTTTGCCGTTTGTCAAATCCATCACCCTTAAAATTTTGGGGATAATGAATTGGATGTTATATTAATTTGCTAGGGCTGCCGTAACGAAGTGCCACGGACTGAGTGGCTTAAACAGAAAATTGTTTTCTTACACTTCTGGAGGCTAGGGATCCAGATCAAGGTGACAGCAAGGTTGGTTCCCTCTGAGGACGACAAGGGAAGGATCTCTTTCAGACCTCTCTCCTTGGCTTATAGATAGTCTTCTCTCTGTCTTCACATTGTCTTCTGTCTGCCTGTGTTTGTGTCTAAATTTACTCTTCCTATAAGGCCGCCAGCCACATTGGATTAGGGCCCACCCTAATGACCTTATTTGAATTTAATTACTATTTTAAAGTCTCTATCTCCAAATACAGTCACATTTTGAGGTACTGGTAGCTGGGACTTTAGCATGAATTTTTGAGGGGAATACAGTTCAGCCTACAACAGATGACTAGAACCCTAGTTACTGTGTAAAGCTTTCTTCCCATGGGAAAAAGTGAACTTTGATGATAATTGATCAAGCTTTCAAAATGCTAAATGTTAAAAAATTGGTAAGTTAAAAGTGAGTAAGTTTCTGTTGGCATAATCCACAGAAATCTTTAGTCCTAGGGCTACAATGAGATACCTAGGGTTTCCCGGGCCAATCCCTTGCTGCACGGCTTTCTCTGTGAAATTTGTCTACAAACGGAAGAAATTCAGTTGGGATTGCTGGCCTTTTTTTTTTTTTTTTAATACTGTCTTTTATATTCTATAAACAGGAGAAGTAATTCTGCATCTAAAGCCACCACAATGAGTGAAAATGTGAGTATGTTTAAAGCATATTTATAGACCAGATGTGTTTGGGAAATGGGGCAGGGAAGTGAAGTGATTGTACAGAAATGATGAATTTTGACTTTTAATATACTTTGTGCTAGTGTCTATTACTGGTATTTATTTATTTATTTATTTATTTATTTATTTATTTATTATTACTGGTCTTTAGAGGGAGCTGAGTAAATGTTAGTTTCCATCCTCTGTCTAGGACGGTATGATAAAGTTGCCCAGCGTTTGTAGACCAGTCGGGGCTTTGCCATACCACAATTTTCTTTCATGATGTTTGCTATTATTAGTCAGCCTTCTTAGCATCATTAAGTCGGGTATTATCAGCTCCATTTCATAGATAAGAACATTAAGACACAAGTTCTCATAGGATTACAGTGGTAGCACTGGATTCAGGGACCTTGACTCTTGTCAGCTTGCCTCAGCAGATGGCTTCCAACAGATCTGTGATTCCAGGACTCTCCTTTGGTTATACAGAGAAGTTGGAAAATTTACGGATATGGAAGATCCTCTGCTAATACTGAAAGGCACATTCTAGAAATCCCTGAGGAGATGCAATAATTATCTAACTCAGATGGTTTAGGCAACATAATTTGGACCCTTTTGTATTCATTAATCCTAGAGTGAAGCAGTAAATACCATCATTGCTCAGAATTTGTAGCTCTCTGGATGGATATTCAACCTTCTGGATTATTTTTCAGGAATGTGGGAAGTAAGGAAGGAAGGTTTCCAATATTTTTAGAGGTCTAAGCCCTTTCTTGAGAAACAGAGCATGGGTTTTCTGAATTCCTTGGCACTCTGGCAGGGATCCTTTTAGGTATCCTATTTGTAGAGCTTGGGGTAGGCAGTGGACACTGGTATTTTAAACAGATAAGTGATCCTCATGGATATGAACTTTATGACCCACGTACTGCTGCATGGATTCTTGTTTTCTGTCAAAATTTGATTTTCTAAAATTGTCTACTCCAAACTCTATCATAGAAGTCACTTTATTTGTAGTTTACTACGCCAAAATCATATTTTCATTAGTAGATAAGCAGTCTATAACTCCATATTTATAGAAAGCAATATGTAACTCCTATAATTTCTAGAAAATACTCCTTAAATGTGGAATGAAATAATCGCATCCTACCAAACAGTAAGAGACACTTTGTGGGGCACCTGGGTGGCTCAGTCAATTGGGCGTCCGATTTTGGCTCAGGTCATGATCTCACGGTTCATGGATTCGAGCCCCACGTCAGGCTCTGTGCTGACAGCTGGGAGCCTGGAGCCTGCTTCGGATTCTGTGTCTCCCTCTCTCTCCGCCCCTCCCCCGCTCATGCTCTGTCTCTCTCAAAAATAAAATAAACATTAAAAAAAGGTTTTTTTTAAAGATACTTTGTGGTGTAGTCAGAAGAGCAAAAACATTTTATTTTTTTTCACTGTCTTCCTCTCAGTTGCCCTCATCCACTGAGAAGTCGAGCCTCCAATTGTCGAGCCTCCAATTTGCCCCAGAGCAGAATTTCTTGGTCTTGGCATTACTGACAATTTCTTATAATTCTTATGTTGTAATTTTTTTTTAAGCTTTGTTTATTTATTTTGAGAGAGCGAGAGAGAGTGAATCCCAAGCAGGCTCCGCACTGTCACCATAGAGCCCAACACAGGGCTCGAATTCATGAACTGTGGGATCATGACCTGAGCCAAAATCAAGAGTTGGACACTTAGCTGACTGAGCCACCCACGTGCCCCATTATATTTGTAATTTCTTCTATGAATTCTGGTATAATGAAATCTTACAATTTTGTAGAAGTCTTTGCTGGGGGGGCTGTACCGTGCATTATAGAATGCTTAGCAGCACCCAACCGCCACCCTGTCGCTACCAGTAGTATACCCATAGCAAATAAGATTTCTCCTGCTCTAACTCCCACATTTACTTCCTTACTCTTTAGGCAAAGTTTCAAAGATCTTGTCTCCTAGTATTTATTTAATTCCCCGCAAAATAGAGTTAGTTAAATATATGCTGGGTTGTACCTGTAAGATTCTCATAGTGCATGTAGCTTTATACTCATAAAATGTACTTATTTCTTTAAATATGAATACATTATACTTAAACTTGTTTTTTTTTCCTTTTCCTAGGATTTCAAGCATACAAAATCTTTTATAATTTAAAATAATGCCACCTTTGAGATATACCAAAACCACAGTTGTTACACCAAGCTATTAAAAGATTTAAATCTCTGCTTTGTCTTACATTTGCAAGGAGGTACATGAGGAGATTAAATTGGTATTTCATTCTAATTTTTATGATCGCTAAGTTACTTGAAATTGTTATTTTAAACAAATAGTTCTGTCAGCACCTAAATAAAATACGGTCTGGCTTCTTGTGTCTGGACAAACTTAAAAGAATCACAATACTTTATAGTATTCTGGGGTTTATGAGATGTTAAATGCCCTAACTTCTGGAGGAAGTTCGATTGTGAAATGAACCCACAGAGCATGAAAATATAAACTGTATCCACTTTCTGTACAAGAGTCTGATTTAGAGGGTTCAGAAAACACTCTAAGACAGATGCTCTAAAACACTTTGACAGATGCAAAAAGAACCTCTGGTCTTATTTCTACCAGAATCCTCTTTTCTCCCCTAATACAATCTTTATTCCACTGCTCATTTATCACTAATCTATTCACAGAAGGGAGGTAGCAGGAGTGGGTCTTATTCCCAAGGATTTGCACTTGGTGTTTATTTTTATTTCTGAGAACCAAAAACAACACGAAGAAATACCTAATGACCAGAGCTCACTCACCTGATGTCATTGATTTCTTCATTAAATGTAACTTTGAGAGTCGAACCCAAACCCAAATGTCTTCTTTCCCTTGAGTTGCTTGTTGCCGTTTCCTTCTCCTAAGACCGCTTTGAAGATCATCAGTGAACTTGACATCAGACCTCGCCACTGGACCCCACACACATAACCTTGCAGGCAGGCACCCTTCTCTGCATGATGGGGACTTCATATTTGTCTCTGATAATCATGCAGTGAAATTCTGGGCTGGGTCAAGTCCAGAATTAATAATCAGATCCAGTCCTGCTTATTGAAGAGCCAGAGATACAGAGAGGAGAAAGAGTTGTCTAACAAATGAAATGAAAAATGGGTCCAATCATCTGGTTTCTCCACGGTGTCCAAGCTAGTGTTACAAAGTGAAAATTCCAATGATCCATGTAAGAGTAACTAGGCTGTGTTAAAAAGCATAATCTTCTATAACTTACTGTGATTAGTCAATTTATCTTGAAAATAAAATATGGGTAGGGCATTTCCAGTTCTGGGCAAACCTGGATGAAAAGCTTACAAACTTTGACAACTTTGAACATGGTTAAGCTACTTTTAAAGGAATCCATTTTTCCCCCAATAGACAAAGCAAATCCCAGGATTCACTGGGCCAACAAATGGTACCTGGATACCACACCAGGTCACTGGGAAGATGTCTGTTGTCAGACTGTGCCTTGCCCCCCACTCTTCTGTGGCATTGGATGCTTCTCACCAGACTCCTTGCAATATCTCCTATAAAGGGCCAGAGAGTAGATATTTTAAGCCATACTGGTTTTATGGTGCCTGTTACAACTACTCGACTCCACCTTGGTAGCACAAAAGCAGCCGTAGACAATAATAAATGGCACGTTTGTGTTCCCACAAAACTTAATTTACAAAAACAGCAGGCATAGACAGGACTGGGCCTACACGCATACTTTCCCAACGCCTGGTGCTGAAGCATGAGAAAAACACCTATCTATAAGCTTTTGCCAAAAAAAATAAAAATAAAAAATAAATTAAGCTAAATGTCGCCCATGCTTTGATTTGGTTTGGTATGAGGAATGCTTTCTTGTTGCATGGCCAGGGGTCCAAGAGTGTACGTGAGTCTCAAAGGCGGCTCTTCAGGCATACCTACCAGCACACAAGATCAACTTCTTCAATTTAAATGACACAGATTGTGGGGGAAAACATGCAGTGCCTTACTAACGCATGAAAGCTGCTGAGCCATTTGGCTAGAAGATTCATCTTATAAAGTGCTAACATATAACACTCTCTGAGTCAAATATATATTATACATTATCTTAATATATTGTACATAGCTAAGTAAGTCATTGTGTACAGGATGCTTGCTCCCACACAAAGGACATAATGTTGAGCACTCGTTTTCCTTTTATTAAAAGTATATCCACCTGTATCTGGACTTGTGTTTCCATTTGCTTTTGAGGAACTTGAATATTAACAATATTATAATATTGAGGTAAAACCTCATTATAATTCATAGAGAGTTTTGATTTTCTTTTCCTGCAGTGAAATTGTGTTCTATAAGGATGAGGGCTCTAAAATCTCTAATAGCAAGTTTTGCTTGGTTTTAATTATCGTTGTTGTTATTGTAACTAGATTTAATTTATTTTTAGTTAGGGGTTTAACCTAACTAAATCTGGAACGATTGTTTTTTAGTATAACTTTGCGAAGAATTTCCTTCACCTCATGAGTGGTTTTGTTTGATTAAAGTCTATGTTAATAAAAATAGCTGAACTTGTTCAACTTTTTAGGCCCATTTAACCGGTGCAGGGGAAAAGTCATCCACCTATCATTCAATAAAACCTGGGGAAACTATGCCCTCTTACCATCTGTAGCTACAAGGTTAGCTCTTCAGCTGCTTAAGATTAGAATCTCATCTTTCTTCTGGGTGCCTGCCAACTTCCCAAATGCTGGGGGAAAAAGAAAATACCTTGCAAATAAAAAGTCAGAACTATTAAACATTTTATACATGTGAAGTGGGGGTGGATGGAGGTGCAGGTGTATACAATCTCATTCATCTCAATGGTATTATAAAGCGGATCATGTGGTCATTTGCAGACCAGGAAACAAACTCAAGAGTCAGTCTGCCAAGTTCACAAAGGGAAGTAAGGGCTCATGGTCTAAGAAACACAGGTCCATCTGATCCAGGATGTTTCATACAAGATGTTTTTTCTCTTGCCCCCAACATACTTTCTTTTAGATTCTTACTTCTCTCATGCCACACCCTCTCTTCACCCTTAGTAATCTCTGGCTAGTTCACCCCTCCCCAGTCTCACAGCTCATAACCTTTTTCTGTCTTGCCTATCCCCAAATTTTGCAAATTGCAAATTGTAAGTGCCTGCCAAAAAGGAAATCGCTTTTTTGAGCAGGATGAAAGAGTTGGCAAAAGGTATCAAAGGAGACAGCAGGAGATGGTGAAGGACCTGTTTCCCCAGGTTCTTAGGACAAGAATGATAAGTTTCCCGTACTCAAGCAGAGGCATCATCTAAAGTAATTGGCCTTGTGCCTTCTTGCCAGTGTCTTACTGAGGTCAAACATCTGAAATAAGACTGTCCCACTGGGATGGGGAACAGAGGGGAGTTTGGAAGAGGTGGAGTTGAAACAGACCTCCCACTTAGGTAATCTGTACAACAGGAAGACCTCCTGGCCCAAAGAGCCCCCCAAGAATTTACACATGCAGCCCCTAACCAGAGAGAGCCAGCATTTATAGGCTCTGCTAAAGCAAGGGCAGCAGCAGAGAACTAGTAACAAAGACAAAAAAAATCCCACACTAAATGGATTTAAATAAGCAAAAATTGCCTAGAACAGAAGTCTTCTTTGGTTATCATTAAAGGTAACACTGGAGGGGCACCTGGATGGCTCAGTTGTTTAAGCATCTGACTCTTGGTTTCAGCTAAAGTCATGATCTCACGGTTCATGGGTTCGAGCTCTGCATCAGGCTCCATGCTGAGAGCATGGGGCCTGCTTGGGATTCCCTCTCCCAGTCACTGCCCCTTCCCTGCTCACATTCTCTCTCAAAATAAATAAACTTAAAAAAAAAAAAGAGGTAACACTAGATAAGACATGTGTCCCTTTCCAGTTCTTTGTACCTTTCTTCAACTCAAATTCCCTCTTTTGAAAAGGATGGTAGTCAGGAGTGGATTCAGGCCCACCCAAAGGGCCTAACTTTAACTTAATCCCATCTAAAAGTCCTATCTCCAAATACAATCACATCCGGAGGTGCTGGGGCTTAGGACTTCCATAAATGAATTTTAGGGGAACACACTTCAACCTGTGACACCAGGCATGGGAGAAGAAAAGTTACTTTCAACACGAAAACCTAGAAGGCTGAGGTCATTTGTGATAAACATCTCAGGTAGTAAGTACAGGATAAGGAGTGTACTGGCAGACTGAAGTGACAGATAAAGGCTGGAGTTTGCAGGGTTGGGGCAGCCTCACCAGAAAGAGGAAGGGGCTCTGAGGAAGATGAGGCCTTTAACATCTGACTCAAAGCACCACTGTAGCATTCAGCCGGGAAAAAGAGCGTACTTCCCTGGCCAAAAGTTAGCAATAAACGCCCTATGATGTAGGGCCTGGGAGTAGGGTACTTAATGCAGTATTCTTACAGCCCCGAATCCTTATGTTTACATAATGAATGAAGAGATTGGGATGTTGAAGCAAACTCCAAATAGTTGCAGGACAGATTTTTAAAAATATGAGGGGTATCTGGGTGGCTCAGTTGGTTGAGCAAACAACTCCTGATTTAGGCTCAGGTCATGATCATCGCCCAGTTTGTGAGATCGAACCCCACATCGGGCTCTGTGCTGACAGTGCAGAGCCAGCTTGGGATTCTCTCTGCCCCTTCCCTGCTCGTGCTCTGCTCTCTCAAACGTGTATGAGAAAGTAGGTGTGAAATTATGAAAGGTAAAATACAACTAACCTGAGTGGCAGAGTGAGGAAAGGGAGACGAAGCAGGTGCTGAAAAGGATCAGGCCCCTCTAGACGGGCCTCTGCACCTCGGAGTCAGGCAGCTTGCCTGTCGCAGGTGGGTGGAGGTGCTTCGGGGGAGGTTAGAGAAGAACCTGAGCAACTCTGCTTCCTCAGTTACCTTTAAATAGCACCATTAAAAAAACATTGAATTGTTTCAGTGTCTGCAGTTATTTAAATAAAAGGAGGTCAACTGAACTGTCACTGCTTAGCAGCATTTGAAGAAACTGGGGCTCTTCTTCCTAATACTTTACCCTCCCCAATTCCGATTCCACACATCTTACTAGTTTAATCACACCTGCATCACTAGGAAATGTTTGCAGGTCTTTTGGGAAAGGTAGTCCTGAGCAGGTTTGACTCCAGCTAGAATGGCACCCACAGTAAAAATCTATTCCTCTTTTTGAGTGAGCTAACCTCATAAGGAAGGCTGACTTTTGACTTCATATTTAAAAAACAAAAACAAAAACCTTTATCAGCAGAAAGACCTGGAGAAAGTCTGCAACCCCATGGTTACGAAGCTGTACCAAAGCGCAAGGGGCACGTGGGAGGAATGCCTGGAGGCTTCCCTGGTGGTGCAGCTCCCCCATCTGGTGCTGCCTCCTCTGGGCCCAGACAAGGCATGTTCCACACACAACATTTGAAGGACCCAAATTTGTAGCAAATTCCATGGCTATTACAAAGTCGAGTTGCCACAGTAAATAAACCGGTCATTCTTGATACTTGAATATGGACTATGTGCCCAGGGAAAGGAAATAAACATTGCACTTTGTAAGCACTGTATTTTTTAAGTGGAAAATACAATGTCTTAAATAAAATTATATTTAAAATCGGTACCAAAAAACAAACAAAAAAAGCCTTTAAAGGTTTATTAAGATCCGTAGTTACTGACACAAGTCAGATTGTCAGATATAAAAAGGCACAGCTGATTTCCTTTTGAAAAAAAAAAAATCATTTCCTCAAGAGCCAGCTACGCTAACTGAAATCTTGATGTGCCTGTTATGCCGCCTACTTGCTGGGTCTCCCATCGCTTGGGCAAAACAACACCATACAGCTTACTCTTTCCAAGGAGGTTCCTTTGTAGATCCCCCGCCTGCTCCCAGCTTTCCTTCCTCCATCTGTGTAGCACAGTAATAGATCTACGATCATAAACTGCAAGGGAAGAGGAGGGACCTGGCTGTTGGGATAAAAGCATTTAACGTTTGAGGAGATGGTAGTTAAAACACAATGAATGTTCCCGTGCGTATTCAAGCTTAACTTGAATTTCCTGGAAAAGTTATGATAAAAGGTTTACAAGCCTTTATATTCTGGGAACGGATGTAACATCCTTCTGTGGCAAACATTTCTTAGGTCAGGGCGGCCCCCTGAGGCGGGAAGTCTCCACTAGTAAAAGGTGAGCCCTGCGGGGCACCTGGGTGGCTTGGTCGGTTAAGCGTCCGACTTCGGCTCAGGTCACGATCTCACGGTCGGTGGGTTCGGGCCCCGAGTCGGGCTCTGTGCTGACAGCTCAGAGCCTGGAGCCTGTTTCAGATTCTGTGTCTCCCTCTCTCTGTGACCCTCCCCCGTTCATGCTCTGTCTCTCTCTGTCTCAAAAATAAATAAACGTTAAAAAAAAAAAGAAAAAAAAAAAGGCGAGCCCTGCACACCGAGAGGAGTCTGGCAGGTTGTGGGCAAGTTGTGGCCAACTGACCCAAGATCTCCACCTGTTTCATTAGAGCCAACTGGGCAGATTTAAAAACAATGCTGAAACACAGAATTCAATACACTCAAATGTACACTCAACATCACCAAATAATTTATTTGGAATCAGAATTAAAAGAACACATTTGACAGTTGAGAAACGTACGTTTGTCCCGATACTTCCGACCAGTTGTACAACTAATCTAGGACAAATTACCAAATACATTTTACACTATTTCTTCAGGACTGGGGTTTGTCGATGACTTCAAATTTGGGATCTAAGAAAAGGAACAAAAAGGTCCACGCTTAGCTATATTGCAATAAAATGCATTATCTAGAAGGCTTCAATATTTAACTGATCAATTTTTTTATTTTTTTTAGTCTCTATGGTTTTTTAACACCTACATAGAACTATTACAATTGATAATGATTTATTAAGCACTTACTATAAACCAGGCTATTAACTGACTTCACATATTTTATGTCATTTAATTACAACAACCACGAGAGAGGTATTAGAATTCTCCCTGAATGTCAGATGGGAAACAGTCACCAGTTAACTATCCAAGATCACACACTTCATAGGTGATAGTGTCACGATTCAAGATTAGGGAGTTTGATTTCAAATCCCCACCATTTGACCTGTTACATAATCTCCTAGACCGATGGCAAGCATTTGTGCGAGAGCTTCTCATGCAAATGTCACTGTCCTAATAAATTTACATGTTATCGTCATTTAATCCTCTAAACAACCCAAGTATAAGGCATAAATAGTCTCGACTTAAAACAAATCTCCCCCAAGAATGAATCCATGATTGAAGACACTTACCTTCAAAATTGAAGTTAGGGAAAGTATTCATGTCTGCTTTACCATACATCTGCTTAAGCTTAAAAAGCTCTCTCTCCAGCTCTTGCTGATACTCTGGGCCAGTATCAACAGGTCCTCCGGATGCCCTGTTGTGGGCAAATGAACAAGTAAAAACTCTTCTTATGCACTAGTTTACAAAACCAAAATTACTTTTTACCATCAAGTTTCAATAGACCTTTTAAAAGTCATCATATAGGGAAAAACGTAGCTTCTGAAACAAAGCATTTCCGCTTGAATTTCAATTCAAACTTCTATAACGATGAGGCATCACATAAATGAGGCAACTTCAAACAAACTTCTAACATTCAAGGTTTGAGTATCAAGGATGTTTATCAAGTCATAATCTCTTGAGGTCTAAGTCGTGATAAGATATAATGGCTAAGTCCATGGGTTCCCTGAGTCAATGACTACTTCGGTTTCAATGTCAGCTCTACAGTTTATAGAAACTACATAAACTGAAGCAAGGCATGAAACACTCTAAACTTTAGTTTCCGCATCTAAAACTGAGGGCCCTACCTAAGGATGGTGTGACGAGAATTACAGAGATAATGTACATGTACCACTTAACAGCGCCTGGCCCACAGTGAGGTGACATAGTGGCCAGTAAGTGCTATTATTATTATTATCCAATTTAATTCAGCCACCACTAAACGTCTTTTAAAAGATCTTAGTAACTTTAAGTCTCTATAATATGGGCCTAACAAAGCTGCAAATATTTCTTACCCTCAGAGATTTTGCCATTTAGGGGAAAAAAAATGTTTAGAAACATCCGTGCTATAAGAGAGTTATTGATAAGCTTCAAAGACATGGCTTATCAAACAGCTACTCAAGTTGAGGAGAGAGCATTTTTGCGGAGCTAATTGGAAAAAAGTTTCATTTTACAAAGGTGGCATTTGTGACAAATGATGCGTTTGGGTCAGATTTTAATTTCAGACATTCTAAGACTGAAAAAGCAAAGAGTGGAGGTAATAAAAAACTGGCTGTATGGGGAGAATCAGCCATCTAGATGGAAAAGCCAGCAGGACTCAGGTCATGGGAGGCCTGGAATGTTAAGGCGGGGGGGGTGTGTATTTTATGTGTTAAGCAATAAAATGACAAAATTACAGTTGTGCTTTGGGAAGATAAATATAGCATCAAGACCAGCAGTGGGGCCAATTAGATGTAATTAATTCTTTGCAGAAATTCTGTGTTTGTCATGTTACTGCCCGCCTATCATGAACAACATAATAAACAAAAACTTCGTAAGTGAGAACTCCATTAAGGGTAATAACATTTTTACATATGCCTATGATCAAAGTAGAGGGCCTTATGTTACAGAATTCCCACAAAAAATACACAGACAACTCTGGTTTTTTTGTTTTGTGTTTTTCCAGAGACAGCTCTAATTTAAGAACTTGTTAATGATGCTTGTTCTCATGGACCCAGTTTTCTTCTACATTAGCACATGCAATAGAACCTTCCGTAATGAATTGTATCTGCGCTAATTAAGGTGGCCACTAGCCATATGTGGCTAGTGAGCACTAGAAATGTAACTAAGGACCTGAATTTGTATTTATACTTAACTGCAATTAATTAGATTTCAATAGGCACATGTGGACAATGGCTAATGAAATAGACAGTGGAGTCTTCAACCCGACACTTTAATGACTGTCTTCTAACTCTGGGAGCTACAAGTTTCAGACAGTGCTTTGAGTACATCCAGCCAGTCTCACCAATATTCTGGTTACTGACAGATGATGGCTGCTAGAGAACTTTCATGTGGATTCCTATGATAGAAAGAGGCCAGATCTCATCTACCTCCTCAACTGAGTATGTCTCCCAGCCCATCTTATTATTATATCCCCAGGATCTAGCATGGCGACCCGGACAAAGCAGACACTCAAAGGATACTTGTTTATTTCATGTAAAAAATACTAGGCATGCTAACTTACCAAATCACTTCATTTTTATAACATCCTCTGAAATACATGTTGTTATTATCACCCCCATGTTACGTACAAATAAGGTATAGCATTTGAATAACCTGCCCAAGGCCCAAGTGCTAATAAGTTTCAGAGCTGCATTCCAGGTCAGAGTCCGTGTGCAGAACATTTTCCCACACAATTTGCACAAATGAATGAACTAGAGTCCCCTTAGATTCAGAGTACATCCCAGGGGCACCTAGCTGGCTCAGAGGGTAGAGCATGTAACTCTTGAGGGTCCTGAATTCAAGCCTCCTTTGGGCGCAGAGCTTACTTAAAAAAAAAGAGTACGCCTCAGGATTGACTTCTTATTGCACAGGCTTTTTAAGGACAATTGGAGTGCAAACAGCATCAAGAGTAAGATGTCACACTACCTCTGGACAGAAGACACTCAAATGAGTGTCAACGGATCCTGCACACCTGCTTACTGAATAGTGTGATTTTAGACAAATTCTTCTCTTTTAGCCTTGCTTTTCTAACATGTAATAAGGGGATAAGATCTGTAAGACTGTTGTGAGAATTTCTTAACAATGTCTTCATTTTAATCCTTTAGCTCTCTCCATCCTTAGCTGTGGTAAGAACAAAACCTTTTTTGTTAGTTGCCCAGTCTCAAAGTCTCAGGGCTCTTTAACTGTTCCTTCTCCTCTCTCTCTCCACCAGATAACCAAGACCCAGTTCTCAGTCCCTCAGTGTCTCGACTGTCACTTTTATGTTCCCACTGCTGTAAAGACAAGGTTCTCATCAACCTTGTCAATCCAATGCTTGGACTGTTACAAGTTTCCTACCATGTCTGTCCGTCTTCTCTACTCATTCCAACCTTCCTAATACTCTGATTAAAATTATCTTCCTAATACAGAGTAACCTTGTTTCATCCCACCATCCTGTTCAAAAACCTTAAACTCCTCATAAATGCCTATCATCTAATACTTTACCTGCCCATCTATAATCGAGGCCTCTCATAATCCCCTCATTCCGACCCCATTCGCAACCTTACTGCTCCCCACTCTCCTCATACACTCTACGGCCCTGGGGAGCAGCATTACACAATTTCTCAAACCGACCTGGTCGTTTCAGTTTTCATGCTTTAGCTCACACCACTCTTTCTTCCTAAAATATATCCTTCTCCCCCTCCCATTTATCTGTGCAACCTTCACACCAATTGTTCACAACCAGAGGTAGAGATATGTACTGATAGCCTTTCTTGGTTTTGAGAACCCTTTGAAGCTATAAACAAAATCATGTGAGTAAGTTCTTCACAGTTTTAAACTGAAGGGCTGATCCATAGCTGTCCACATTCTTAAAAGGGATAAAAGATCTCAGGGGCACCTGGGCGGTTCAGTTGGTTGTTCGGCTCAGGTCATGATCTCACGGTATGTGGGTTCGAGCCCCGCGTCGGGCTCTGTGCTGACAGCTCAGAGCCTGAACCCTGCTTCCGATTCTGTGTCTCCCTCTCTCTCTGTCCTTCCCCCACTTGTACTGTCTCTGTCTCTCAAAAAATGAACAATGTTAAAAAAAAAAAAACTTTTTTTTAAGGATCTCAAATACTGCCTCCAGCAAGAAAGGAACATTCCTTTCTATGAAGTCCCCAAACACTGAATGTGTCACTATGTTAGTATCTAACCCATTTTTCCTCATAGATTACCTTGTACATTCCTACAAGCTTTCCACCCCATCAGATTTCAAGAATATTATGGAAATGCAGTATGGCTTCCTTCTGCGGCCTACCACAGTTAATAGCCCAGTGCTTTGCACATGGTAGACAACTAAATAAAATGAACACCAAACTGCTCTGTATTGCTTTTCATAAGATCGGGGGTTGAATCTGATGATGGCTAACGTCATCATTCACCTCCAAAGCTGTGTGGTTCCGTAACTGTGTTTATCCTGGACTTTGCTTTATGCCACTTCCCTCTTGACCTTTGACATTCCCAGAAATACAGAACTATGGAAATAGCATTAAAGAAAAAAATGCTGTGTTCATACATTTCCCCCCCAAATCATGATGTCAAAGAAAGGGCACTAAATTGATAGTTAGAATATTTTGATAATATGTTTTTCCTACAATTAGTTTTATGACCTTAGGCTAATTAATGTCTAAGGGACTCAATTTTTTCAAATATAGTTCCTAAATGATTTCCAAGATCCTATAGACTTCTAAGAATTGGCTCTAGTTTATAATAAATGACGTTATAATGACAATACATCTAAAATGACAATAGAGGGGTGCCTGGGTGGCTCAGTCGGTTGGGTGTCTGACTTCAGCTCAGGTCATGATCTTGCAGTTTGTGAGTTTGGGCCCCGCGTCGGGCTCTGTGCTGACAGCTCGGAGCCTGGAGCCAGCTTCTAATTCTATGTCTCCCTCCCTCCCTCCCTCCCTCTCTCTCTCTCTCTCTCTCTCTGCCCCTCTACCACTCATGCTCTGTCTCTCTCTCTCAAAAATAAACATTAAAATGACAATAGATATAATGGAATTCTCCCTTGGAACTCATATAAGATAAAATTTGTGACTTTAAAAAAAAGAATCAAGATCTTTATCTTCTTTTGGAGCACCTAATGAACCTCTATGTCAGCAATCAGCTCAGTGAAGGTCTTAACATTTTCAAACACCTAGTAATTTCTTTTCCCCATCTCACAACTTACATATATCTTGAATATTTATATTTACACCACAGGTGGTTATCTACCCACTTACTGTCGCTTAGTTTTGTATTCTCTAATCTTATCCACGAAGAGTTTCTGTACAGGATCAAGTTCTTTATTAAATGCCACTGCTGTAACACCGATGTTCCTCCTCAGATGCACTGAGACCATGGACCGCATGAGAGAGGAGAACCTGAAGAGCCTCTGGAGAATCATGGTGATTCTATTACTGAAAACAAGCATGAGAGTATTAACATACTTTAAAATGTACATAATTGTAAAACACGTCTAAGTATATTATATAGTGGGAATCTAATTCTACTAATTGTTACAGAAGTCAATCATAAATCACACCAGAACTTGCTGAATGCTAAGAACAGTCACCTGACCAGAGCTCCCTTCCCCCTCTCCACTCCCCACCGCAAGTTTTTCTGCTTCTTAACCAAAAGGCCCCAGGACCTAGGGGCAGTTAGAAACAACTCAGGCCTGTGTGCTGGGTTAGATGCAGAAAGAAAGCACAAAATCTAGGATGAGGTATTTCTTCTCCATAAACTTGGTCTTGGACCACAGGTCAAGAATAAGCATAGTCAAGGTAGCATGTTAGACAACTGCCCATCTCAGGCAGAAAAGAACACTGGCCTCCAGATTAATGTGCCAGGTTACCCCGAGCCCCCTCAGAAGACCAAAAGGGAGCTGAGCACGGAGACACGGGCCCCATAGCAGGGGAAAGTGTTCTGCCTATTCCAACTGTAGGATTCCAGGCATTCAAGAATACTGTAACAGCCAAATCTAAGTTCAAAAGAACCATCCCAAGGGAGCCCACCAGTAAGAGAGAGAAAATCAAACAGTACAACCTAATCAATAAAATAGAATGAAAGGGGTGTCTGGGTGGCTCAGTCGTTTGAGAGTCTGGCTCTTGATTTTGGCTCAGGTCATGATCTCACAGTTCGTGGGTTTGAGCCCCACATCAGGCTCTCAAAAATAAATAAGCATTTTTTAAAAAATAAAAAGAAAGAAAAATAAGGACTTAAAGATTTCCAAGTCTTTAGAGCTCCTGAAACTAAAATATATGATTTTCTAACTAAAACATTTCAACAAATAAGGGCATCTGGGTGGCTCTGTCGGTTGTGTCCGACTTCGCCTCAGGTCATGATCTTGCGGGTTCGTGGGTTTGAGCCCCGCATCGTGCTGTGTTGACAGCTCAGAGCCTGGAGCCTGCTTCAGATTCTGTGTCTCTGTCTCTCTGCCCCTCCCCCGCTCAACTCAACTCTCTCTCTCTCTCAAAAGTAAACATTAAAAAAATTTTTTTAAGCATTTCAGCAGGTAAAACAGAAGATGATTTCAGTTGAGACCTAATTTAGTACCTTGAAAGATCAAATGCCAAAAAAAATTCCAAATTACAAGAAATAAATGCAAACAAGAATTCCAAAAGAAATAGATAAGAAAGCCACAAATAATTAGAAGAAATTTCCCTCAGATTGAGAAAGAAGATGTCTATTAAACAGAGTTTACTAAACCCTACGTTGGAATGGGGATCCAAGATTCACACCTCAATACAGCCTGGTTAAAATTTCTGAATCTTACAGATAAAATGAAACCTGCCATGCTAACCTGAGTCCCATGAGCCTCCAAAATTACCTATTAATAACCATGATCACTGTCATCTTGATGATGAACTTCTATTAAAGTGCTCAAAGTGTGGTCTGTGGGCCAGCAATAGTATACAAATTGTGTTACTGGTCTATCGTAACAAAAATCGTTAATAACGATTTAGAAACTTTTATAACAATTTGACAGAGTCACATATATCTGTTGAATAATAAAAAATCAGTTTGTATTTTGGGTGTCTTCACTGTATATTCTTTCATCTAACTTTTACAGTAACTTTTACTGTAGTTTTCAAAGGTAGCCACAGGGTTAGGGGCAAAATGGTCCTCTACTACTGACAGTTTGAGAAGCACTCAGCTAGAAGACCGTAGAGTAACACAGTAGTTCTTGAGTAGGGACAGCAGTATACCTCAAGGGATTACTGGCAATGTCTGAAGACATTTTTGGTTGTCCCAACCGGGGTATTACTGGCCTCCGGTGGGTAAAGGCCAGGGATGTTGCTAAACATCCTATAAAAACCAAAACAAAATAACAGCCATCCCACAACAAAGAATTATCTGGTCCAAAATGTCAATAATGCAAAGGCTGAGAAGCCCTGGAATCGCACATAAAAACTACCAAAAGAACTCCCATAATCAACAAAATATCCTTCACCTGCCCCGAAAGCAAACTATTTGGAGAAATTCACCATACATCACCCCTTATACCCCATCAGAGAAAAATACTTAAGAAGACTCAAAGCAAACAACACATAACCTCAAAGTGCTACATATTACCATTCCCATTTTACATACACATAAACTGAGGCTTAGAGATTAAGTATCTGGCCCAAGGTTACACGGTAGAATCTAAGTGGACACAGATCTATTTTAAAAATTGTGCAACTCAGGGTGCCTGGGTGGCTCAGTCGGTTGAACGTCTGACTCTTGACTTCAGCTCAGGTCATGATCTCCCAGTTCGTAGTATCAGCACTGAGCCTACTTGGGATTCATTCTCTCTCCCTCTCTCTCTCACTCTCTCTTTCTCTCTCTGCCTCTCCCTGCCCCTCCCCGGTTCAAGGAGCCTGTGTTCTCTCAAAAAATAAACATTTTTTTTTTTTTTTTTTTTTTTTTAGAAAATCATGCAATTCAAGGTGCTATTTTCCCTTATAGCAATTTAAGGACATGCTTAATATTCAGCAATAAGGTCACCTAACATTGGTTCATCCCAAAATACTTTGCAAAGTATTTCCATATATATTCTCCTCTTCAACCCTTAGGAAAACACTATTAACAATTAGGGGAAAGTGTCCTTATCCCTCCTTTACAGAAAATAAAACTACGTCAAAGAAAAGTTATTACACTGCCCATATCTCCACAGTCAATTTGCTCTAACTCCGATGGCAAAAATCGTGTTATTCCTATTAGGTAAAGTCTGTTTTCATTTTTTCAATTTCTATCATCTAAGTATTTTATTTAAGTAAGCTCTACGCCCAATGTGGGGCTTGAACTCAGACCTGGAGATGAAGAGTTGCACGCTGCACCAACTGAGCCAGCCAGGGACCCCTCTATCATCTAAGTATTAACGACTCCCAAATCACACCTCTAATTTTAGTCGTTTTTTCTGAACCCTAAACCTACCCATTCAACAGGTCTTTTCCTTTCCTAAGTCCTACGGGACCATCAGATTCAACCTGTCTAAAAACTGAACACATAATCTCACTATCAAAACTTGTTCTTTCTCTTTTACTCCCTTTTATTTTTTCACTGAGTAATATATGAGTGTCCACTGTCAGTCCACCGTCACGCAGAAGACACATGTTATTACACAAATAGGTGTAAAATACCAAGTGTGGTAAGTTCTCTATTCAAGTACGATCGCCCCCCCCCCCCCCCCCGAACCTGTGACTGGGATTTGACATAGAAAGACTGGGGAAGGCAACAGCAAGAAAAGGTACACATGAGAAGAGGCCTTGTGGTGAGACGGTGCAGGGTTCTCCAGTTTACAGCGATGACTGACCAGCCTAGGTTAGTACTTTCGCGGCCCATTCCGTGCATATTCCTGAAGTCAATCCACAACCCGCCTAACCTGACCCGTTCTCTTTCGCCCTCCTGGAAACCTTGTTTTGTTCGCCTGCGAACTTTGGCCTCACCCCTAACTCAAGAACCCCCTTCTAACCCAGTCAGCGTATTGTTTCTTGGGGGTGGGGTGTAGGATTGTGCAGGAAAATGAGAGTGTAAAACAAAGCTGCCTAGCCACGTTTCAGCACTATCAATATTTTCAGGTGGGATGCAAACTTTTAAGATCACCGTCACCCCTTTCCCTCCTATGGTGCGCATTCTGCTTTCAATAGTTGGGCACGACCTCCTGCGCGCCCCGGTAGGGCAGGCCTGGCCGCAGACCTGTCCCGTGGGAATGACCTTGAGCTGCCCCAGCTGAGCCGCGGGTCCGGGAACCCCTGGCCTCCTTGCCTCGCGTACCACCCCGGTTTACCCTCAGAGCAGGGATGACCACGCCGGAATCTACCGCAAACTTCAAAACCGAAGGGCGCCGAGGTCAACAGTGACCCTGGGCCAGACGGTAAAGGTGCCTGTGACACCAGGCTGCTCTATACTCCTGAAGGACAGAGGTAATAGGCAGCCCAGGCCCCAAGAAGAAACCCAGAATCTGAGTCCCAAGAGGCCAAGCTAGTCTAGCAACCCTCCCAGTCACCTTGCACTCAGTCCCGAGCTGCCGGGGCCTCCGCTGCCGCCACCGTTCTACTTCCGGCCCTGGCTCCACCCCCACCCGCCTACCCGCCATCGCAATGCATTATGGGCCGCCGTTTCAGTCGGTCGACACTCACCGGACAGGAAACGTCTCGGAGGCGGTCTGCGACCGGACAGCTCTAGGTGAGACAGAAGCCAAACAGGAGGAGGAAGTGGAGGGTAAGTGCTTCCGGGTCCCTTGGCGAAGCCTCCGCCATCTTTCCTTCGCCTAACTTGACCTGCTGTCTTTTTCCCTTCTGGAATCCTTGTAGTGTACGCATGCGCACTGTGGTTGGCCTGTCCCCTAGTTCAGTCCTCCCGGACCCAAGTCAGCATCCTGTTCTTTGTGGTTGTTGAGGTGTATGGTTTTGCCCGGAAAGTGAGAATGTAAAACAAAGCGGATTGGGGCGTTGGGCATTCTTGTGCCTCGTGAGCATCCGTTGCCTCGGGCGTTCGTTTCGCGCAACCTGCTGGGAGTTGTAGTCCTGGACCCGGGGGTGCCTGGGAGGCGGGAGGGGGGTTGGAGTTTCTCAGCGCCGATTCCGCGGGAAAGGCCCAGGGGCCTTACACTTCGAGTCGCAGGAGCGGCGGGTCTTACTGGGAGAAGCGCTGCACGTGGAGCCCGCGCCCCTGCTGTTCTCAGCCGGCTCTGGAGCGCGGGTGGGGGCGACGGGGCCGATTCCGGAGCGGGTGAGTGCGGCCGCGGGGGAGGAAGGGAGCGCGGGCCCGCGCGGGCCGGCCTCGTTCCGGGGCCTTCTCACCCACAGCGGCCCCCCCGCGGCCGCCTCTGTGTTTTGTTTCCGCTGGTCCCCGGCGCTGTGACTCCCATTTCCGTTCGTGGAGACTTGAGGGAGCCGGGTGGGGAGGGGCGGGTGAGGCAGTGCGGGGAGCGGAGGGGAGGGGCGCGCGGCGCGGGGCCCAGGGAAGCCGCGCGCCCCCGGGCCCCGGGCTACCCGTGTCACCTTTCGCTGCTCTCTTCCCCTGCTGTCCCGTCCTCGCCAGTCCGCCGTCCGTGGCGGTCCGCAGTCGCCGAGGTCGGGACGAGACCCTGACGCCCCCGGGATTTCAGAGGAATGTTCTCAACCAGTCTCCTCGCCGACCCAGCGTTGCGCCAACACTTCAACTCCAGTTATCTTTCTAGAACTGCCCTACAATAGCCTCAAAGCCATTTATTACTGTATATGATGTCCGTAGGGATCTATTTTAGAAATGGGGAAGTGAGAAAAGGGGGAAACAATGGGTTAATGTAGTTTGCCAACATTTTTAGTATTTCGTGTGCTAGAAGATAAGCCGTACGTGTTTGCAGTGTATTAGGGAATCCTGACCTGCTTTGGTTAACAGCCAAACAGTGCCTGATACTGCCTTGCAAGATGATGAGTAGTGATTTAGAAATACTGCCCACTTCATAGTTTCCACTAGTGAGTTTCACTAGCAGGAATTCTAGGTCTGACTCGTGGGAGGAGATTTAGAAACGTTCCCGGGAGCAAAGAGCTGAGCAGTGATAACATTCCTAGGTCCTGTGTGATTTTAAGCTTAAGGAGAAACTGATCAACTCGTAAACAGCAACTTTAGGGGAACAACTTGTGTGTATCAGGATTTGACCCAGGCTTTCGAAGTTTTTTTTGTTTTTGTTTGTTTTTTTAGACATAGTCTGGCACTAGGTGGACTTAAGGCAATTTTACCTGAAATTGTATGCATGTCATGAGAGATACATAGTCTCGAAGTAACAAGGAGCTAGATGTTAAATTGAGATGAGTTATGAGAGCTGAGTTATGGGGAGGCTGACTACTAAATTAAAACTGTTGAGTTTACTCCCTCTCCAACTTCTGTTTGTAAAACTTCAAATCTGCATTCCTGGAAATTATGCAGTGAAAACCTCCCCAGGCGGGGGTGGGGGTGGGTGGTCACCAAGTGTTAGCCTTTCTCCATACTTGCTTTCTTACTCTCTACACACACAGATGCATGTGTTTTGTTTTTTCTTAACCGTTGACTTTATTTTTCAAAATGTCTTTTAATTTCCTCTGATACTTAAAAGTGTTTGTTAGCTTGGGGAAATGTGCTGTCATCCTTGCAGGTCCTGCCACACCATACTTCTATTTATTTTATCCTTTATTTATTTTCCTTTATTGGGCAAAATTTTCTTAAATTCTGTAAAGCAGCAATGCATTCGAATGAAGAAATACAATCCTCAAATTTATCTGTGACCCCAAAAGAGAATATTAAACATAACTGTATTTTTTAAAAAAATTTTTTTTAATGTTTATTTTTGAGAGAGAGAGAGACTGAGCACGAGCAGGGCAGGGGCAGAGAGAGGAAGACACAGAATCTGAAGCAGGCTCCAGGGTCCGAGCTGTCAGCACAGAGCCCAACGAATGGCCGGAACCCACAAACTGAGAGACCGTGACCCTAGCTGAAGTCGGACCCTTAACAGATTGAGCCACCTAGGTGTCCCATTCATAACTGTATTTTAAAGAAAACTAGCCTTTCTAGGAATTTTTGAAGTTAGTTTGTATCCATTTTGTGAAGTGTTCTGAACTCCAGGTTAGATTTAATCTAGGAGAAACAGGGTTTTGGGGGGAAGCCCTCATGGGGAGAGGCACCAAGTAATGCTCTCTTCCTCATTTTCTTAAGTATTGACATAAAATTGTGGAGAATTGGTTCCAGAAAAAGAGGTAAGCTCAAGCAGTGATATCAAAGATTTGGATCATTTCCCAAACCTCGCCACTGTTTCTCTAGCCTGGAGTGAGAGAGAAAGAGATCAATTCTGAGATCAATTCATGAGTAATGTGATTTTTTCCGAAAGCACATAAAGTGTGCTCATTTTTTGCCTTATTTGGCACCTTGTGGGCACTGATCTATAACTTTTTTGGAAGCTCACAGGATAAATGACTTTTAAACACCTCCCTGTTTTAGTGCTTGTTTTAAGTCCAACCACAGGTATCCCTGCTGTGAAGCCTGTAGGGCCATTTCTCAGCCTCTGGTTACTTCTTCATTTCTATTTTTCCATAGTTCCCAGAAATTTCACTTGTTTTCTAATTCTTTTGCCAAGTTGGCTAATGGAGAGGCTCATGGCTGGCTCAGTTGGTAGAGCATGCGACTCTTGATCTCTAGGTCCTGAGTTCAACCCCCACGTTAGGTGTGGAGCCTCCTGATTAAAAAACTAATAATAAATAAGTAAGTAAGTAATGGAGGTGAAAGTGAGCAATAAATGTAAGCCCTGAAAACAAAACGTAAGTGATCTTTTTAAGTGTCGTTCTGCTATAAACCTTATTCTTGCTTTTTCCTATATGGAACAGCTTTGTGATTGTGTGTGTAAACATTATTTTGTTGTTTCTCTGTGCTAATAAAGTTTCCTAGCATGTGCTGCTTTTTTACAATGGATACTCCTATTGGCTTCAGCTTCTGGCTATCAGCAACAAAGCTGCCCTGGACATCCTATTATCAATCCGTGTGAGAATATCTGTAGTGCTTATCTAAGGGCAGTATTACTGGGTCGTAAATATAAGCATACTTCAGTTGAGCAAGTGCTGCTAGATTTTTCTCCAGAACGCTACACCTGTCCATACAGAGGTAGAGGATTTTTGTGTCCTCATGTCCCTACTATTTTCTGTAGTCAACATTCTAAGTTTTGCCATACATACACCAGCACATGGTATAAAGTGATAATTCTTTATTTTAAATTGCATTTTGGATGATTTGAATTTGAGCATTTCTTCATATCCTTCACCAGTTTGTTTTCTTTTCATGTGAATTTCCTTTTCTTAACATGCTTTGGTCTTCTGATTTTTCCTGATTTTTTTGTTATCAATTCAAGGAATTCATTTTCTAATATTCCAATTATTAGTCCCTTGTCACTTTAAAAAAAAATTTTTTTTAACGTTTTTATTTATTTTTGAGAGAGACAGAGTGCGAGTGGGGGAGGGGCAGAGAGAGAGGGAATCACAGAATCCACAGCAGGCTCCAGGCTCCAAGCTGTCAGCACAGAGCCCAGTGCGGTGCTCGAACTCACAAACTGTGAGATCATGCCTGAGCCGAAGTTGGACGCCCAACCGACGGAGCCACCCAGGCGCCCCAGTCCCTTGCCACTTTTGAACACTGGAAGTATATTTTCCTACTCTGTAGCCTGACTGTTGAACATAAATCTTAATTTTTATGCAATCAAATCCATCAGTTTTTCACCTTATGGTTAATGTGTTTGGGATTTTATTTAAGAAATCCTTTCTATCCTTAGACTGCAAAACATTCCCCACCATTTTCTTCTATTAGCTTTATACTTTTACCTTTCGTGTTTAAGCCTTTTAGAATCTGGAGTCAATTTTATATGATGTGTAATAGTCCTTATAGCATTTGCTTTTTCAACACATACTAATGGAATGCCTGCTAAGGGTGAGGCACCGGTCCCAGTACTGTACTTTGTATACGTGTGTAAACAAATACTCTTGCCCTGGGAGCTTCAGTTATCCTATCAGGTAGGTGCCTACTGGCTCATCACCTATTTTGCTATAGTGCTCAGTTTGAATTCCACAATTTTATACATAGCATCAGTTATGGGGCAGGCTTTGTGGGGAGAACGGAAAACTTAATTAGTCCGAAGTCAACAAGAAAAGGCCTTAATCTTTAAACCATCCCAAACAAAAGTCACCTGGGGCCAGCTGGGTGTACATGTTGTGTACCTATTCAAGTGGAGAACTCATCCCCTTATTCTTCCTTATAGGGCAGATGTGAGAGCAACCTTGATAATGTGGGGAAAATCAGATTATCTTACACCAGTCAGTCTAGATTTAGGTACTAGCTAGAGACTAACTTGTCAGAAAACCAGCCCCAGCTGTTAGAGATGGTGGGCCTGAAGGAGAGTTATACTCCTTCTAAAGTGGGAAAAAAGACCGTTTTCTTCTACTGTGTGACAAATTACTACACAGGTAGTGGCTTAAATATACCATCAATTACTTATATGCTGTTCTGGAAATCAAGTCTGAAATGGGTCTTTCTGGCCTAAAATCAGATGTGGGCAGAACTGTGTTTCTTCTAGAGATTTCAGGAGACAATGTGTTTCTTTTTTCATCTTCTAGAGGCTGCCTGTGTTCTTGGCTTGTGGCGCCTTGCCTCCATCATCAAAGCCAGTCAGTCATAACTGACCCCTGAGTCTTTCTCCCTTTGAATCATTCTGGATCTCTTCAGATTCCCTCTTCCATTTTTAAGGACTCTTGAGATTTTGTTGGGCCCAACTAGATAAGCCAGGATAATCTCTATTTTAAGATCAGCTGATTAGTAACCCTAATTCCCCTTTGCCATGTAACTTCATATAGTCCCAGGTTTGGGGTTATTGTGCCTCTCACAGAGACTTTGGTCCCTTGAGGAGTTGAAACCTGGCAAAACTCTTTCCACCTCAAGAAGCTAGACAAAGTCCCTGGTCTAGACAAACCAATTTACGTTCCTGGAGTCACTTGGACAATATGGTCTTTATGCTTTGATGATAATAGAATGGAGGAAGAAAGACAGTGAATACAGAAATTCATAATAAAGTATGTTAGGTGCTACAGACAACAAGACAGAAGAAAGGGGTATGGAGAAGGCCGATTACAGAATTAAATGGGGGTAGTCAGGGTATACCTCATTGGGAAAAGGAGATTTGAGCAGAGACATCAAAGAGGTGAGGGATTTAGCCCGGAGGACATGTGGGGGAAATAGGTGCCAGCCAGACAGAATAGCAGGAGCAAAGGCTGTAGCAGCAAGATTGGAGCAGTAATGGGGTGGGGCTGGGGGTAGATCTGGTAGGGCCTTGCTGGCCACTGTGAAGTGTTTAGGTTCTACTGTGACTGGTATTGATCAAAGGAGTGCTACAGTTTAAAAAAAAAATTTTTTTTAATGTTTATTTATTTTTGAGAGAGAGATAGAGCGTGACCAGAGAGAGGGAGACACAGAATCCAAAGCAGGCTCCAGGCTCTGAGCTGTCAGCACAGAGCTTGACGTGGGGCTCGAGCTCATGACCTGAGCCGAAGTCGGACGCTCAACCGACTGAGCCACCCAGGCGCCCCAGGAGTGTACAGTTTAAAGACGATCACACTGGCTGTTGTACTGACTGAGAACGGACGGTAGTGAGAGCAAGGGCACAGGAAGGGGGAAACGTGTTAGCAGGGGTTGTGGCAGTATTCCAGCTTAGAGATGGTGGTGGTTCTCGTACTCGTGTGCATTTGCGATATAGAGCCTGTCTTTGAACAAACCACGGTTCAGTCCCACCTGGAAGAATATGGACTTAGGTTGTTACACCTAAAGTGTCTCGTGGAGCCACAAGCAGCTAAGCATCACTGGCCTCTGAATAGTTGTCATGTGAGGACGTGCGCGCGCGCGTGTGTGTGTGTGTGTGTGTACTCATATATACTCAAAATAACATTGTCCTGTTGTGAAGATTCTAAAGCATTTGAATGCTTGTGCCCTGCACTCCATAAATTGTGGTTATTATTTGGAATGAATATTTAAATTCTTCATTTTGTCAAGTCTTCTAAGTGGGAGACTCTTGCAGATATTAGAATACCAAATTTAATGGACCATTTCCTTGTAAGTCAAAGACACTTAGAAGTGCCTTTTAGATATGATAGTAAACTTAGAAAACTACTCTGGACTGTATATGGAGTCCAAAGACAAATTCATTGATCTCCGGTGAGATAGTAACAGAACCTGGAACTTAACAGCATTAATACCTCAGAAATGGCCACAAAGAAGTATCAATATATATAGCTCTCTTATGCATTACTTAGCGTTTTTAAAATTATAATGGTTTTGTATCAATGATAGTTTAAAGCAGCAGGTAATAATTTTACATGAGAGAAATAAAAATTGAAATTAGTGCTTTGTTTAAAATACATAAAAGCACATCTAAAAAAATCTCAAGATTATAACATATAATCAGGACAATAATGTGCCTATCTATAATGATTTGCTATTTTATTTTGCTATTTTAGAATGCTGTACTGACCTTTATAAGACCTGTAATTTGTAACACAAATGCTAGCTGTAATGAACTTTAATCTACATCACTCTGTCATTATAATGCTTTCTGTAAGTTCTGCTACTAATGTATAGCTTTTAGCTGAACAACTATGGTTCATCTCCATGTTAATTTTTAGGGTACAGGTTTGAATCTGTTATTAAGACTGAGTTGCTATAATAGAATTGACAAACCTTTCACTTGATTTTGAAGTAACTTGGATGAGTTTATTGACCGAGAGTTTGGGCCAGAAAACATCCCAATAAATACAGTGGAATGATGAAGTCATGTCAGGTTAATATAAATAATCGTTGTGGATTTTCTTTTATGTGCGAAGATTACTTCCTCCTCTTCTGCTTACCCTCTGCTTTTATTTAAATTGGATTTCTGCTTTTTGTGTAGCATTTCTGCCTTAACTCTTGCAGGACTGACCTATTGAAATACTCTAACCATGACTAAAAGAGAAGCAGAGGAGCTGATAGAAATTGAGATTGATGGGACAGAGAAACCAGAGTGCACAGAAGAAAGGTTGGTATTTTCTGAATTTACTACTTTTTATAATTCTCAGCATACCTACTTAAAAATCAAGCCATAGTTTTTGGTGGGGAGAGGCTTTTTTTTTCCAAATGACCTTAGCATTTTGGGGAGATAATGTATTGCTTTTTTACCTTTGACTTAATGGCTTTGTAGCTGGGAGGGAGAGACAGTTTTAAACTAAAGTTAGTAATAAATATAGCTGATAATGGGTCCCTACTTTTCTCTGTAAAGCAGATGACATAATACATTGAAAGTAAAAGGAATTGAAGAGTAGAGGACTTCTGTGGAATAAAAAGGTTTAGAACAATTCTGTATTGAATGGACAGAATTACTAAGGTTGACAAGGATGCTGAGCATTGAGAGTAGAGCTGAAATTTAAAACTTAAATTTTTAATAGAGCTTTCCAGCATGTTTGATTATGCTATTTTCTCTTCCTTTAATTATCAGATACGTGTGTATGTATATGTCCATTTGTTTATGTCACAAATTACCCCAAGACTTAGCTACTTGAAACGTGCAGCATTTATTATTGCAGGTTCTCAGAGTCGAGAACCTGGAAGCAATTTAGCTGGATGGTTCTGGCTCAGGGTATTTCATGACCTTATAGTTAAGCTGTCTGTCACTCTGGGCCACTGTCATCTGAAAAGTTGACTGGGGCGAGCATATTTGCTTCCAAGATCACTCATGTGGCATGTGGCAGGACCACTCACTTCCTGACCCACGTGGGCTTTCTCTGTGGCTACTCATGACGTGGAAGCTGGCTCCCCCTAAAATAAATGGTCTGCCAAAACCATAAGAGACTCTTAAATACAGAGAGCAAACAGAGGGTTACTGGAGGGTTGTGGGAGGGGGGATGGGCTAAATGAGTAAGGGGCATTAAGGAATCTACTCCTGAAATCATTGTTGCACTATATGCTAACTACTTGGATGTAAATTAAAAAAACCACAAATGGTCTGACATAGTGCTTTCCAAGATAGACATTGTAGTCTCTTTCTAAATTACCTAAGAGGTGATATGTCACTTCTGTCTTAGTCTTTTGGTCACACAGTCCAACCTCCAAACAGTGTGGAAGGTAACTACTAAAAGGTAGATTATTAGGAGGTGAGTGAGGATCATTTGGGCTCTTGGAGCCTGACTTGCGTATATTTATGTTTATGTAACACACACAAATGGCCCACATAACCTAAAGTGTTTACTGTTTGGCCCTTTATAGAAAATCTCTGCAGATGTCTCTTGTAAGAAATTGATAGCTACTACATTGACCAGGGGAGTAGCTGTAAAGGAGCAGTTATTGCTATGAAGCTGTCCTCTCTACATTGTTGTTGTGCAAGAATTTAGGTCCAGGGATATGAGAACATTCTCAGTTTTTCAAGAGAAACTCAGTTTTGCATGAAACTTTCCAAAGTTTAAGTAGTATCAACAAAATATTTAAAAATTTTTTAAATGTTGAGCTCACATAAAGTGGGTCTTTAAAATCTGTCTTAAAGTGACATTTCTTTTAAAGAATGATTGTTACAGAAAAAGGAAAAGATAGCCTATTGTGCTATAGCTAAGGAATTTGTTAGAAATACTTGGCCAAAAGACCCAATTGTTTTACCTTAATAAAAATAATAGTAATAGTTTACTAGTATTTAAAAATAATCTTTGTTTTTAATCATGAGTGTTCTATTATGAACTTTTGTTAAAGTTTTAGAAGAAATTCGGGTTATGTACACTAGTAAGTGATATTTAGGAATATCATGCATATATCACATTATACTTGGAATTTATGTGAAAATGGAACTGGACAAATTTTTAAATACATGATGCAAATAAGATTCAAATCATATTAAACATGCTGTGAAACTTCGTTGAACTCCAGATTCACTAATTTAGCAGATATTATTTGATGTGTGTCTTCTATTCGACACCATATAAGGATTTCAAAAAGTATGTAGAATTGTTTGCCAAGATTTTACTCTCATGGAACTTATGATTTCATAAAATTCAAAGTATGAAATAACAATACGGAGGAGCCTCAGAAAGCTTTAAAGCAGGAATGTAATTTTTTTAATGTGGAATTATGCTGATTATAACCAGTAGTTCTCAGTTAAGTTAAATCAGAAGTATTTTATGTAACTTAACATTTTCGAGCCTTATTATTTACATTTATGTTGGGAAAGGAAATTGACTAGTAGAGATGGCATACAAATTTTAAGGAGACTTTTACCTTCCATTCTGGGCCTAAAATTTTTCAAAATGACTTGAAAATGTAACATAATGCAAACATTTCCCTGTAAATATTGTATATGTAGTATTTCTATATGTATACACACATATGGACATTTATATACCTAGAGAGATACGTCTGCAAGACTGTATCTTCACATTTCAAGCTCACATTTCTCTGCAATTCAGTATTCAATTTGGCAACACTAGTTGGTGACAGGCCTACCACTGAATGGTGTCTATGCAGAAATGAGTTTCAAAGACCAGAAATGTGTTTTGATATTGAGTTTTGGTTTGAGCGTATTGTTACTTTAATATCCAGGGTAAAAATGTTAACAATTATGTCCTTTAACATTTAGCATTGTAGAACAAACCTACACTCCGGCTGAATGTGTAAGCCAGGCTATAGACATCAATGAGCCAATAGGCAATTTAAAGAAACTGCTAGAACCAAGACTACAGTGTTCTTTGGATGCTCATGAAATTTGCCTGCAAGATATCCAGGTAAAAAAAAAGTTTTGGTTTTTTTTTTTTTTTAGATTTATGTTTCAGCATTTAAGTCTGCATTAGAATTTTTTTTTTTTAAGTAATCGTTACACCCAAGGTGGGGCTCAAACTTAGAACCCCCAGATCAATAGTTGCATGATCTACCAACTTGAGCCAGCCAGGCGTCCCAGAAATGTTTTCTTGTTAGCCTTTTATCTGTACAGCTATAGTCATTATAACTAAATTTGACCTGTTTTACAAAATTTAAGCATTTAGGAGTAAAAGTTATTCCAGCAAAATTCTCTCCATTCAAAATTACATTTAAAAGATTGAGTACTAAACGAAACATTTGCTTTTTACTTTCACAAATATAAAATAAGTTCAAATACATATGAATCAAAGCCTAAACATAAAGTAGTGAGAAGCACATTGACGTTGGAACCTGCAGTGTGCCCTCCTCACATCCTGTTTGTAACTAGCTTTTAGCTTCTTTGTGCATTAGTTTCCTTATCTTCAAAAAGAAAAAAATTGCCTAAATGATTTTTATATTCCCTTCCATATTTATTTGCTCCAGGAATGAATTTCAGATAAGAACTTAAGTACCAGTGTATATATTTCTTAGAGTTTATTGCAATAGGATTTTACCTGTGGTAGTATTTTAACAGTATATTATGTTTTCAGCATATTCATAGTCGTATTTTATGGTATTCTTTCAAGAAAGGTAGTATTTTCATGTGTAAAAGGTAGTGGCTTAGATAGAATTGCTCAAATAGTTTCTCTAGACCTTCCTTGAATATAAGAGTAAGTATTAGAGTTTTATACTGTTTTTGTATGCTAATTTATATGAATACAAATGGTGTCCTTTTTGGGATTATTTGGTTTGTTTAATCTCTTCTCCCCTTTGTTTGCCTTATGACGTAGGTACTCCATGTGTTGTAGGACTTTTACCTTAGTTTTTTAGAAATTCAAATCATCGTATGTCTATTTTTTTTTTTTTTAATTTATTATTTTGAGAGAGAGTGCGCGGGAGGGGAAGAGAGAGAGAGAATGCCAAACAGGCTCTGCATTGTCAGTGCAGAGCCCGATGTGGGGCTCAAACTCATGAACCGTAGGATCATGACCTGAACCGAAACCAAGAATCTGATGCTCCACCATCTGAGCCACCCAGGCACCCCTGTCTATTATTTTTAAATAATATTTTGATGTAGAATAAGTTGAAATGTTTAGATGAAATTTGTGCATTTCACTTGCCACTCAACCATACTTTTATCTTTTCCTTTCAGTAAATCTAGTGAATGTTGAAAGGGACAAGGATCTTGCTCTTCTAGAATTAGAGAATGTATGTGAGTCTAATGATATTAGAATTTTTGACATTTAAATCTTTTCTTCTCTTGGAGAGAATAAATTAGCACAGTCTTTTTGGAAGGTAGTCTGGCATTTAGTGTCTACTAATATTGAATGTGAAATACCTAGTAGCTCACCTCAATAATTGTTCTTACAGAAATCCTCACCTAGGTGAACAGTTATACATCTGAGATATTCATTGCATTGTTGTGCAGAAACTGAAAATAACTCAAATGTTCCAAAAATGGACTTAGATAAATAACTTCTGTAGATTGGCATTTAAGACAGCCGTTAAAAATTGGTGAAATGGAACTGTATGGGCAGTTTACCTTGAATGAAAACATAATTGCAGGGGTGTCTGGGTGGCTCAGTCGGTTAGTCACCCAACTCTTGATTTTGGCTCAGGTCGTGATCTCACAGTTGTGGAAGATCATGGGATTGAACCTCACTTCGGGCTCTGTGCCGACAGCATGGAGCCTGCTTGGGATTCTCTTTTTCTTCTCTCTCTGCCTCTCCCCTATTCTTGGTGTCTCTGTGTCAATTTATAACAATTTATTGAGGTGAGCTACTAGGTATTTCACATTCAATATTAGTAGACACTAAATACCAGATTACCTTCCAAAAAGACTGTACTAATTTATTCTCTCTCCAAGAGAAGACTTAAATGTCAAAAATGTCTCTCTCAAAATAAATAAACTTTAAAAAATAATAATTGCAGGACACTGCTACATTATATCATTTAACATTCACATCAGTTTTTGAAATCAGCATTTTTTTTTTTTTTTTTTTTTTTTTTTAAATTTTAGAGAGAGCAGGAGTAAGGAGAGGGACAGAGTTGGGGAGAGAGAGAACCTTAAGCAAGCTCCATACTAAACATGGAACCCATCACAGGTGTCGATCCCATGACCCTAGGATCATGACCTGAGTCGAAATCAAGCATCAGATGTTCAACCAACCAGCCATCTAGTAGCCCCCAAATCAGCATATTCTTAATTACATTCTACAGATGTAGAAACTGAAATTTAAAGAAGTTAAAAATTTGCCCAATGCATAGCTACAAAGAGGTACATTGGAATTTGAACACAGGCCTATGTGACTCCAAACTCTACTTGTTTAAGGCAGACTTTTAAAAAAGTTTGTATTAACTTAGTGTCACTGGGCTTTACCTCTAAAATAAAGGGGAATCTGGACTTGATCTCTTGTCTTTCAGCTCTAACATTTATTGTTTTTTTTTTTAATCATACCTGACCTAACCAAAATGAAAGTATTACCTGCAAAGTACCCAAAGTATCAGAAGTTCTCAGTAAATATTAGTTGAATAATATTGGAAATATGCATCATTCGTAGTATCACAGAATTCAGAGCTACCGTAGTATCTAAAGCCTTTTGCAGTCCTCCCTGTCTCCCTTCCTCTCTTAAAAAGAATGTGAGGATAGCAGCTTCTCATCTTCATAACAATTAACCACATGCATCTGGAGTCAGAATGCTTGCTGCTTGTGGTGATGCTTTTGTATTTTCAGATGAATGTGGACTTGAACGCTGATGGGGAGTGGCAGAGTTGTGCTCCTTTGAGGGGTATGTGAACTAGCTAGGATATGCAGTACTGTGTGAGAGTTCACCGTCAGAGTTCCACATGCTGTAGCTTCTGCTGGATCATACCCGTGCCTACCGCAGAGAGGAGGAATCTGGGTATCGGGAGAGTTTTTAACAGAGCGTTAAGCAGAGAGACTTCTTTTAAGGAGTGAAACTACCATGTTTGACCTGTCTTTCTGCAGGGTTATACAGAGTGTTTTGTCTGTGTTCGCATTTAGACCTAAAGTCATTTAAGATTTTAGGTTTTATTTGTATGACTGCTTTTTTAATATTAGAAAATGTGTTTGTACCATGACTACAGCATTGACTGAATTCTTGGGAAGGGGAATGGGAGGAGCTTTGTGCCTCCAGCTGCGTGGAATGCAGACACACAGATGTATACATTACTCAAGATAATTATAGTGCTAGTGTGCTTTTAAAATGGTGACAGAATGTCTGGAAGACAGAACCTTACATTTTGTCATCAATTTCCCATTGTGTGAAATGCATTGACTGTTAGGCGAGGTGAAGGATAAAAGCACTAATACTGAAAGGATATAGACTTATTGTGGAAGATACCAAAGCTAGGTCAGGTGTGAGCTCATAAGTCCTTTAACTTTATTAACTGTATTGCCAGAGATTTAGAGTTAACCTTGATCTTAAATGTGTGGCATTGGTAATTCAGGGGACTTGGCAAAAATTATGTTAATAGATTTATATAAATCTCCCCACTAATTAAACACCCTTCTTTATTTATGACAGGAAAATTGCATTATCTTCTACTTTAAATATATATGCAGAATAAACAGTAATAATGCCTTTTGACATTATTTAAAATCCTAAACTCCAGAGCTAGAGAAAACCACCACCTCAAATACATTTGGTTAATTTATGTTGTCTTTAATTACTACCATGGTGGTTAAAATATTTTTAATTTCGACAAAGAATTAAGTGATATGACAACTTGGATAATTAGATGTGTTCTTATAATCCCATTAGTATGCCTCAGTAATTAAGTCCTGTTTGGTGCATCCATTTATATTAAACCAGATGACTGAACTAAAATTTGCCTTTATCATTTTCCCATGTTTAGCTGGACCCAGAACGAAGTTTGTTTGACCAAGGAGTAAAGACAGATGGAACTGTACAACTTAGTGTACAGGTAATTTCTTACCAAGGTAAGCTGCTTTTAATGTTGTTACTTTAAAGTCTAGTTTGTGTTTTTTTTAAATATGAGAGAACTCAGTTTTACAAGTTTGAGGTGTTTTACGTGGTTGTCTGAATTACTTTATGTGATGTTATAGTCACATATTCCTGTCTTTGGTTTAATTATTATATCTGTCAGGGTGAAGTAGATAGTATAACATATTCTACTAGTTTACTCAGAGAAGAATGTATTGTAAAGTAGAGAAAGGTGGAAATACACGTTCTGGTTGATTTTCTCAGAACAGTTTAGCCACACTGCAGAACTGGATTGCCGAAGAAGCTGTTGCCCTGCCATGATCTGGAAAGTGCCAGATCTAAAAGCCACCACTATAGCTGTCAACTTAGAACCATGCTGCCCCCACAGTGATCCACATTAGCCAAAAACATGGATGTCATGTGCCTGCTTGTCCCTTCTTTACTCATTTCCTAACAGCAGGCTTATGCCAGTGATTCTACAACCTGAATCCCAACTGGAACCGTAGCTCCAAGGAAATCTAGTCTCTACAGTTTAGCACAGAGAGAGGAATTTGCAAAAGATATAGAGTGACTCAGTCACCTATATCCAACCCAGTATTTTACTAATCTTGTTTAAGTACAAAAGTTAGAAAAGTAGGAAACCATTTTGGGTAGGTTGAATTTTGGTTTTTAAAAATGTGGCTTGTTGGGAGTTCTGACCACAGTTTTAGACTAATTTAAATGTTTGAACATAATGTATTGCTTATAATCGCATTTCACAAATCAAAGTATTCTCAAACTATGAAAATGGTAACTATCTCCTGATCTACAATTTCCCCCAGAATGACCATCGTTGGCAATAAGAAAGAAATTCTATGTTTTCTTCTTTTTTTTATTTTTAACTTGTTTTATTTTTTATTTTTTAAAATTTACATCCAAATTAGTTAGCATATAGTGAAGCAATGATTTCAAGAGTAAATTCCTTAATGCCCCCTACCCATTTAACCCATCCCCCCTCCCACAACCCCTCCAGCAATGCTCAGTTTGTTCTCCATATTTATGAGTCTCTTCTGTTTTGTCCCCCTCCCTGTTTTTATATGATTTTTGTTTCCCTTCCCTTACGTTCATCTGTTTTGTTTCTTAAAGTCTTCATATGAGTGAAGTCATATGATTTTTGTCTTTCTCTGACTGACTAATTTCACTTAGTATAATACCCTCTGCTTCCATCCACGTAGTTGCAAATGGTAAGAATTCATTCTTTTTGATTGCCAAGTAATACTCCATTTGTGTGTGTGTGTGTGTGTGTGTGTGTGTGTGTGTGTGTGTGTGACATCTTCTTTATCCATTCATCCATCGATGGACATTTGGGCTCTTTCCATATTTTGGCTATTGTTGATAGTGCTGCTATAAACAAGGGGGTGCATGTGTCCCTTCGAAACAGCACACCTGTATCCCTTGGATAAATGCCTAGTAGTGCAATTGCTGGGTAGTAGGGTAGTTCTATTTTTATTTTTCTGAAGAACCTCCATACTGTTTTCCAGAGTGGCTGCACCAGCTTGCATTCCCAAAAATTCTTTGTTTTCTTTAAAAGCTTAGTGACTTCTTGCAAGCGTAGGGAGAGTTGACTTGATGAAATTTGAATGGAGGATTAGAGATTAATTTTAGGAAATTTTTTTTCAAAAATTCTAGTTCTTTTTCTCATGTATATTTGAAAACTGACTTATCTTTGTATCAGAAAATGAATGATAAGCAATACAGTTTATTATAGAGTTGGTTTTCAAAGAGGTTTCAAGGTTTTCAACTTTAAAGTTGACTTTTGTTTTTTCTTTCAAATATACTTTGATTAAATTTGATATAGATTGTAACAGACGCAATGACCAAACAGTAGGTGTTAAGTAATATGATAGTTTCTTAGAGCTGTCATCATAACAGAAGTATCTGAGATGATTTTATAAAGGCCTAGTTTATTCTGTTTTGAATATCTTAAGAATTTGGGGTATTTTTTTTTCATTCAATTGAAAATGGAAATCAGAAGTTAATAATGTGTATTTAGCAAACTCAGTGCCAATTCATTTTTAACACATGTACTTTGACCCTTGAAAAGAAGAGCAGTCAGGGGTGCCTGGGTGGCTCAGTCAGTTAAGCGTCCGACTTCAGCTCAGGTCATGATCTCACGGTTTGTGAGTTCGAGCCCCGCATCGGGCTCTTTGCTGACGGCTCAGAGTCTACAGCCTGCTTTGGATTCTGTGTCTCCCTCTCTGCTCCTCCCATGCTTGTGCTCTGTCTCTCTCTCTCTCTCAAAAATAAACATAAAAAAAAAATTTAAAAGAAAATCAGTCAGTAAATAATCTTAATTTGCTTAGAAGGACTTCTACAAATTCCGCAGGTGAGTAGCTACTCCTTTATATTCTCCCTAGTCTAGTTTTTATTTTCTAATCCATATTGGTACTTTTTCTTTCTAATAAATGTTCATAAGTAGCTGTGCGTGTGGTGGTAGTAGTGGTGGTGGTGATGGTGTTAAATTGTCTTAGACTTAGTAGGAAAGTTGCAGGGGTGCCTGGGTGGCTCAGTCAGGTAAGCGCTAGATTTCAGCTGAGATCGAGCCCCACGTAGGGCTCTGTGCTGTCAGCTCAGAGCCTGGAGCCTGCTTTCGGATTCTGTGTGTCCCTCTCTCTTGCCCCTCCCCCGCTCCTCCCTCCCTGCCCCTCTCTCTCTCTCTCTCTCTTGAAAATAAACATTAAAAAAAAAAAACAAAAAACAAAAATGTTACAAGAGGAGTAAAAGAATTCCTGGATGTCCTTTACCTAGATTCCCCAAATGTTAACTTTTATTTCATTTGCTTTGTTCTCCGTCCACCTGTCCCCTTGTTATCTTTTTTGCCCTGTTTAAGAATAAGTTGCAGGGGGTGCCTGGGTGGCTCAGTCAGTTAAGCATCCAACTTCAGCTTAAGTGTGATCTCACAGCTCATGGGTTTAAGCCCCATGTCAGGCTCTGTGCTGACATCTCAGAGCGTGGAGGCTGCTTCGGATTCTGTGTTGCCCTCTCTCTGTGCCCCTCGCCTGCTCATGCTCTGTCTCTGTCTCTCAAAAATATATAAACGTGGGGTGCCTGGGTGGCTCAGTCATTTGGTGTCTGACTTCAGCTCAGGTCATGATCTCTCTGTTCATCAGTTCGAGCCCCACGTCAGATTCTGTGCTGACAGCTCAGAGCCTGGAGCATGCCTCGGATCCTGTGTCTCCCTCTCTCTCTGTCCCTCCCTCGCTCACGCTCTGTTTCCCTCTCTCAAAAATAAACAAACATTTAAAAAAAAATAAACGAACATAAAAAAAAGAATACGTGTTGCATACATGATCTTTTTCTGTCCCTAAATACATCAGTGTATGTGTTTTCTGAAAACAAGGAATTCTTTTGCATGACATTACAATTATCAAAATCAGGAAATTAGTCTTGACACAATACTGTTATCTACTAAAGTTCCATTGAATAATTGTATTTATGTCTACAAGAGAGTATTTGCTCTACCATTTGAGAGCGCATAAACTAAGCTAATGACTTTTTAGTGACTTTTATGTATCCATTTGAATTTACTTTTTTTTTTATTCATTCTTAAGGAATTGAGCCTAAGCTAAACATCCTTGAAATTGTTAAACCGGCGGAAACAGTTGAAGTAGTTATTGATCCAGATGCCCACCATGCTGAAGCAGAAGCACATCTTGTTGAAGAAGCTCAAGTAATAACTCTTGATGGCACAAAACACATCACAACTATTTCAGATGAAACCTCAGAACAAGTGACAAGATGGGCTGCCGCACTGGAAGGTTACAGGAAAGAGCAAGAACGCCTCGGGATACCTTATGGTAATAAAATACTTAATTATGTGCTAGTAGTATAATAGGAATTAAGCTTGACATAGAAGATACTAGGGTGAGTAAGTTATAATCTATTTTAAATGTAGAATATTTAGGAAGAATATCGTTTTCCGTATTTTTTTTATCCCCTTTGGACAAATATTTTTGCAGATGTTGGGAATACAAAGAAATAAAATCTGCCTTCAAGGTGTTCATAATGTAGTTGAAGACAGAGAAGCTAAGTGAAAGGAAATAGTTGCCATAAAAGGTAGCATGGTTTTAAGCTGTAACTTACATATATAAAGGGAATATGCTGTCACAGTCTCAAGGGATCACAGTGGCCTGTGTGGAAACTGGGAAAAGGTTTATTACAGACAAAGAAACTGATGGACAGAGAAGGGCAGACCAGACAGGAAACACATGTGCAAAAGTTAGACATGGGAGTGAGTATTCAGGAGTAGTGAGGTTTGGTGGAGTTAACTCTTAACAGTGTAGAACTGTTTTGATTGATGGACGTGACCACGTGGTGGGAGTGCATGGCATATGTTGGTGCACATGGAGACCGGATGAAGGGAAAACAGAGGCATGTTATAGTTGAGTTGTGGCTAGGTGATAATGTCTAGGTCAGCTTGAACTTGATAATTTCTGGGGAAAGAAATGAATGAAAATAGTGATGGGGCTGAGCAGCTGACTCATGGATTGTGTGAGGGCAGAGAGGAGAGATTCAAGTACTGATGCAACTTCTCAAGCTTGGGTGCATATAGGGTAATCATGATATTGATGAGAATTGGTGACATCTTCATTACATGTGTAGTGAACTACATGTGCCAGGCATCATGTTAAATGCTGGGCTTTTGATGGTGCATAAGAAAGATAGTCCATGCCCTCCGGAGCTTAAGTGGGAGAGCTGGGGAAGTCTGGTATTGGGAAGATTTTTTTCAAGGGAAAGTGGTTCTACTTTTGAATAGTACCGACTTAACTAAAGGTAACCAGAAAGTATTTTCAGGTATACAAGATTTGGACTGGAGATAAAGATGTTTTCTGGGACTCCACTGTGTTGAATTTATATTGAAGCCGTAGAGTGTATGCAGTCTCTGATGGAGAGAGAGAAAATGGAAAGGAACACAGTGTTAAAGACTGGTTCCTGGAGCTTGTCAGAATTTCAGCTTGAGGAGAAAAGAAGGGAGACACAGAATGGCTGAAGAGATAGAAGGAAAACAAGAAATGTATATAGTGACTGTGGAATTGAGAAAGAGTTTTAGATGGGCAAGAATCTCCACACTGCCAGCAAAGTAAAGAAATGCCAACTGAGTAGTATCTGTTAAATTTGGTGATCAGAGGTTTATTGGTAGATTTAGAAAAAAAGTAACTGTAGAGTTAAAGATGAGTTACAGGAAATAAATAGACATGGAAATGGAAAAAACTGAATATTAACCTTTGATGGGGAGGGCAAATGGGAAGAGTGTTGAGAGAATAAGTAAATGTTATTGAAGGTTTAAGAGTTGTTGATAAGCTGAGTATTGGTAGATAAAATGATATGGCACTAGCTGGAAAAGGGTAGATGAAGAAAGCCACGAGAGGGACTTTTAATTGCAACATAAGAAGGTAAGTCCAGTTTGGAGGAGATCAAGCTGTTCCTCAGAGACGGTGTAGTTGACAGTATTCTTACCTATTTTTGACGTGTGGAAGCCAGCATAGATGTTGTACTTGACTTTCTTGTTACTGAGTCACCCCTGAGAGGGGAAATGCTGAGAAGGAAAGAAGGAGCATAAAAACATTTGAAATAATATTTTATGGTTTGCTAGACTTGCAACAAGAACCTTTTGGGGAGTAGAATCCTTTTTTTTTTTTTTTTTTTTTTTTTTTAATTTATCGTCAGGGTAGCTAACACACAGTGTATACAGTGTGCTTTTGGTTTTGGGGGTAGATTCCCGTGATTCATTGCTTACATACAACACCCTGTGCTCATCCCAAGAAGTACTCTCCTCAATGCCCATCACCCATTTTGCCTCCTCCCCCAAGGAGTAGAATCTTTTATGGAGAGTAATATTTAAAAATGAATTGTAGAGAGCAAGATTATAAACTTTGACTCAAAGTTCCAACCAAGGGTATTACTTACTTAGAATAAAGCTCTTTTCAAACACTTGACATTTATTTAGGTATAGGAAGATTTTTTTTAAATCATTGTGTTTTTTTTTTGTTCCTAAAATCATTAGCAACTGGAAAGTTTTAGGAATGTAATTACTGTTTTCTTAGGAAACTATCGTTTCAGGTTTCTTTCTGCACATAAGGGTAGTCATTTTGCAATTGCTTGTTAATTCTGTGCAAAATTGAAATATGGCTGACTGGTCGTAGCTACTTTAAATCTCTTTGAAATATTGGTCCACATTGGACAGTTCCTTAAAGTTCGTTTTATACGTATCAGTTTTATATCTGGACAGGAGCTTAGAACCACCTGTTCATATATACAATCCCTTCACTTTTAGATTTTTCCAGGACTCTATTTTCCTGCTGTTTTGTTTTTGTTTTGTTTACTATTTCACATTTAAAAGCTGTCGATGAAATTCAAATTAATGAATTTATAGTAGTTAGAAGTCTGGTCAAATGGGATGTTCAAACTGACTAAAAGTATTTATTCTTGTCCTTTTTTAACAAGAATATTAAAAAGATGACTATATTTATTTATTTTTATTTTTTCTTTCAGTTGTTTGAATAATTAAGAAAGATAGTCACGTTTTTGGCTCCCAAAATTGTCAAATATTAACATTTTAAAATATTACAAGTGTTGGGGCACCTGGGTGGCTCAGTCAGTCGAGCATCCGACTTCAGCTCAGGTCATGATCTCATGGTTCATAGGTTCGAGCCCCATGTCAGGCTCTGTGCTGACGGCTTGGAGCCTGCTTCAGGTTCTGTGTCTTCCTCTCTCTCTGTCCCCCTGCTCATGTCTCTCTCTTTCTCTCTCCCTCAAAAATAAACATTAAAAAAATTTTTTTTTAGTACTACAAGTGTAAAATACCTGGTACAAAAAGAGAAGAATGTAAAATTGTTTATGTTGATTACATGCTGAAATAACATTTGGATTCATTAAATGAAATTATTGTTAAAATAAATTTCACCTAATTTCTTTATTTTTTAATGTAGCTGTTAGAAAATTTTTAAATTACATAGTACCCTGCATTATATTTCTATTGGACAGCTGCTGATCTAGACAATTGTAGCCTTCAGTTCTGGGAAATTTTCCTGTTATTAGTCTTTTGATAATTACCTTCTGTGTTTTTCTTTTCTTTTCTCTGAAATTCCCGTTCAATCTCATGGGCTGATCCTCTGTGTCTTTACTCTTCCACTTGTCATTTCTGTATCTGTCTGTACAACTTTGCCAAATTTCTTGTCTTTATATAACAACCTGTCCTGAGAGTTACTTTCGCTTTACAAGGACTCTTGATATTTGTTTGTTGATTTTAGTATTCCGAGCTCAGTATTATGGATATCATGTTTTCTCTTACCTCTCTGAATATTTTCATCATTGTGTTGGGGTTTGTAAAAATTTGTTTTCCATTTTGTTATGGCATTATTTCTGTCTTTTCTGAGTTCTATTTTTCTGTTTATTTTTGTTTTTTTTTTAGACTGAAATATCTGATTATTCCTGCTCATCTGTTCATTGAGTGAATAACTTTTTTTTTAATGTTTAATTTTGAGAGAGAGAGAGAGAGAAAGAGAGAGAGAGAGAGAGACAGAGGTGAATGGGAGAGGGGCAAAGAGAGAGGGAGACAGAATCCGAAGCAGGCTCCAGGCTCTGAGCTGTCAGCACAGAGCCCGATGCGGGGCTTGAACCCATGAACCACAAGATCATGACCTGAGCAGAAGTTGGATGCTCAACCAACTGAGCCACCCAGGCACCCCTAACTTTTTTTTAATGTTTACTTATTTTTGAGATAGCGTCAGCGGGGGAGGGGCAGAGAGAGTGGGAGACAGAGTATCCACAGCATGCTCTGCACGGACAACAGTGAGCCAGATGTGGGGCTTGAACTCATGAACTCTGAGATCATGACCTGAGCTGAAGTCAGATGCTCAACCGACTGAGCCACCCAGGCGCCCCAGAGTGAATAACTTTAAAGCTAATTAGTTTGAAGCTCTGGAAAGGGTTTCTTGACCATACACAAGTAAAATGGGGTATTGGTCATTTCATTAAAAGATTTGAAAGTGCCAGTATGTATAGCTCTTTTTCCTGGGTTTCTTTAACTTTTCTGGAGAATTGGCCAAATACCTAACAGGGGTAGAACATTGCAGTGAGGATTTATGGTTGACTTGTATGTGAATGCTGCATTGTGGAAGTGGAAAGGGAAGGGCAGAGGGTCTCACTCTTCAGTTTGTAGACTTTTATTACTGGGATCTGTTCTCCCAAGATCTGTTTAATGTCTGTCACTGATCTTAAAGTGTTCCTGGGAGTGGGGGAAGGGTTATGGACATGTGTGTTGAGGGATGCTTCTGTTCAGTTGGCTCCTGAGAATGAAGGAGAGGCCCTGAAGGTTCTGACACCACCATACACTTAAAATCAGTCCCCTGATTTGTATTTCCCTGATGAGGAGCGACGTTGAGCATCTTTTCATGTGCCTGTTGGCCATCTGGATGTCTTTTTTTTTTTTTTTTTTTTTATTAAAAAAAAATTTTTTTTTAATGTTTATTTTTGAGAGACAGAGAGAGGCAGAGCATGAGTGGGCAAAGGGCAGAGGGAGAGGGAGACACTGAGTCTGAAGCAGGACCCAGGCTCTGAGCTGTCAGCACAGAGCCCAATGTGGGGCTCAAACTCACGAACCGTGAGATCATGACCTGAGCCAAAATCAGACGCTTAACCGACTGAGCCACCCAGGTGCCCCTGGATGTCTTCTTTAGAGAAGTGCCTATTCATGTCTTCTGCCCATTTCTTCACTGGATTATTTGTTTTTCGGATGTGGAGTTTGGTGAGTTCTTTATAGATTTTGGATACTAGCCCTTTGTCCAATATGGCATTTGCAAATATCTTTTCCCATTCCGTCAGTTGCCTTTTAGTTTTGATGATTGTGTCCTTTGCAGTGCAGAAGATTTTTATCTTCATGAGGTCCCAATAGTTCATTTTTGCTTTTAATTCCCCAGCAATAGCACTGCTTGGAATTTACCCAAGGGATACAGGAGTGCTGATGCCTAGGGGCACTTGTACCCCAATGTTTATAGCAGCACTTTCACCAATAGCCAAGTTAGGGAAAGAGCCCAAATGTCCATCAACTGATGAATGGATAAAGAAATTGTGGTTTATGTACACAATGGAATACTACTTGGCAATGAGAAAGAATGAAATACGGCCTTTTGTAGTAACGTGGATGGAACTGGAGAGTGTGATGCTAAGTGAAATAAGTCATACAGAGAAAGACAGATACCATATGTTTTCACTCTTATGTGGATCCTGAGAAACTTACCAGAAGACCATGGGGGAGGGGAAGGAAAAATAAAAAGTTAGAGAGGGAGGGAGCCAAACCATAAGAGACTCTTAAAAACTGAGAATAAACTGAGGGTTGATGGAGGGCGGGAGGGTGGGTGATGGGCATTGAGGAGGGCACCTGTTGGGATGAGCACTGGGTGTTGTATGGAAACGAGTTTGACAATAAATTTCATATTAAAAATAAAGAAAGAAAGAAATCAGTCCCCTCATTTACCATGCACACCTCTTCTGCTACCTGGTGCCACCATGACCTGAGCCAATAAGGGGGTTCTGCAGGCAAGAAACTCTTCTTGCTATATCCTCCTTGAAAGATATATTAGGTCATAGCTTCTCCTGCTTCACTGGATTTTCACTCTGCTTATGATCTTCAAAAATAAGTTGAAAATCTCCCATCCATTTGTCATTTCCACTCATGGTCCTGTGAGTTTACTTCTTTTAAAAAATCCTTAACTATAATTTTACTAGGGTCTTAGAGAAAATAAGCAGGCGAATATGCATGGACAATTAGTTACGTTAAGAAGTCCTAACGTAGGACAGAAGTCCTAATGTTATTTAAGAAAACAAATCAGACTACTTCTATTTTCCCCCAACTTTTTTGATCTTGACACTTTCTTCATGTTTTTGTAAAATGAGGTTACTTGAATTTTTAAAGGGAGTTGTGTTTCAGGATAGCTTCTCTAACTTCCCAGAACTCCTTCATCTGTTATTTTCAATTAATATTAAAAAATAGAGCCAGTAGGGGCCCCTGGCTGGCTCAGTCAGAAGAGCATGTGACTCTTGATCTTGGGGTCGTGTGTTCAAGCCCCCACGTTGGTTGTAGAGATTACTTAAATAAATAAAACTTTAAAAAAGAGCCACTTGCTTGCTCAGTTCCTGCCTGTTCCCTTACTCCACTTTTATCTGGACCTCCTCTCTCTTTTTCCTTGGTGTTCCTATGCTACTCAATTTCGATCCCATTCCGCCCGGTTTCTCCTCATTGTGGTCCACTCTCCTGGATGTGATCCGCAGGCTCAGTTTTTAGAGCTCACAGATGCTACACTGCTCCAGCCCCTTCGCCTTTACCTCAGACCTTTGGGCTCTCCTGTTACTGGATTGGGCAGGACTGGTTGAGCTGCTGCTTTGGCTTGGCCTGTCGTGCTTTCAGTAAGAACTCCCTGGCTGTGTTCGAATTCTCTCGTGCTCAGAATGAAGAATGGGTCACATGTCCCTTTGCTTCCTCCCCGCTTTGCTGTCTCCTGCACAGATAACTGACACCATGAAGGTCTGTGACTGTTACAGCTTTGTCTTCACCTGTGTGTATTTGGGCTTTCCTGGGGATAGCTTGTCACCTCGTTTTTTTGTAAATATACCTGGATTTTTGGTTTTGCTCTCTAGTCGCTTTTAGTGGTGTTTTTTTAACATGTGCATTTAGAGACATTAAAAAACTTCACTGCCATCCTCCTCCCTTCACCTCTTTGTGAAAATTTCAAATAAAAAATCAGTTCTGTGACTATCAATCCTCTATTATGTTTGATTCATTTTTTACTATAAATTGGCTCTTGATAAGTACCTAAATGTTTTTTTCCCCACTTACTCCTATTGAATAGCCTGCAGCTTAGGGCATGTAACCAACGCTATTTGGATAGGTCATCTTCTCCATGCAGAAGTATCTGTATCAAAATTAATTCAGTCAGTATTTATTAAATTTATATGGGTAAAATACTCTGTTAGATGCCGGGGATACAACAATTAAATATTCGTACATGTTGGCCATCCTTTTCGTTTGTAATTCAATTAGATAGTAACAAATGATTGGGAAAATGAATTTATTTGTATTTCTTTTTATAGATTTAACAAATTATGCATAAGGCATTGTGGTAAACGCTGAAGATACAGTGGTTTACAAGACACAGCCCTTATATTCAAGACCTTAACGTGTTACAGGGAAAGACAGCTGAGTAAACATGCAATTTGCATGTTGTAAGTGCCACCAAAGGGTAGAGATACAGGAGCACTAGCTTTTTACAAGAAGCAAAAGGGAGGGAAGGTTATGTTGTGCACATTTTGGAGAGTAAGTCTAGCTCCTCAAAAGCCCCTTATGGATTTTTTTGGGTTTTTTTCAGTGCACCAAATTGTACACAGCTACAAAATAATGTTTGAAACTTGAATAACTTAACTCCATTCTCTCTAAAGTAATCACATATTTTATTCTTCCAGTTGACCCATTAGAGAGCAATTTTATACTGTTTTTCTTAGTAAAACTCCAGACTAACAGATGTAAAACCAGATGAAGTCATTACAAATTTAGGTTGAAAAATTCAAAAGGAGCTGAGGAGAAAATACATCATTAAAACTTATTTGGGGGCACCTAAGGTGGCTCAGTCGGTTAAGCATCCGACTCTGGATCACAGCTTGGGCAGGTCACGATCTCACAGTTCATGAGATTGAACCCTGCATCGGGCCCTGCACTGACAACACGGAGCCTGCTTGGGGTTCTCTGCCTCCTCCCTCTGCCCCTTCTCGGTGCCCCCACCCCTCTCTCTCTCTCAAAGTAAATAAACTTTAAACAAATTCTTTTTTAATTTTATTTGAGTTTATATACTTTACTTGGGGAAAAAAAAACCTGTCTGGATTTTATCTCCATATATATGTGTGTGTATATATATATTTATACGTATTGACAAATTAACCGTGAATTCATGTAGTGTCGAGATAGAGCTAGGCTAATGGTAATATTTTTCTCTTTAGATCCTATACAGTGGTCCACAGACCAAGTCCTGCACTGGGTGGTTTGGGTAATGAAGGAATTCAGCATGACTGATATAGACCTTACTACACTCAACATTTCTGGAAGAGAATTATGCAGTCTCAACCAAGAAGATTTTTTTCAGCGAGTCCCTCGGGGAGAAATTCTGTGGAGTCATCTGGAGCTTCTTCGAAAATGTATACAATTTAAGTTATTACCTATTTGCGTTGTAACTTCAGTTTAATTTTATTTCGTTATAATTTTGTCTTCATTGTGCATTGTGATCATAGATAATAGCAATAATAATTAACACTTAATTGTTTAAGGCTGTGCTGGGAGCTTTATATGCATTATCTCATTTAATCCTTCTAATGCCACAGATCCTTACTTTCCCTATTTTTTAGATAGGAAAGTGAGGCTTAGACAGCTCTCTTAGCTCTCTTGTACCGTCTCTTAGACAGTACAAGGCTAGGGAGTGGCAGGGCCAGGATCCAAAACCAGGCTGGTGAACACTAGAATCTCAGTTCTTAAGATGCTGTGCCGCATACTTAGCTCTCTTCATAAATTTTAGTCATTGACTTTTATTTCATCCGTCAGTTCTTTCATTTACTGTTTATCTTCTAGAAACTTAAGATTGTCCACAGATGTCATCCCTGTTTCTTTTCATCATTAGTGGAATTAAATCTTCTACAATTTCTTTTAATTGAATGGGATCTTAAGAGAAAGAAGTGTAGGGGCGCCTGGGTGGCTCAGTCGGTTAAGCGTCCGACTTCAGCTCAGGTCATGATCTCGCGGTCCGTGAGTTCGAGCCCCGCGTCAGGCTCTGGGCTGACGGCTCAGAGCCTGGAGCCTGCTTCTGATTCTGTGTCTCCCTCTCTCTCTGCCCCTCCCCTGTTCATGCTCTGTCTCTCTCTGTCTCAAAAATAAATAAATACAGGGGCGCCTGGGTGGCGCAGTCGGTTAAGCGTCCGACTTCAGCCAGGTCACGATCTCGCGGTCCGTGAGTTCGAGCCCCGCGTCAGGCTCTGGGCTGATGGCTCGGAGCCTGGAGCCTGTTTCCGATTCTGTGTCTCCCTCTCTCTCTGCCCCTCCCCCGTTCATGCTCTGTCTCTCTCTGTCCCAAAAATAAATAAAAAACGTTGAAAAAAAAATTTAAAAAAAAAAAAATAAATAAATACATAAAAAACCTTAAAAAAAAAAAAAAGAGAGAAAGAAGTGTAAGTGTGCATCCCTCCATCTTGAATCGAAAGCAGCTGGTTGTAAGTGTTTCCATGTTGGCTCCACAGACATTATTATTATGATTAAGTGACTATATACAGAAATTAGAAACTACTTGGGTGACCAACAAAAAGCTCAAGTAAATGCAAATTATTTTGTTTGAATTTTAATCCATCTTAATCCCCTTTAATCCAACAGTGACTATCTGTTAAAATATTTTAGCAGGAACCTGTTCCCTGACACCCAGTTTAGAGGCCAGAGATGCTAGCCAGACACACATACTTTTCAGAATGGGTGAACAGGACAAACTCTGACTTTGGTTTTGTAATGGTGTATAAAGGTACCTGGTAGGGTTTATTCTGTTATGTGCCCAGTAAAAGAACAGCTCAGGTTGGAGGGATTTTACATAGTAATTGACCGCCTGGGGTGCATTCTCTACTGCTGAGTAAGAAATGAGCTCTGGAGACAGGGTTTTTCCTTCACTGATTATAGTTTGTCTCTTTTATGGAATCTCTTAAATATTAGAGGGAAAACGTATCTATGACACTGACTCACTACATTCATTACATTTACAGGGTTTATTTCCAGTTTTTCTTAATAGGTAAAGAAATTAAATGTTCTAGTTGAAGTTTTGTCCTTGATTTCACGGTTTTTTTTCTCCTTCGTGCCTTTCAGATAAATAATGAAAACTCTTGAATTGTTTCAGATTTTTAGCATATGAGTCATGTTTACTGAAATGTTTTCATATAGGAACTCTAAAGATTAGGACAGGACAAAGACGGTGCTTAGACTGCAGTTTGATTTTTCTCAGATTGGCAGGTTTTCTCTCTCCCCGAGGGCAGCACTTTGTTGTGGCTGTCTGGTTCTCCTAGTGCTTCCCAAAATCTTTAAAGCTCATTCAGCGACTTTTCCTGGTATGGGGAGTAGAGGAATCTCGTGTATCTGTTCATTCATTTCCTTGAAGTGAAACGGGTCTTCCTCAGAAAAACTCTGCCCTGGAATTTTATTTTCAAAAGTAACAAATCCCCACAGCTTAGATAAGTATCTTGCAAATTCCTTGCTTATCTGGCCATGGTTCTTTGCTTTGTCCTGGCAAGGAAGGTCCCATCTGGTTTGGGATCCTAATGCCCAGTTCTGAATTGGGGGATTGGTAGGCTGATGTGTAAAGGCTATTTCTGGCAGATTTTCTGTAATTCACAAGCCTCATTTCCCAGAACAGGCTTTTCTGAGCACAGTCAGGTACTCTGGCCCATCTTGTAGCGTGAAGTCTATAGCATATGTCTTACGAACCCGGCATCTATCATCTAGTCGTCCTCCGTGATCTTTCAAGAAGAAGCAGTGTTGCACAGATCGAGCTTCTTCTTCATTTATGTTAGATTCTCCACCTGGGTCACCCCCACCTTCCTGCAGTTCATATGGAAACTTCACCGAGTCCTGCTGTACTCACGAGGATAATTAGGAATATTCCATTACTGACAGCTTTTTGAAGAGCCTCTTGAAATGCTGTCACCAAAGCCAAAGCTCTCAGTTTGCAGAGGACCTCCTTTAGGAAAAAGAATTGCCTTGTATCTTTAGTGTCTAAAGTTTCTTCATAAAACGGATTCATTTCACCCAGAGCGCTGCCTCTTAGGATGATTCTTTTGTACGTGGCCAGGATTTGAGGGCTACAGTAGAGGAATATGATAGGTAGTCTGTGTGGTCTTGAACCCAGTTTTCAAAACCTCCTCTGTGTTGTGTCTTAATCTTGAGAGTTCCCAGGAGACAGACCAAACTCCATTCTGAGACTCAGAGCTTACAAGCTGATCTTACAGGTTGGTAACACATGGGTTTTGCGATGGTGACTCCGTTTTGCCTCTTTTTTTTTTTTAAATATATTTTTAAAATATTTATTTATTTATCTTTGAGAGAGAGAGAGAGAGAGAGCATGGGAGTAGGAGGTGGGTGGGGAATCCCAAGGTGGCTCCACACTGTCAGCACAGAGCCCAGTGTGGGGCTCAGTTTCATGAACTTGTGAGATCGTGACCTGAGCTGAAATCAAGAATCAGACGCTCAACTGACTGAGCCACCCAGGTGCCCTTCTTTTGCCTCTTTTTAGGCTAGGGCATCTGTGTTCATTTAAGCCACAAATGGAACAATTTCTGTTTCAGTAGCACTTTGCTTCTTCAAGGTGCCTTTATAAGATTTGGGGGGAAATCTACAAATGTAGGGCACGGATTTTTCTTCAAGAGAGACAACAGTTCTTGAGGAGAATGCTCAGAACTAGGAATCTGGATGAAATAGTAACATCTTCAGTTTCTGGAAAGTTAAGCTTTGTTTCATGCATTATGCTTTTTGTTTGTTTGTTTAAGTTTATTAATTTATTTTGAGAGAGAGAAAGCACAAGTCAGAGAGGAGCTCTGAGAGGAAGAGAAAGTCCCAGGCAGGCTCTGCACTGTCTACACAGAGCCTGACACAGGGCTTGAACCCACAAACTGCGAGGTCATGACCTGAGCCGAAGTCAGACACTTAACCAACTGAGCCACCCAGGCACCCTCGGCATTGTGCTATTTGAAAGCAGTTTTCTTTAATCCTCATAACAACCTTGTGAGGTGATGGGTGGGGATATCTCATTTAAACATGAAGAAATTAATGTTTAAGTTGGTTGAATAATTTACCAAAGTCACACAGCCAGTAAGTGAGGGCTAAGATCAGAACGAAGATCTATCGAGGCCAGTCCCATGTAATTGTATAATCCCCCAAACTCAGGACCCCCAAAGAAAGCTCCCTTCTGACAGGTAGGGTTTAGACTTCTTTTTAGTTTCTCAGCGCTTCCCAGTTCTGTGTGCCTGGAACCGGGCCCTGGCATGGTGCCCTAAGTAGAGCTGCGTTGGGCGCCCAGGCTCTAGGACTCACTCAGTACACAGGCGATTGCTGGTAGGAACAATTTCAAGAGAAAAGAATCCAATCCATGATGGACACTAAATAGGTTGAAGTGTTAGAGACTGGGAAATAGGAACTCTTGTTTAAGAAATAAAGAATAGGGGGCACCTGGGTGGTTCAGGCAGTTGAGCGTCCGATTTCAGTTCAGGTCATGATTTTGCCGTTCGTGAGCTCAAGCCCCACATTGGGCTCACTGCTGTCAGCGCAGAGCCCCCCTCAGATCCTCTGTCCCCCTCTTTCTCTTCCGCTTCCCCGCTTGTACGTTCTCTCTCTCAAAAATAAATAAATCTTTAAAAAAAAGAAAGGGTAGCATTTGAGTAGGGAACAGCAACAGATGAGTGATGAATGGTTCTCTAAAGGGTTATATTAGGACTTTTTACAATGTAACTCTCATATGAGAGCTATATTTGTAACCATTATTACATTATTTGATTCACTTGTGACTTTTAGGACCACTACAATTTTATTGAAAATTTAGCTATCTTTAAGAAGGAGCCTTTATAAAATTAAAGCAATCTTAATCAAAACTTTTATCCAGGGGCGCCTGGGTGGCGCAGTCGGTTAAGCGTCCGACTTCAGCCAGGTCACGATCTCGCGGTCCGTGAGTTCGAGCCCCGCGTCGGGCTCAGGGCCGATGGCTCGGAGCCTGGAGCCTGTTTCCGATTCTGTGTCTCCCTCTCTCTCTGCCCCTCCCCCGTTCATGCTCTGTCTCTCTCTGTCCCAAAAATAAATAAAAAACGTTGAAAAAAAAAAAAATTTAAAAATAAAAAAAAAAAAAAAACAAAAAAACTTTTATCCAGTCTGTTAGATTAATAAATTATGAAGATCTGTCATCTTGACTGAGGATGTACATCTAAAGAATGTAGATCTAAGCCATTTCAGTGTGGTGTATATAGTCTCATCTTTGATCTGATCTTGAAGAGTCCCCTGGTTTTATACAGAAGGAGATATAGATACAGATATTTATGTTTAGAAAACCGTGATTCTCTGAATAACTTTTCTTACCATTCAAAGAATTAGAGCTTTCCATCTGCTACTTGTCTTAAAAATATCTTTTCCTTGCAAAGTGACTATCAAGTATTTCTTAGGTTATTGTGCCAATGAGTTTTGTTGAATGCTTTGCTTTTTTGTTTGGTTGGTTGGTTGGGGTGGGTTTTACTAACTTGAGTTTGATTTTCTGGATTTAAATATAAACAGAAATTTTTATGTATGTTCTTCAGATGTGTTGGCAAGCCAAGAACAACAGATGAATGAGATAGTTACAATTGATCAGCGTGAGTATTCATGCACATAACATGTGGCCCATTTGTCACAAATTTTTTTTTTTAATTCACTGCAAGGTAATAAAAAGAAAAATTAATTTTTAAACTTTTGATGAAATATTTTAGACATACCAAGAAATGAAGTATAACCATTTATGTACACCATAAGAATTAGAACTTTTATATATCGCGTTAAATGACTGTCCTGAATTTGGTGTTTCTTATTCTGTGCATATTTTATATTTTTATCAAGTAGGTAACCACACTTTATAGTTTTACACATATTTAAACTTTTTCGGTAAAATGATCATAAACTGTACATATCCTTCTGTAACTTGCTTTTTTGTTTGACAGTTATGAGACCCATATCGATACTTGGCGGTGTAATTTCATTCATTTTCACTGCTGTTAAATATTGTTCTTAAAACTCTGTGACTGGCACTGAATGAGTATTTGTAAGAATGAGTGTGAGATTCTCTATCCCAGGAGTTCTATGCTTCCCACCTGATGAGGGATTACTGTAGCTTTTCTCAAAGTGGGGGCAGGGGTTTGCTCTCACCAGCAGTGCATGGGAGTTCTCCTTTGTCCGTATTTTCTCCAACATTTGACACACTGTTGTTAATGAAGAAATATTTTGAAAACAAATGTTTTCATAATTCTTTGCCTAACATATACACACCACTAAGTTAATTCCAAATAAGATCAACACTTACTCCTCAAGTTAAGATTTCAAACCATACAGCAAACATCATACCTTATCCCCTGAACTTTTTTGGTAATTTTGTTCAAAACTGTTGTGGATTAAGGCTTTTTTGAAACGAGGCCTTTTGTTGAGCTAATTAGAGGGGCATTAGTAAAACTAACTGCATTCTGTGTCTTTCAGTAATTTTTTTCACTGCTTGTTGTGGAAGAGAAGAAAATTTCTCCTTGTTTTTCTTTGCAGCTGTGCAAATTATCCCAGCATCCGTGCAGTCTGCTACACCAACGACCATTAAAGTCATAAATAGTAGTGCAAAGGCAGCTAAAGTACAGAGAGCTCCTAGGATTTCAGGAGAAGATAGAAGTTCTCCTGGGAACAGAACAGGTATTTTTGCATTACCTAATGGTATTTTTAAAATTTGTCAAATTAATGTGTATTTCATTTCATTGTATGAAAATGTGAATATGCTATTTCCCTGACAGTATTTAAACAGCATTTGTAAACAGATGTATTTTTAGCATGGCTGGGAAGGAATGACCCAGAGAATCTGTTTGTTGTCTTTGGCCTGCTGTTAAATTCATAGCACTGTGGTCAGCACTTGTCCTTCTTGTCCATGTAGGAAACAATGGCCAAATTCAACTATGGCAGTTTTTGCTAGAACTTCTTACTGACAAGGATGCTCGAGACTGCATTTCTTGGGTTGGTGACGAAGGCGAGTTTAAGCTAAATCAGCCTGAACTGGTTGCACAAAAATGGGGACAACGTAAAAATAAGCCTACAATGAACTATGAGAAACTAAGTCGTGCATTAAGGTAGGCGATGATTTTTTTTTTCTTTTTAACATTAAACCTTTCTAAAAAATGACCCCAGAAAGCTAAAGGTTTTACATTTATGTTAAAAATGACTTTTTGCAAAGATCTTTAGTGATAATTTTGAGGAACAGTTTCTTTAAAAGATGATTCCAAGCTTATTTGTTTTTATCTGGTTGAAAAGAATATATGTGTTTAACTGTTTAATCTCTGAGTTTTCTGTCATTTACCTAACAGATAAAGATGCTGCCATTTGCATAGGTGAATTGAGTGTAAAGTTTAGCAAAGATGCAGATATTTTCCCTTTTTTATAATTAGGTGCAAAAGGTCGACCCATTCCTCTATTTTTTCTTCCCCTTCAACCTGCCTAACTCTGAATATCCAACCTTCACACGGAATTGGAATAGAATAAAATTATTTATAATATCCCATAACTTGTATGAATTTTTTTGACAGAATTACTTTCAGAAATTATGCTTACTACAGTGGGAAATTCAGTATGTTCATTTAAGTAACTGAGAAGTGGGATATATAGAAATATCATGGAATTACTGTCTTTTTTTTGGAAGAGTGAATATAGTGTAAAATAGCTTTGCAATTTACCTCTGTATTTCTAAATAATATGCTTTTACTGCTACTTCATGATTCACTTGAACATTGTGAATTTCACACTGAGAGATTATGATTTACCTCCCATCACTACACGCGCACGCACACACACACACACACACACTTTCTCCACTCTCTTGTCATTACATAATTACATGGAAATTGTGGTTAGATCAGTATTCACAGTTACAGGATCATGATCATGTGAGTACTGTTACAGGATTATTTACTTTTCCAAAATAGCATTCCTAAGTAACTAAAATGCTTTCTTTTCAATGTGCTTATCACTTATTTAGTCTCACACACTTTGCCAGCTATCTAAAGATCCTTTCCATATACTTAGAATTAAAACTTTCATTTTTGATGGTTGCTATGAATGTATATATACAAGTCCCTTCAAAATTACAGATAAAGTATTAGAATTAATCATTAAGATGTCAGTTCTCCCCAGATTGATATTAAGTTTCAATGCAGAGACCATCTGGATAAGTTTCTTTGTAGAACTTGACATGCTGATTGTAAAACATATATGGGAACATAAAGTGCGCAGTAAGCAGGGCATGTGAGGGAGGAGAGCAGTGCGGGAAGTGCTGGAAAGCTTCGACAGTAAGACAGCGCATGGCTTGCCTCGGAGAGACGAACAGACTGGAGGCTACTACAATGGAGAGCCCACATAGAGCCAGGTATATAAGAGGATTTGATTTAAAGATGGCAGTGGGGGAAAGACTTGCTTCTCAATCAGCAGAGCCAGGACAGTTGACCATCCATATGGACAAAGGGAAACTTGAGCCCTTCCTTATACTATACTAGAAATCGGTTCCATGTAGCAAGTCGATAGGAAAACTAGAAAAAATAGGCAAGAGACTTAAATAGACACTTCAGAATTTAGATGATACAAATGGCCAGTGACCATATGCCGTGGTGCACAACCTCATTCGTAATCAGGGAAACTTGGTTGGAAACCACCATAAAATGGCACAACACATAGCTTCGAATGGCTGAAATTCAAAAGATCGCTGGTACCAGGTGTTGTGAGCATGGGGGTGCTTCTGCACTTTTGGTAGGGACGGAACCTGGAACCCAGCGGTTTCTCTCCTAAATATTTACCCAACAGAAGCGTCTGCATATGTCCGCACACGTGCTCATAGCAGCATTATTTATAATATCCAGAAACCAAGTATCCATCTGCAGGAGAGTAAATAAATGAATTATGGTAAACGAGAGTGGACTGTGTATCCAAGAAAATGAACAAAGCTACAAGCGCTGATACAAATGCAAAGTCAAAGAATCAGACCCAAAAGACTATATATGATTACATTTATAGTGTAAAGTTCAAGAAACAAAAACTAAATTGCAGAGTTTAGGGATGCACTTTTGGGTGATGAGAATGTAAATACAAGCCATGAATTATCATCATGCAACAGGATTGGATTGTGTTTACCTTTTAGAGTAAAGGAGGGGTGGTGATTTCTGGGAAGGGCCTTGGAGGGATTCTGGGGGCTGGCAGTGTTCTGTCTCCTGACCTAGGTTGTAGTTAACAGGCGAGTGTTCACTGAAATAAATCACTGAGCTGTTCACTTGGGTGTGCTTTCTGTTTATGTAATATAGTTCACAATTTAAAAGGTTAAAAAAAGACAAGTTTAAGAAAAATCCTATCCATGAAAATACAGGTATTGTGTACCTTTCGACTTCATTGTAGAGAGGGTACAGATGTGATGCTTGCTATTAGGTGTGGTTGTATGATGCGTCTAGTAGATTGAAAGACACGTTAAGTAAAATTAAATTTAGTGTTTGTATTCTTTATCCGTTCTTACCAAGAGACAGAAGATTATACCAACTCCGTTTTTCTCCTTGACATGTAAAACCACTTTCTTCTTTTATTTTACTTTTTTCTCAAGTGTCTGTTACAGCCTTACGTATTATGTAGAAATTTTCTTGAGAAGCTGAAATACGAATCTCATTTTAAACTGGGTGACAGGAAGTTGGTGGTTTTTGGGCTGAGATCTAAATTCTGTATTAACGTGATTGACACAAAAGGAAACACAAGAACTGTGCCCACCCAGTGTGTGGTCTTTCTTACTGAGAGAGTCAACGTGACTGACTGTGACACTTTTGCTCTTCTGGAATTAAAGAAAAGTGACTTAATTTCCTGCATATAGATCCGCCTTTTCACTAGTGGACTCCTGATTAAATTGAATGACTTCTGTAATAAAATCCTGCCAGCTGTGGTAGTTTACACCACTGGTATTTGGGCAAATAGTCATGCCTTTCATAACTGCTCATTGTCAGATTGGTACAGATGGGCAGTGCAGTTTTACAACAAAGCCTTCACATTCCACCTGCCCAGATAAGTCTTGACTTACCTTTTCCCTGTTATTGGAATTGGCAGCGCATGACAGGAAATCAGGTCTGTTTTTCAGAGTATAAATCTAGCTCTATTTCCATCTCCATACAAACCAGCAGTAAGCTAGACTTCTAGAGGGTTTCCCACAGAGGCAACTCTTGTTTCTTTATGATGTCCTCTTTCCTGGTTTTCTGTATCCCGTCTTTCTTCTGGCCTTTTACTTCTACTTTTGAGGCTCCCTTTTAGATTCGGAGAACTTCTCTCCAAGTTGAGCCTTTACATATTAAAATGGTGATGGTGAAGGTGTGGCTGCATCACAAAGGATTTTGTACAATGCAGAAAAGAAGGGGACATTCCCACAATCCATTGAATATGTATATTAAAATTTTCTTCTTATTATATGGGTTCTTAATTATTGACATAGCTTATACTTTATAGAGGGCTATGTGCCAGTCATTGTGTGCCAAGTAAGCACTTTGCAAAGATAATCCTTTTAATTCTCAACAATTCTGTGAGGGTAAGTACTATTTTTAACCTCATTGTATAGATGGGGAATAAAAACTTTGCGGGGCACCTGGCTGGCTCAGTCAGTACAACATCCAACTCTAGGATCTCAGGGTCATGAGTTCAAGCCCCCCATTGGGTGCAGAGCCTACTTTAAAAAACAAAAACAACTTAGAGAAAATTTGGCTTTCCTGTGGTCACAAAATCACAAAGGTAGTTAAGTAGAGACGCTGGGTTTTGAATCTTGACATTCTGACTCCAGGCCCTTGTTCTTAGGTTCTGTGACCACTCCCACAGTTTTTTGTTTTGTTTAACATTGTCTATTTTTAAAGTAGTATTTTATCATAATTGTGGAAATGTGTTGAGCATTGAAATTTTAGTAAGTCATGTTTTGAAGTTTGCTTGGACCATAACTTCAATGTTAATTGCTGTTGGGGTAGACGCGATACTCTACCAGGCTCCTGTTTATGGAAGAATCTGTGAAATATCGTAAGTAAGAAGTCCCAATTCTGTATTTTTTACATGGTCCCAATGTGTCCTTCTCTTTTTAAAGGTATTATTATGATGGGGACATGATTTGTAAAGTCCAAGGCAAGAGATTTGTGTACAAGTTTGTCTGTGACTTGAAGACTCTTATCGGATACAGTGCGGCAGAGTTGAACCGCTTGGTCACGGAGTGTGAACAGAAGAAATTGGCGAAGATGCAGCTTCACGGGATTGCCCAGCCGGTCACGGCGGTCGCCCTGGCCACTGCTTCTCTGCAAACGGAAAAGGATAATTGAGCCCGGACCTTCTGGGAGCCCAAGGTCTTTCTTAAACGTTAGAGCAAGTGTTGCTCTTACCTTTATTACTGAATTTGAATCTTCTTTTATTTCTAGACTGTACAATCTGATGCATGATTTTTTTATAAATGTTTCATACTCTTGTGAATTTGGATCTTTTTACTTTGAAGCATATATTTTAGAATACGTGTATGTTAAGGATCACCACAATGTCTTCAGCGTGAAGTCAGGCTCATTGTGGGATAGTTTGGTAACAGTCAGGAAAGCTAAACTGGTCAGTATTAATGTCTAGCCCTACCAAAAATAGCCAGTAGCATCTGAGGATGAAGAATGAATGAAGTATCTCCAGGAAACAGTCTGGCTTAACTATTTTTGAAAATATAACTGTTTCCCCTCTCTGCTGCTTTAGATGTTGCTTTACATAGAACCAGAAAGTGGAATTTTTCACAGCTACAGCATGTGTGCCTGTTTCATCTAATCAAGCAGAGCTAAAATATTCGTATCAAATAAAACTATAATATTAATAAGTTACTAAACTGAGAGCATCAAGTTATTAAAATAGTTTACATATTTGCAAGCAAAGGACAATAAGAAGTCGACTGGCAGAAGAGCACTGCCGAAGAAGGAGATCCAGGTTGAAATCTGGCTTAACTCCAGCTAATTTTAAGGATTTTCTGTATAGATTATTCATAATGTCAGGCCAGGATTTAAATTATTTTAAGAGAGGCATTTAATTCTAATAAACCAACTATTACAAAAATCCTGAAATGATCTCTGTTTTTCCTGTCAGAGATTGAAAAAACCAGAAAGGTATACCTCAGCCAGAAAATAAAAGTGTGGTTTAGTTTGGTTTGGTATGGCTTGCTTTGTTTCTTTGTTTTCATTACCTATTCTGCCTGCAGGTGTATTATGCAAAAGCAGCTTATAGAGCATTGTGTTTCTGATCAAAGGAAGCCTTGAAATCAGTCTGCAGTTAACCTTACCTTTCGAGACAACAACAAACTAGTTGCCAGTACATTTAAAAGGAAATTCTGACCTCCAGTATAGGCAAGTCTTCTCTCAAAACCAAATTTCCCATCTATTTAACTTTTTCCTTTTGAATATTATATATGTGTGAGTACCCATATATCTGTATACATGTCCAATTGACCATTTTGTTGTATGTATAACTGTACACATATATGAATACATGATGATATTCAAAAGGAAATGTATCTTAAAAGACAATACCTCATTTTAAAAAAATTTTTAATTAAATGATCCCCATATCTATGAAAACGTCATCACAATCCAACACTAAACAGAAATCACTAGAAATGTCTTTCTTTTTTGCTTGGTTTCCTTTCTTTTTTTCTTTTTGTTTTTTGTTTTAAGGCTGCGATACATGAATCATGAAAGGAGATACTGGCAGAGAGCTTTTTAATCCTCTTAGAGCAGGAGATTGATTCTCAGATATTTCTTTATGCACCTTCTCCCTCATCATTTCCTTTATGGCCATCTCCCTGAACAGCTTTATAAAAGCTCAGCTGATGATTTTGTCTAACCCGGAGGAAAGGCGGTGGTAGTGAGTCGAGGAGGCATCGCTAGTAGTCGCTGCCACCAGAACCAGATGGTCGTTTGTGTTGAGCCGTAGCAGGAGGCGAATTTAGGAACAAGCAGGAGAGGAAGGATCTTCTTTTCCGGTCACCTCAGATCGTGACTTGAAGTGCTGTGGCTGGAGGACTGCGTAATGTCGGTCCCTTTATATTATCAAGTCATTTAAGGCCCCCCGGTAGATGCCGGAAAAAAATAAAACTTGTAGCTTCTATTTTTACCTTTTTATAAACACATACAGAAGAGACTGACAAACTATTAGTTTAATTTGGGCACGGCGACTGTAAGAGTATCTGAGTAGAATGACACAGGAAGTCTGTGTAGAAGCTCCAGGTTCACGTAAGAAATAGATCACTAAAAAGGTTTTGCCCCATCTTCTGGTCTGGAGAGTTGACACGTTGCTTGTAGTTGTAAAACCATGAAAAAGTTTACTCTTCTGGTATATTATCAGCAACTTAAAAGTTTTGACTTTAACATTTAAAATGCTTTTGCGGAGACATTATTTTAAAGTTTTAGCAAAGATGACAGACTTCCTCTATGTTGCAGTTATCTGTATATGTGTATTTTAAGGCAAGGAACACCCACGTTCTTTTAGATCCTAAAGTCAAACTATTGCTTCTTTTCTCTAAGTCCTCAGGTTCCTTTTTTTTTTTTTAAATACATCCTACCCATTTTTCTTCCTTTGGCGGTTTTTATTCCCCATTATCACTTGAACAAGGATCATTCTCCTACAGGATCAGGTGCTATTTCTTTCTTCTTCACCTGTCATCATCACTTCGTATACTGTAACATAGGTGAAGTCATGAGACTCATTTCCCCAGTGGAGTCAAGAAACTCGAGTGACTTTTTCTCAACTTACATACTAAATTGTTCCCATCGTCCGTGTTGAGGTTACAAATCATCAGAAAGCCAGGTAGTCTCTTCTTTTATTGAAAGATAACTTGTGTCGTAAGAGAAAATAGAATTCATGTTATTCACTCCTTGCTGTTCTTATGAATAAATTTTCCATAGGAGAATTTACAGTATACTTAAAAGAAGAAAGAATCATTGGCCATCTTTTCTACCCTCTAAGTACAAAAATAAGGAAATGCCCGTTTTTGTTTTAAAACTTGTTTTCCGCATGAGGTTCTCCCTGAGCCAACTTTCATGCATACCTAGCCCGAAGTTGGAAAATGCGTGTTGATACTGGAAAGTCAGACACATTAAACAGAAATGCCATGTGGTTGACCTTCACGTGGAATGACCGGCTCGACATGTTCGCGTGTGTGCATCCGTGTCCGTTAAGTACTTGTTTTTCTCTCCCGATTAATGGGGACACTCGAGTATGATACTCCTTTCAAGGGCTGTACCTCCCATCACTTTGGGTGAGGTCAGCTGTTTTCCATACTCATCGTTTTATGCTACCGCCTTTTAAAAAGAACTAGTGTATCTTTGAAATAGCACAAAAATGTTTTAAGATTCATAATTACCAAACAACCTGTGACTAACTTGATGTCTTCACATCTAGAAGGTGTAAAAATATTGATATTTCAGTGATATTTCACTTGCTGCCAGAAAAAAAAAATATTCTCAGTCTTTTGTAAAAGGAAGGAGGATTTTTGCCTACATTTTTACTCTTTAAATAAAGACACTTATACGGTCATAATAACAATTATGTATTTCTTTGTGGGTTTTATTTTTTTTGTAATTTTACATAAAACAGTTATTTTCTATTTTTACTCAGATAAAATATTTGTGCATAAAATGTAAAAATAGTAATATGAGAAAAATAAAACTATTATACAGTATATTTCTGTGTTTTTGGAAGTTTTTTTCCCTGCATAAAAAAAAAATGGTTGTCAAATTCCTGGAATATTGGGTTGGAGGAAAATATGACCGTCTACATCTGCTGTATTGTGCATGAGTCCCATGTACTTAACTATCGATTTGGGAAGAACTGACTCCACAACTAAAATTAGATGTTACAGTTTAGTCTTTATTTTTTAAGTTTATTCATTTAGTTATTTTGAGAGAGAGAAAGAGCAGGAGTGGGGGAGGAGGAGGGGCAGAGAGAATCCCAAGCAGGCTCCACACCATCAGCTGTCAGTGCACAGCCAGATGCCGGGCTCAAACTCACGAACCAGGAGATCGTGACCTGAGCCTGAGTCGGCTGCTCAACCGACGGAGCCACTCAGATGCCCCTAGAGTTTAGTCTTTATGAGAAAATAGATGAAATCACATCCACAGAGCCAAACGGGTTTAGAACGGCAACAGAAGAAATGGTGACACTGAGTGTTAGTAATTGTCAAAAGGCAAGCCAACAATTCTTCAGGTAGAGGTTCTTGGTAAGCCATTTTTTTTTTTTTTAAACTAAAAAGAATTACCTGTTTATGTTGCCTGTGTAACAACAAGACACTTCAGCCAGGACCAGAGTATACGGAATCAAAGGATTCAGGGAAAAACGTGCTGTATGTTATTTATGGTCAAGCCAAACTCTGACATGCTTCAAAAATTACGGCTTGGTGAAATGAACTGCTTTAAAACACAATCTAATTTTACTAAGCTTGAAGTCATGAAAATAATCGGAAAATTAGGTGCATTTGTTCTCTCAAAACACTGGCTTTTTGTGTGTGTGTACGACTCGAAAGCTTCATTTGCAAGCCAACCACTTGTTTAAAAGGTTTTTTACTACTAGCAAACTGATTGAAAATACTAACTTAGACTGATTTTAAAAACCTCTGGTGAAGGACCACTTTTTTATTTCCAGTGTGTCAGAGACCGAAACTCTTACATAAAACTCTCAGATGCATGAGTAGGTGGAGGACATGGGAAATTGTTTAAAGGGTATAAATTTTTAGCTTTGTAAGACGAAAAATTTCTGGATATTGGTTACACAAGAATGAATATACTTAACATTACCAAACTGTACACAGACATGTGGGCAAGACGGTAAATTGTCTACTTTACCACAATATAAATGTTTTTTTGAAAAACGAATCACAAGAAGAATTTAATAATTCCATGTAACTCACCATATTACACAATACAGGGGGACAAACCTGATCATCTCAATAGAGGCAGGAAGAGTATCCAGTAAAATTTCACATCTGCTCCTGATAAAAACTGAACAAACTAGAATTGAGAACTTCCTTAACCTGATACAGTATCTCTGAAAAACCTGCAGCTAACCTCATACATAATAGTTTGTCTTCCTTCTAAGATTTGTGAAAAGGCAAAGAGATAGAGCCTGTAAAATAAGAGAAAGCATACCGATTAAAAAAAAAAAAAAAAAAAACTACAGTTAGAGGCTCCTTGGTGACAGTTTAGCATCCGACTTCAGCTCAGGTCATGACCTCACCGTTCTTGGGATTGAACCCTGATAGTGCGGAGCCTGCTTGGGATTCTCTCTCCCTCTCTCAAAATGAACTTTAAAACCACCACCACAATTAGAATTAATGAAAACAACTAGAATTAATCAATGAATTTAGTAAGGTATGGTACCAGGTCAATGTACAAAACTCAATGTTATTTCTACATGCTACCAACAAATAATTGGAAATTGAAATTTAAAAGTTACCATTTACAATAGTATTTTGAAAACATGAAATAATTAGGGACAAATGTAACAAAATTTGTGCAAGACTCATCCAACGAAAACCACAGAAACTGCTAAGAAACTAATGAAAATCTGAATGGAGAGGTATACCGTAATTGTGAATTGGAAGTCTTAATTTTGTAAATGTTAACTGTCCCTAAGTTGGTGTATAAATAGTGCAATTCAACTCAAAATTCTAGGAGTCTTTTTTTGTAAACGAGCTGATGGTGAAATTTATTTGTAAGTGCAAATGACCCAGAATAGCCAAAATAATTTTGAGAAGAAATTAGAGTAGTGGCATTATGTAAACATTTGCTATTTAACACCACACTACGGGGTGCCTGGGTGGCTCAGTCAGTTGAGCATCCTACTCTTGATTTTGCTCAGGTTGTGATCCCAGGGTTGTGGGATCGAGTCCCAAGTCAAGCTCTTCACTGAGCGTGGGGCCTACTGAAGATTCTGTCTCTCACTGTCTCTCTGTGTCTGTCTCTTTCTCCCGCTCTCACTCCCTTTCTCTAAAAAAAAAAAAAAAAAAAATTAAAAAAAAATGTTTTAAGTTGCTAAACTTAAAAAAAAAGCTACAGTAATTAAGATGTGGTGTTGAAATAGGAATAGACACGACCAATGAACAGAATAGAGTCCAGAAAAAGACTCACACGTAGATAGTTAATTGATTTTTTGGCAAAGGTGCCAAGGTAATTCAATAGGGGAAGGATGGTCTTTTCAACGAATGTTGGAACACTGGATATGTTTATGGAGAAGAATGAGCGTCACTCCCTACCTCGTATCACACGTAAACATCAGATGGATAAAGAAACAGATCGTCAACCTAAATATAAAGACCAAGACTCAAACATAAAACGAAATTTTCATGATCTTGGGGTAAAGATTTCTTAGATAAGATAGAAAAAGCAAAAGCATTAAAAAGTCAGTAAAATCGGGCACCTGGGTGGCTCAGGAGTTGAAGCGTCCCGCTTCCGCTCAGGTCATGAACTCACGGTTCCCGATTTCAAGCCATATAACAGGCTCTGTGTCGACGCTGCAGAGCCTGCTTGGGGTTCTCGCTCCCTCTCTCCCTGTCTCTGTTTCTCTCAAAATAAATAATTTTTTTTTTTTAGGTCAGCAAAATCAACTGCATCACCGTTTGTTGAAACCTCAGTTTTTTGATAGATCATTTTAAAAGGCAAAACACAGACTGGGAAAAATAATTGCAAAACATAATCTTACAAAGTTCTTATTTCACAAAACTATAGAATTCCTAAGAGTTCATGGCCAACAGGTTTCAACAAATACTTCACCAAAAAAAAATGATATACAGACATCCAGCAAAGCATATGAAAGCTAAAATTGTCGAAAATTTAAAAAGTCTCACGACACCAAGTGCTGGCGGTGGCATGGGCCCCGTGGAAAGTATGCACATTGCTGGTGAAAATGTAAACTAGCACACTTCTTTGGGAAAGGTAGACACATTTTTGTCCCAAGCCAGCAATTCCAATCCTAGGTGTTTACCTAACAGAAACGGTTATCTAAACAGAATACCTATTGAAGGACTGTATACTCGTGTTTACAGCACTTTATTCATAATGGCCCCAAACTGTGAACAATCCAAATGCCTGTCGACAGGGAACTGAATAAATTGTGGAATACCCAGACAGCAATAAAAAGAACTGAGCCCCTCTAGGAAAGGCATATCTCATCTCTAAGGACAGAAGGCAGATCAGGGGCCACCTAGGGCTGGGGATGAGGGTAACTTTCTGTATTGGGCACAATGAAATTTTGAGGGGTAATGAATATATCCCTACATTATGTTTTGTCAATGATTCCATGGCTGGAAAAATTTGCCAAAAACTTTTTTTTTTTAATGTTTATTTTATTATTTCTGAGACAGAGACAGAGCATGAACGGGGGAGAGGCAGAGAGAGGGAGGCACAGAATCGGAAGCAGTCTCCAGGCTCTGAGCCATCAGCCCAGAGCCTGACACGGGGCTCGAACTCACGGACCGCGAGATCGTGACCTGAGCCGAAGTCGGACGCTTAACCAACTGAGCCACCCAGGCGCCCCTCCAAAAACTCATTTAAATGTACATTTAAAATGGCAGGCATCAGGATACCTAAATTACACCTCAACGAAGTTAAAAACTGAATTGCTAGAAAAACAAAATGAAAAAGATTAAAGTACATATCCACTTAAAAAAAAATTTTTTTTTTCCGGGGGGCGCCTGGATGGCTCAAGTCGGTTAAGTGTCCAACTTCGGATCAGGTCATGATCTTGTGGTTCGTGAGTTCGAGCCCTGCATCAGGCTCTGTGCTGACAGCTCAGAGCCTGGAGCCTGCTTCGGATTCTGTGTCTCCCTCTCTCTCTGCCCCTCCCCTGCTCATGCTCTGTCTCTCTCTGTCTCAAAAATAAATAAAAACATTAAAAAAAAAAAAAGAAATGGAATTTAAAAAAAAGCAAAGAGGGGATGATTAGACAAATCTGCGGTATTGTATTTTTTAAGTCAAAATTTTTGGTGTTGAGTTCCAGAAATGGCAGGATTCCCATCCTGCTAAGACATTATTCAGGGACTCAAAATTCATCCTCACCTTTCTTGTTCCACAAGCTGAAAAAAAGCAGCTGTCAAGCAAAATTCTTATGACAAGTTCTTGTCAAATTCTGAGAACCAAACGAAGCAAAGCAGTGAAGTCTGAGAGCAGTTAAGTTTCAGGAGAATTTAGCAAACAGGAAGTCAAAAGGCTTTCAGAGGTGAAATCTTTCAGCTGGGTGGATTTAGGGCTGACATATTCCCTGATATGTACTGGATAAACTTTCATACTGCTGGGGAAAACATTCTCTCCTATTTATTTCCTGAGTAAAAATGATCTCCTCTCATCCCTGTTGAGAAATAAATAATGCCACGTATCTTCCCAAAGAAAAATAAAAGTAAGGTTATTTTCTACATTTTCACTTTGTCTGCGACGATATCGGAATGTCCTTTGGCTATTTGGTTTTCAAGTCATTGGCAAAATCTTTGAAACAGAATGATCCTGAGTGTTCTCTCTCAGATGAGAAGTAGTTGAACTTGTATCACCTTGTGGGACCCATTCAGAGTAAATGAGATACACCGTGGAAGCCAGAAGCCGTGTTCACTCCTTCTGAGTGTCAATGATTATCTCAGCCTACTAAAAAGCATCCCAGAAATCAGGAGTGAATGTTGTGCTTTAGACATCTTTACTCCAGAGTCAGGATACTGGTTTCCTGGAGTAAATCTTCCTATATTTTCTCCATTCCCCAAAAGCTGATAACTAGATCAATTTAGTGTCTCTTTTGAGGTGGAGTGTGGATAGGGACAGTATTTCTTCACCCTGTTCTCTCTAATTGACATGCTTTTTCTTTTTGTCCTTCTTTTCTTCCCAGTTCTCTGCCTGTCAAAAATCTTACTGTTCTCTATTGTCCTGAATTGGTCATTCTCTCCTTCTCAAACATACTTTCGTTTCCATCTAAGCCATCTATGCGATAGCAAATGTCAATTATCTACACTTGACCTCTCGCAGAATCCAAGAATAGTATCTTCACCTGCTGACAAGGACATATAATAGAACATTTTAATCTAAATACAGTAAAACCTTGGTCTGTGAGCATAATTCGTTCCAGAAACATGCTTGTATTCCAAAACACTTGTATATCAAAGCAAATTTCCCCATAAGAAATAATGGAAACTCAGATGATTCATTCCAGAACCCAAAAACAGTCATATAAAAATGATTACAATCCTGTAATATAATACAAAATAATGAAGAAAATACAAAATGTAAAGAAAAATAAATTCACCTGTATTCACCTTTGAAAACCTTTGTGGCTGGTGTGAGGGAGACAAGAGAGAGGAGGGTTATTGTGTGGAATGACTTTCACTATCACTAAGGGAATCCCTGCTATTGGCTCAATGGAATCTTCTTCTTTCTGTACAACTTTAACAAGGAACCTATCCAATGGCACTTGTTTGCCTCCTTCTGAGGATTTCGCGGAAATGTGACATCGCATTGTGGTTAAACAGATTCATCTCTCACAATGCTACAGCCTTATTCGGGTGGTGATTTTCTGCAAAATTTTGCACTATTTTCCACATTTTACACATCTCCATTATCTCATTTGAAATGAGGGATTCCTCCTCCTTCTTTTCCTCCTCCTCTGCAGATGAGAGACAGACGCAGACTTCTTATAAAATCTTGCAATTTCAGCCACTCACATACCTCGTTCGTGCTTCTTGGTGATCTCCTTCTTAACGTCCACTCTACTCATCTCCTTCTTCTTACCACCTTTCTTTTCAACCTTTTTCTGCATGGGGACCATTGTATATGCTCGCATGGACATTGACTACATGTACAGTGTTAATAAGCTCTTGTCGTATATTGTATTTCATGTAACTGGCAATGAGGCAGCAGAGGAAAGTGTCTCTATCTGCAGGCAGCCTGACCTAGAATGAAGCAAAGCATTCCTAAGCTTACTCTTGTATGGAAAAGCGAAGGACTGTCCATAGGGGCTTGGAAATTCACCAGTGCCAGTTGTGGGCACCTTCCAACGTTCTGAAAAATCACTGATTTCTGCCAAACCCCACGGCCTGAGACCGAGCATCCAAGCATGGGAGACAATCACCCACAATCCCGCAATGCGTGTGTGAGAGAGAGAGAGAGAGAGAGAGAGAGAGAGAGAACCGTTAGTTCAGTTGTGATCATGTGACGTTCAGCATCACACAATATTCATATTGCAGGACATCACTTGTTTATCAAGTTAAAAGGCATTAGAAATGTTTGCTTGTCTTGTGGAGCACTTGCAGAACAAGTTCTTCACAATCCAAGGCTTTACTGTGGGTCAAAAAAAAGAGAGAGTTTTAATTCTCCAACTCACTTCTGCTCTTGTCAGTTTTTCCCTTCTCAGTACATAGCACCCCAATCCACTCAACTGCTCAAAAGGAAGGACTCAAAATTTTCCTGATTCCTCTGTTTTTCTCATTCTTACATCCAATCTATCAGTAAATATTTGATCACTAATATCGTCCATCCCCTCTCTTGCATCCCCACTACTACTAACCCCATTGTCCAAGCCCCTAACACTCATTGTGGATTTCAGGAAGAGCCTCTTCTAATATGGTAAGTTATATTGAATAATTTTTTTAATGTTAAACCAATCTGGCTTTCCTGGAATTAATCCCACTTGGTCCTGATATATCATCATTTTGATACATTGCTGTATTGAATTTACTAGTATTTTGTTGAGTTTTTTTTTTTTTTTTTTTTTTTTTGCGGGGGGGGGTTCTATAATTATAACGATATGCACCTATAATATTATTTTCTTGTCAGACTTGGGTTATCCATTTTATCCTGACCCCATAAAATAAGTTGAAAGGGTTTCCTTCTTCTCTAAATTCTGGATAATATTGATATTACTTCTTCCTTAAATATTTGATAGAATTCACCACTGAAATCATCTAGCCCTGGAGTTGTCTTTGTGAGAAGACATTAAGTTTATGATTTTAATTCCAGTACAGTTAACATGAGATGTACCATGTAGTGATTCAATAATAGTATACATCTTTCCTCAGTGCCCATCATGGTAAGTGTACTCTTAATCCCCAACACTCTTAACCACCCAAACCCCCTCCCACTTCCCCTCTGCTGGTAACCATCAGTTTTCTCTCTATAGTTAAGAGTTGGTTTCTTGGTCTCTCTCTCTCTCTCTCTCTCTCTCTCTTTTTCCTTTGTTCATTTGTTTTGTTTCTTAACTTCCACATATGAGTGGAATCATACAATATTTGTCTTTCTCTGACTGACTTATTTCACTTAGCAAAATTAAGATTTTTTATTTCATCTTGAGTCACTTAGGATAAGCTGATCTTTTCTTCAGGAAATTTGTCAATTTCATCTACGTTGTCAAATTGTTGGCATAAAGATACTATTTTTCTTTGAATGTCTATAGAATCTATAGTGATAACCTTGCTTGCATTCTTGTTATTGGTAATCTGGGTTTGTCTCTTTTCTCTTGGCTGGTGTTACTAGAGATTTGTCAATATTATTAATCTTATCAAAGAATCATTTTTGTGGCTTGATTAATTTTCTCTACTATTTATTTTCTACTTTACTGATGTATTACTCTTACCTTTATTGCTTTCCTTCTTGTCTGGATTTAATATAATCATACTCTTTTGGTTTATTAGAATGGAAACTTATGTCTATTGATTTTACACACTAATTACTTTTTTACCATAAATATTTAAAGCTTGGGGTGCTTGTGTGGCTCAGTCGTTTGAGCATCCAACTCTTGGTTTTGGCTCAGGTCATGATCCCAGGGTTGTGGGATCGACCCCAAGCTGGGCTCTATGAACTGAGCATGGAACCCTCTTAAGATTCTCTGTGTCTCTCTCTCACTCTTTCTCTCTCTCTCTCTCTCTCTCTCTCTCCCTCTGAGTTGCAGAATCTCTTAGCAAACCCTCTGCTCATGCTCTCTCTCTCTAAAAAATAAAAAATAAAAATAAAGCTGAACATTTCTCCTAAACACAGCTTTATCTGCATCACACAAATTTTAGAACATTATAGTTTCATTATAATTCAGTTCAAATATATTCTAACTTCTCTTATGATTTCCTCTTTGCACCCTTGGCAGTTTTAAAATATGTTGTTTAATTTCGAATATTTATTACAGTCTTTTTATAATTATAAAAATTTATAAATAACCCACATTTCTCAGAAGGGTATTGTTTACATTTATTATGGAAACCCATAAAAATTCGATCTGCGAAAAATGATGAAGACAAATACCGTATGATCTCATGTACGTGTGGAATCTGAAAAAAAAATTAAAAAATTAAAAAAATGTAAAAACAAAACAAAAGCAAAAACCCTAAGAAACGAGCTCATAGATACAGATTAGTGGTTGCCAGAGGCAGGGGGTGAGGGGTGGTCAAACTGGTGATGGGGATCAAAAGATACAAGTTTTGAGTTACAAAACAAGTAAGTCATTGTGAAGCAATGGGTAGCATGGCCACTATAGTTAATATTGTGTTGCACATCTTAAAGTTGTTAACGAAATGTATCACAAAAGTTCTCATCACAAGAGAGAAAAAAATTTGTAACTGTGTGTGATGACAAATGTTGATGAGACATTGTGGTGATCACTTTGCAATACGTACAAATATTGAATCATGTTCTACACCTGAAATTAACATAATGTTACATACACTCCATTAATTTTTTTTTACAATGATGCTACATAGGGGCGTCTGGGTGACTCAGTAGGTTGAGTGTTCTACTCTTGATTTCTTTTGGCTCAGATCATGATTTCACAGGTTTGTCAGTTCGAGCTCCGGATTGGGCTCTGTGCTGACAGCCCAGAGTCTGCTTGGGATTCTCTCTCTCCCTCTTTCTCTACCCCTCCCCTGCTGGTACGCTCTCTCTCTCTCTCAAATAAATAAATAAATAATAATTTAAAAATTAAAAAAAACTTAATGATACTGCATGGAGCACCTGGGTAGGTCAGTCAAGTTGAGGGCCCAACTCTTGACTTTGGCTCTGGTTATGATCCCGGGGTCCTGAGTGACCAGGACCATCCCAGGGTTATGATCCTGGGGTCCTGGGCTTAAGCATGGAGCCCGCCTGCTTAAGATTCTCTCTTTCCCTCTTCCTCTGCCCCTCTTCCTCCCTCTCTCTCTCAAAAACAAGACAAAACAAAACAAAACAAACAAACAAACACCTGACATTACGTATTATAGGACAAATGAAGCACATTTTATTAAGGGGGAAAACAGGTTAGGACCTACGACTCAAATATTTCACTTTGAGGTATATGTACATCTGTACAGTTGGCCCTTGAAAAAGGCAGGGCTTGGTGTAACTTTTGAGTCCTCAAATATTTACTACAGCCTGCTGTTGACCAAGAGTCTTACTGATTGAGAGGCCTTAGAAAATTAAAACTTAAAAGCTTAAGTTACGGGAAACTGAAACCTAACCAAGCTTAACCAGCTTGTTCCGCTTCTGTACAATTGCTTGGCGCGCCCATGTATTCCTGATCAATCATTGTTGCCTGGCACATCCGTGTATTCCTGATCAATCATTGTGATACCCGTACCCCCGGTTGTGGTCTGACCTAAAGGCAGGAACCAATCGAATACTGTTAAGTGTCCAACTTTAAACACCAACCAATCGCAGCTCTGTAACTGTGGAAAATTCCTGATTTCCCCATGACTTGTTTGTACCTGTCTATAAAAGGGGTGTAAAAACCTCTCTCAGGACCTCTCGGCGTCACCGGCAACGAGGGCGCAGAGGTCCAGGTTCGAACCTGCAATAAATGACCCTTGCTGCTTAGCTTTGACTCTGGACTCTGGTGGTTCGTTTTTGGGGGTCTCTTAGACTCTGGGCATTTCATGATAACATAAGCAGTCAATTAATACATAATTTGTATATGTATCATATACTGTATTCTCACAATAAAGGAAGCTAAACTAAAGATGTTACTAAGAAAGTCATAAGGAAGAGAAATTACATTTAAAATACTGTACTGTATTTACTGAAAAAAACCCATGCATAAGTGGACCCATGCAGTTCGAACCCACATTGTTGGTTTTTTTTTTTTTTATAAATTTTGTTTATTTATTATTTCTGAGAGAGAGAGAAAGAGAGCATACAAGCAGGGGAGGGGCAGAGAGAGAGGGAGACACAGAATCTGAAGCAGGCTCTAGGCTCTGAGCTGTCAGCACAGAGCCCAACGTGGGGCTTGAACTCACAAACTGTGAGATCATGACCTGAGCTGAAGTTGGATGCTTAACTGACTGAGCCACCCAGGCGCCCCAAACCCACATTATTCAAGGGTCAGCTATATATGTAAATCATGTACATTTACGTATATGTGATATTTACACTACAGCTAACTTTTAAGAAATGTGGATATTGTTCCTCACCAGACCTTTTTACTCTCTTCAGAATCTTCATGACTTTGGCCATGTGAAAGAAAACCTAGAACTGAGCCTACAAGTAGGGTTTGAGGATAGCTGAACTGTTCCACATAAGAGGATAAAATTTGGGGGGGAGCCTAGGTGGCTCAGTCGGTTGAGCCTCCGACTCTTAATTTCGGCTCAAGTCATGATCTCAGGGTTGTAAGATCGAGACCCTCTTCGGGCTCTGTGCTGAGCGTGCAGCCTGCTTAAGATTCTCTCTCTTTCTCCCTCTGCTCCTTTCCCCCACTCGAGCTCCCTCTCTCTAAAAAAAATGGAAAAAAAAAAAAAAAAAGAAAAGAAAAAAAGATAAAATTTTGTTCCCGTTGACCCAGAAAATAAGGGAGAAGAGGAAAGCTGAGTGTGGTGTCTGTGAAGGTTGAGTTGCAGAATCTCTTAGCAAGATGGATTCCAAATGTGGAATTCTAAGATGTTGGCCTTGCTATATACCTTTCACTATCTCCTGCTTGCACCTGCACAATTCTGTCTCCAGTACAAATGGACTGAATAGGTAGATTTGGAGGCACCAAATCCGCCAAGAAACGTAACTGAATCTTCAAGAGTGGAAAGCCTCCCCGCTGACATTGTGTTTGTGTGTGTCTACATTTGAGTATATCTGTGTATGACGTTTAAGTAATTCACTAAAATACAAACATTTGTTATCTCTAGGTGAGAGAATTATGACTTTTAAAAATTTGTATATTCCACATTTTCTACATTAAAACTATATCACTGTACTCGCACCTTCAATCACGGTCAAAATAGAGTAAGAGGTACTATGGTCTGAATGTCTGCGTCCTCCAGAAATTCACGTGTTGAAATCCTAGGACCCAAGGTGATGAGATTAGGAGGTGAAGGTCATGAGGGAGGAGCCCCCATGAATGAGATTAATAACCTACCTGAGGCCTGAGAGAGAGCTCGCTGGACCCTCCAGCACGTGAAGACAGCCTGGAAGAGGGCCCTCCCCCTGCCCTGCTGGCACCTGATCTTGGAATTACAGCCTCCAGAACTTCAGGAATGAATTTTTGTTGTTTAGAAGCCACCCAGGCTGGGGTCCTTTGTTATGGCGGCCCGAATGGACTAAGACACGGGACTGGATCTATCTTCCCTCCATAAACATATGCAAAACCAGGGGGTGGGGGAATGTAAAACCTTTTTCAGACATGGAAAACCAGGCAGCACAGAACCAGGATCCTCAGGGAAGGAAATGAGATGAGGGCTCAAATGAGATGAGCCCTACGATGGCCCGGTTTACTGCACGGACTGAGTCCAGCATGCAGCTCGCAGTGGGGGGACACGGAGCCCAGAGAGAGAAGAGCGGGAAGCCGAGGCAGCCGGAGTGTGCAGAGCACAATGGCAGGTGTCCCATATGTGGGACTCCCCACGGCCAGGAGAGAGCCCCCCGACAGGAGCTCACATACAGCCATACGTGCTTCCACCAGATAGAGGTGGAATTCAATTCATCCAGGAGTGGAGTTCTCAGGCTAGCTACTAACGTTTGCCCTGGTCCCAGATAACAAAGCTTAAAAAGCAAGCCTCGTTCCAGGATGAAGTTCAAGATTACCAGTAAGGGGGCAGCCAGGTGGCTCAGTCGGTTGAGCGTCAGACTTCAGCTCAGGTCATGATCTCGCGGTTGTGAGTTCGAGCCCTGCACCGGGCTGGCCGGTATCAGCATGTAGCCTGCTTTCAGATCCTCTGTCCTCCTCTCTTTCAGCCCCTTCCAAGCCGCCTGGGCTCTCTGTCTCAAATAAATAAACATTAAAAAAAATTAAAAAGATACCAGCAGGAATGAAACATAATAAAGCATTGCTTCATTACATTATTAAAAACAAAAACAAAAACAAAAAACCAAAAACCTTAGCCCTCAAATTCCAAGTAAAAATGCTAATTGATTTTCTTCTTTTATTATTTTTTAAATTTTTATTTAATTTATTTTTTTTTTAATTTACATCTAAGTTAGTTAGCATATAGTGCAACAATGATTTCAGGAGTAGATTCCTTAAAGCCCCTTACCCATTTAGCCCCATCCCCCCTCCCACAGCCCCTCCAGTAACCCTCTGTTAGTTCTCCATATTTAAGAGTCTCTTCTGTTTTGTCCCAGTCCCATATTTGTCTTTTCCTGACTGACTAATTTTGCTTAGCAAAATACCTTCTAGTTCCATCCACATAGTTGCAAATGGCAAGATTTCATTCTTTTTGATTGCTGAGTAATACTCCATTGTGTATATATATACCACATCTTCTTTATCCATTAATCCGTCAATGGACATTTGGGCTCTTTCCATACTTTGGCTACTGTTGATAGCGCTGCTATAAACATGGGGGTGCATGTACCCCTTTGAAACAGCACACCTGTATCCCTTGGATAAATGCCTAGTAGTGCAATTGCTGGGTCATAGGGTCGTTCTATTTTTAATTTTTTGAGGAACCTCCATACTGTTTTCCACAGTGGATTCACTAGTTTGCATTCCCATTGATTTTCTTCTTTTAAATTATTTTTAGCATTCTGGGGCTCCTGGTTGGCTTAGTCGGTTGAGGGTCTGACTCTGGCTCAGGTCATGATCTCAGGGTTGATGAGTTCCAGCCCCACATCAGCTCACTGCTGTCAGCTCAGAGCCTGCTTTGGATCCTCTGTTCCCCGCTCTCTGCCCCTCCCCCACTCAGGCTCTCACTCTCAAAAATGAACAAGCACTAAAAAAAAAGAAATTACTTTAGCATTCTTTTATGGCACTTAACAGAGCCTATATTTTGTGGGTTTTATCCAGTTGCACTGTAAATGATTTTATCTAGTTGTGTTGCAGGTTCCTGGGAGACCAAGAAGACCCAAGATGTATGTATATTTGTAGCTCTCTTGCATTGGTGATACTTTATTATAATCTGATTTCAAAATTACGTCTGCCTAATAATAAATGACTATTACATAGAGTTATCCAAAAGTATTAATTGCCATCTAATTTGTATAATTCTACTTTTTTTAAAATGTGAGGGTCAGCTTAAGAATCACTCATCTTGGGGGCACTGAGGAGGGCACCTGTTGGGATGAGCACTGGGTGTTGTATGGAAGCCAATTTGACAACAAATTATATTAAAAAAAAAAATCAGTCATCTTGGGTGAGTCAGTCAGTTAAGCGTCCAACTCTTGATCTCTGCTCAGGTCATGATCTCCCAGTTTTGTGAATTTAAGCCCCATGTCAGGCTCTGCGCTGACAGCCCAGAACCTGCTTGGGATTCTCTCTTCCTTTCTCTCTACCCCTCCCCTGCTTGTGCTCTCTCTGTCTTAAAATAAAAAAAAATAAACATTTAAAAAATAAAATAAAATCACTCA